>NC_081328.1:1185023-1506689 GCF_026419965.1 Kogia breviceps | reverse complement strand
CCGCCCAAGCGCCACCTGGAGCTACCCGTGGCCCTCGAGGCAGGCAGGGCGGGGGCACTGCTTCTGCCCAGAGAGGGAGCAGGGCCGCCCGGTGCCACCTGGTAGGTGCCCAGCTTGAGAAGGACTAGAGTCAGACTCCGGAGGAAGACCTAGCCGCCACACTCACCAGACACGTGGGCCCGGAGGGAGGCACTGTCTCTGACATCCCCGTCCGTCCCCCTTCCGGAGGATGTGGAGGAGGAGGGCAGGGGCATATGGGGAAGAGTAGGCGCTGGCCTCAATGTGACCACGCGGGCAGGACCACTCCCCTAGGACACATGGGGAAACCGAGGCACGGAGGACGGGAAGAGACTTGTCTGGGACCACCACTTGGTGAGCGGCCAGGCCAGGAAGCAAACCCAGGCGTGCCGGCTGCAGGCGGCCTGGCAAGGGCCCCTCAGGAAGGGGCAGAGCTGCCGCAGCCCCCGGGCCTCACCCACTCTGCTCTCTCTCTCCCAGGGCCGGCGGTCCCACCACTACAGAGTCCCTAGGGATAAAGATGCCTTCCCGCAGCTGTCAAGGACCCTGGGACCGCCGCAGTACCGCCCCGCCGCCGACGGCGCCCAGAGCTCCGGCAGGAAAGCGGGCCCGGCTGTGGCAGGTCCCCAGCACTGGCAGGCCAAGGGGGGCCCGGGGCCCTGTGAGCTGCCGGGCCCTGGGACCCCGAGACTGGCCCGAAACGCCAGCCCCCAGGCCGACGCCAGGGCCACCGAGGAGCATCCCAGCCCCCTCGGAATCCCGTACTCCAGACCGTCCCAGTCGAAGCACCTGAAGGCCAGGATGGATGGAGGCCAGTGGGCTTCATCCGAAACTAAAAGGCAGGCCCAGGACCCCCGGGACTGCAAGGACCCCTAACACCTTGTGCCCGGGCCTGAAGCCACGCCATCCACGGCTTCCACCCCAGCTCGGGCTCACCGTGCACGTGTTCCCTGGACGCCCTGACCTCCAGAGCCCCCCTGGAAGGCCGGAAGGCAGGGAGGGCGGCGACCTCACCTGGTCGGTGCACCAGTACCAGGTGGCCATGATGGTCAGGCCGAAGGTCATCCCGGTCCACGGGAGGTCCCCCGTGTAGGGGTCTCGGAACATGTGCATGGCGTCCGCCCGCGGCACGTGGCACGTCGTGTTGGAGATGATCCTGGACGGGATGGCCTGGGCGTAGGCCGGCGCCAGCCGCTCATACCCGCCGATCTGCTCGAAAGCTGCAGGGCACGGGCGGGACAGGCACAGTTGGTGGCTGGTGGCCGTGACTCCCCCGGCCCCACTGCCTCATCTCACAAGTAACTTGCTGATGCATCGAACTCAACTTTTTCCCACTTCACCTTTTCCAGTGTCTGGAAAGGTATGGAGGTAGAGAGTTTTTGAAAAGGTGAATGAATTCAAAGGACCACTTTATTTGTATTTAAAATGATAATATTAAAGGAGCATTCCACACGAGGGCACCCCAGTGTCCTGCCGGCCTCTGGATGCCCACCAGCCTCAGGCGAGGAGCTCTCCGCCAGGCTGTCGACTCGAGGAAGCAAACGTGTCTTTTCTTGGCATTCGAGGACCGCCCTGAGGAATCTGAAGGGCTAACGTCCTGACCCAGGGGCTTCCAAAGGACCGTGACTTCGGCAGAGCTGAGAATGGCTGGGGGATGTGGCACTGAGAAGGGACACAGAGTCCCCAGAGAGGCAGGGGCGCCACCAAGGGTACACCTCCAGCCGGCCGGCGTGAGCCGATCACGTCCACCCCCTCACTGCTCCTGTCTGCCTCGGGGTCTGGGCCCACCTGGGGCTTTTGCTTCGTCTGTCGTCACTCCCCTGCCCCCATCCAGACCAGGCCTGGCTGCCTGGGTGCCTGTCCCGCAGTGGGCTCCGGGGACACAGGCCCCTGGTCTGTGAGGAGGCTGGTACACACAAGGCAGGGCAGCCACAGGTCCCACTCCCCCGCCTTCCCCAGACTCTGGGCTCCCGGCATCGGTGCCACCTATAGCCCAGGCCAGGCCAGGGTGAGTGCTCAGAGCGAACGGACGAACAGTAGACACGGCTCGGAAACTGACCAGCCACAGGGTCCTAGAGTCTGAGTCTGGAAGAGACCATTTGCCCTCTACGGGATCCTCCTGGCTCTGCTTGCATACTTCCCGGGATGGGGATCTCACTACCTCTGGGGCAGCGCCCCCACCCCGAGCTTCCTCCCTGTTCCCAGAGCAGGAGATCCAAACCCCCCTTCTCTCCGCCTTGCCTTTGTCCCGCTGGCTTCTTGAAATCTTGGACATGCTTTGAAACAACGGGGGCAGATGTCCAGGCAGGTCTGTGGTCTCCCAACTGTGTCTGCACACCCACCCGCAGCCCTGCTCCCGTTGAGCCCCAAGCCCGCGTGGGTGCGGACGGCCCTGCCTCCTGAGTCAGGTCCGCAGCCAGATGCCAGCTGGCCCGGAGCTGGTGACAGAAGTGCTGCTGGGCAGCAGGGCGGGGAAGGAAGCAGGCCTCCGTCACCCAGGGGAGGCCTGCGGGGGGCTGACTGCCTCGTGGCCTGACCTCATGAGGCCACCCACCCCCAGTGCGGACACCGGGGCCCCGACAGGGGGGCACCCAGCCCCCAAAGGGCTCGCTGCTGTGACAGCCCCCACGGCCTCTCACCTTTGACGGTCAGGATCGCGGCTCCCACCACCATGATGAGCGTTTGCAGGGTGTCTGTGTAGATCACGGCAGTCAGGCCCCCTGCGGGTGGAGACAAGAGAGCTGGAGGGGCCCTGGCCTCAACGGGGGAGGGACAGGGAGGTGACCAGAGCTCTAGGAGGGACAGCTGTTCCACACCGACGTCCCCTGCCCTTGCATGGGTGGGTGAGCTGTGGACACAGCAGCCAGGCCAGCGGAGCCAGCTGCAGAAGCCCGGGTGCCTGACACGAACTGGCCAGGTCCCAGGCTGTGGGAGGGGGCGACCCCCTGCCCCCCGCCAGCCGCTCGGGTTCCCGCGTGTCCACAGGCCACACCTGCCACCCGCAGGCACCGTACCTGCGATGGTGTACAGGGCCGTGATGGTGAGCATGAGGATGGTGGACAGGTAGAAGTTCCAGCCCAGGCAGATGTGCACGAAGAGGGCCCCTGCGTACAGGTCGATCTGGGGAAGGGAGAGGGGTTTGTGCAGGGGCCCGAGGTAACCGCAGGACCTGGAGTGCCGCACACCCAACGTGTGGCCTCGGTGCCCCGTAGAGGAAGAAGGGGAGACCCCCCACCCCCGCACCTGCCAGGGACTGTCCTGAAAGGGAGGAAGTCCTGGCTGTGGACAAGCAGTGTGCAGGGGACGTTGCTGACGTTAATAAAGTCCTGAGTGGCCTCTGCCCACCAGGGAGCAGTGTTGCTGTTCAGTCTGGCCCCTGCCTGGGGATGGAAAAGGGGGAGTCCGGGAGGGCTTCCTGGAGGTGGGGGGGCCCAAGAAGACAAGTGAGCCTCCATCTCCAGACCCACGTCTGTCTGGGTCTCTGGGTCCCTGTTCTCTGCTCCCTGTTAAGCAGGGCACCCCAAGAAGAAACCAGATGTGTGCCAGGGGTGGGCAGGGGAAACAGAGGGGCCGTCTTGCTTATTGACCCCCCCATGGGGTTGACACTGAAGCCAGGACCACGGCTCAGGCTGAGGCTGCTTCCTAGGGCTGAACTGGACACAGTCCTGCCATCCCAGGCCCTGTGGCAGCCCAGGGGCAGGAGTCGAAGCCCTGGGACGAGTCTTCTAGCCTCAGCACTGGAATGGGCCTCACGGAGCACACTGCCCGCCCCTCCCCACTGCGCAGCGGGTGCCCGGGGAAGGAGGGAGGACCCCATCCTGCGGGACCGAGGGGCTGGGCCAGGGTCCCTCCCCCGCCCCCAAGTTTCAAAAACTGCCATTCTGGGCTTGCTTCATGGCAGGGAGATCACCCAAAATACAGCCTTTGGGGCCAAGAGGCTCCTCAGAGAGCTGGGCAAGCCCGCGGGTTAGCTGAGCTTGCCGAGTGGGGGACAGTCTGCCCGAGGCCTTGGGCACCGGCCCAGCTAGGAGCTGACCAGCCCCACTTGGAGTCAGGCTTGTGAAATCCCTGCTTCCCTCAGGCTCCTCCCCTCCCCTCTCCTGGAGAGACCACCTGCCAGCGTGGGCACTCAGACAAGGTGTTCTCGGGAGTCGGCGGCCCCTCACCCTGCCCCCCCCACCCCCCGGCTGTGAGTGTGTGTGTGTGTGTGTCCACCTCCAGCCCAAGCTAAGAAGCCCAGAGCTGCTAAATAGCAGAGCAGGAAGGACTCTCCAAGCCCCCTGCCCCATCAGGCCAGGAACAAACTGAGGCCCATGGCGGGCAAGTGACCTCCCCAAGGCGAGGCTCTGGCAGGTATCAGAGATGGAGGGGGCAGGCGACGGAGCAGGGGGGTTTCTAGAAAGTAGCAGCCCCTCCTCCCACCTGGCTGTCCTCTAGCCACTGCTCAAGACCACTCCCTGGACCCCATCTGCCTCAGGGGCCAGCCCTGGTCTGTGCACCCAGCCTTCAGGCTCTGGCCACGCATCTCTTTAAGCCCAGGTAAGTCTAGTCACACCAGCCTGGCTGACATTCCACGCCAGGCACTTTGCTGCCTCCAGGCCTTGGCTCGCCCAGCCCCACCAGGAGCCTCAGACGGCCCCCCGGCCAGATCTGACCTCTCCTCCTGCCAACGGAGCTTCCTCTCTTGGGGTCCCACATGACCTGCAGCCTGCTAGAAGCTAAGAGTCCCGCTCGGACCTGGGTCTGTGTCCCTGGTGAGCACGTCGCCTTACCTCCTGAGCCTCTGGGTAAAGTGCAGGTGCAGATGTGGAGAAACACAGGCGCTTGTGCTCAGCCCCCTCTAGCCCTGCTGGCCTCTGCAGGCCCTGCGCAGAGCAGGCCGGGGAGGCGCAGGCCGGACGCCCGAGGGGGCCGCTCCACTCCACAGAGCGGGGCGCGGGCGCAGAGGCACGAAGCAGCCGGCCCAAAGCTGCACGGTTGTGAGCAGGCCCTGCGCAGGGCAGGCTGGGAGGCTAAGGCAGGACCCCCGAGGCGGCCGCTCCACTCCACAGGGCGGGGCGCGGGCGCAGAGACACGAAGCAGCCGGCCCAAAGCTGCACGGTTGTGAGCAGGCCCTGCGCAGGGCAGGCTGGGAGACGCAGGCAGGACCCCCGAGGGTGCCGCTCCACTCCACAGGGCGGGGCGCAGGCGCAGAGACACGAAGCAGCCGGCCCAAAGCTGCGCGGTTGAGAGCAGGCCCTGCGCAGGGCAGGCCGGGAGGCGCAGGCAGGACCCCCGAGGGGGCCGCTCCACTCCACAGGGCGGGGCGCAGGCACAGAGACACGAAGCAGCCGGCCCAAAGCTGCGCGGTTGTGAGCAGGCCCTGCGCAGGGCAGGCTGGGAGGCGCACGCAGGACGCCCGAGGGGGCCGCTCCACTCCACAGGGCGGGGCGCGGGCGCAGAGACACGAAGCAGCCGGCCCAAAGCTGCACGGTTGTGAGCAGGCCCTGCGCAGGGCAGGCCGGGAGGCGCAGGCAGGACCCCCGAGGGGGCCGCTCCACTCCACAGGGCGGGGCGCAGGCGCAGAGACACGAAGCAGCCGGCCCAAAGCTGCGCGGTTGAGAGCAGGCCCTGCGCAGGGCAGGCCGGGAGGCGCAGGCAGGACCCCCGAGGGGGCCGCTCCACTCCACAGGACGGGGCGCGGCCGCAGAGGCACGAAGCAGCCGGCCCAAAGCTGCGCGGCTGTGAGCAGGCCCTGCGCAGGGCAGGCTGGGAGGCTCAGGCAGGACCCCCGAGGGGGCCGCTCCACTCCACAGGGCGGGGCGCGGGCGCAGAGACATGAAGCAGCCGGCCCAAAGCTGCACGGTTGAGAGCAGGGCCGCGGGCTGCAGGGCTGACCCCCGGGGCCCCTGAGACGGTGGACGCCCGCCTCCCTGCACCATCCCACAGGCTTGCAGGGGCCATGAGCCCCGGACATGGGAGGGAGCTGGACTGAGCTGACCTGCAGGCTAGGGCTGATCCGCTGGCTCGTCACAGCTTCTCAGGACCCCGAGTCCCCCACAGGCACGTGCCCCCAGGCCGGGCCCTGCCCTGCCCTGGCCACCTTCCTGCACGGGACCCTACTGCCCCCTCCCTTTGTGGGTAGCAGAGAAGCTGGGCAGGTCCCTGCACCGACATTTACCACGAGTTTACCCTAAATCATCCTGTGTCCCCGACCCCCAACCTCGCCCATCTCCACAGAGGCCGTCACCGTCCCTTCAGTGTTCCAGACACGCCTCACCTTTGCCACACTCTCTGCACCCAACCCACCGGCCACGGCTGTTGATTCCCAAAGCACTCCTGCCCGCCTCCACTGTCCCCACCCTGGGCCCCATCCCTTTGGAATCCCCTCGCTGGTCTCCCTCCTGCACTCGGCTTATTCAGAGGGAGCTGCGAGGTCTCTGCATCTCCACTCACGCAGAAAGAAACGCACCGCCCGGCCCAGAGGCCCTGCGCGCACCCTCTCCCCAGCCCCATCGGCTTCCCTCAGCGGCTGGACCACCCTCTCCAAAGCAAGCCTGTCCCTTGCTCCTTCTCTTCCGTCCAGATTTCAGCCCTGCATTTGCTGCATCGATCACCCTTGTACCACTTAGTGTGGATGCTTTGCTCTGTTTACTTATCTCATCTGCCTGGAAGGAAAGGTCCTTGAGAACGAGAAATAGGTTCATCATGGGTGCCCACCCATGTGTGCCAGGGTCTGGCACACAGTAGGTGCTCAATAAACAGGCACGCTTGCATAGACCAGGGGCTGGCACACTACAGCCCACAGGTTTGATCCCATCAGGCGCACTGGTGTGTCTTTCGAACACCAGCAGCAAACCTGAGTGGTGTGTAAGTGGCGTGCAAAACTGAGCATACTTTCTATCTGGTCCCTCACGGAAAACCTAGCCGAGCCTGACATAGATGATTCCATTCAGTCCCATGAGGTGTGCCGGGCACCTAGTACCACTGTGGATACACCAATGAACAAAGAGAGAAAATGGGGGAGGCAGACCGTGGCCATTCTAATGAAATCATTCGGCATAAGAAGGTAGCACGTGTGTGAAAGACAGGGGGCGCAGGTCTGCACCTGCGGGGCAGCCGAGGGCCTCGCTGAGAGGGTGAGGGCCTCGCTGAGAGGGTGAGATGTGAAAGACCTGAGAGGCAGGGGTGTGAGCCACATGGATATCCAGGGGAAGAGGTTCTGGCCGGAGGACACAGCAGGTGCAAAGGCCCTGTGGCAAGGTCATGCCTTGGGTGTGCCTGGTGTAGCTGGAGTGATGTTTGCCTCGGGAGAAGCAGGAGAGGTGAGGATCTTGTCGGCCACGGTTGGCCTTTACCCTGAGTGGCCTGGGGTATCAGGCCAGGTTTCTCTATTTCCCAGAGCACACGGTGATGGAGCTCGGTTCCCTCCAAGCCCGTGTGAGGCCCCCTGCCACCCATGGCTTGCTCTCTCTGCAGACCACTGTCCCCACCTGGGGGCTGGTGGCAGGCAGGCCCTGTGGTCTCTGGACAGGCTGCAGCTGGTGAGGGTCCTGGGCGTGCAGACATGTGGGGGCGTTCTTGGGGCTCCACCCAGTGAGGTCAGGGCCTCTGGGGGCCGGCTGGGCACACACACTGCAAACAGCTTCAGCCCAAAGCATTAGCTGGGGGGCCCCAGTCCCTCCCAGACCCAGCCCAGCAATCTGCATTCCTCCTGCTTCCCTGTCCGCTTCATCCAGGCAGCCCCAGCATCGGCACTGAAGCCCCAGCCTTGAGGTTCCCCATTTTATAGGTGGGCAAACTGAGTCACCCCATCACAAAGTGGAGTTTGAAGTGCCATGTCCTGGCTCCTTCAGTACCACGGGGCAGTGGTCGGGCCCACTGGGCTCTAACGGTTGTCTCTGCCCGATTCAGCAAGCGGTGACCTTGAGCAAGTGGTGGCCACTCCCTAGGTCTCAATCGTCTTGTCTAAACAGGGCTGCGTGTGAGGTGGCCCCTTAGGACCCCCCACTTTGCCCCCCCTCTGAGCTCTGCCTGAGAGCCACCAGCAGGACGAACAGGGGGGTGGGTGGGGAAGAAACCCCTACGCCCAGGGTTGGCCTCGCCAGACTGCCCCCGGCCCCACGCCTCTCGCCCCTGTCCCCTCCAGTCCATCCTCTGGGGGTGCCGGTGGCACTAACACAGACCTGACCGTGTCACCTCTGCTCAAAGCCCCCAGGGCCCCTTGGGCACTCCTCACTCATCTCTGACGGAGCCCCCTGGGCCAGGGCGAGAACTGCAACCCAAGAGCCAGCTGTGGCCCTCAGGTCTGGCTCGTGTGATGGCTGGTCCGCCTCAGCCGCCACCGCTCCCGGTCCCCTCCCTCCCAGCTCCTCCTCTGCTCCCGGGGCGCCCGACCCCTGCAGTCTGGGCCTCTGACGGGACCACCCCAGACGCGCCCTACGCCGCGCACCGCTCTCCTTGGCGTTTGCACCCCCCATGCCGTCCGTACCCCCTTCTCCACTAGACCCCAACCAACGCCACCTCAGCAGGCGCCGCCAACCCCTCTTCTGGGTCCGCACTGTCCCCTGCCCGCCGTGACACACCTGCGTCCCCCTGTACTGAGGCCCTGCTGCCAGGGAGGCGGCCGGCACCCTGCTCTCTGAACACCCCGAGACCCATCCAGAAGGAGACGTGCAGCTCCGGTGGAGGCCCGGCCGGCCGAGGCTCCCGGGGCTGCAGGGGCCGCGGAGGAGGAAGCCCCGGCCACGCCCGCAGAAGCGCCAGGCCTCACGGGGGAGCAACCAGGCTCGGGGCTGGGCGGGCTCGCTCGGCCGGAAGCAGGCCGCCCAGGACCCGCCGTCCACCTCTGAGCCCTCGCAGGGGCCGGAGCTGGAGCGGCTGGACGGCCTCAGGGGACCGGCAGGCAGCGAGGCCTCGGGAGGGAGAACCCGAGGCCTGGTGCGGCCGCGGAGCCCCCGCGCGCTGGGGACCAGCTCCCCGCCCTCCCGGCCTCCGTCTCCCTACCTGTGAAACCCAGGGCGTGGACGGGACGCGCCCCGCGCTGGCCCTCCAGCGGGTCCAGGCCAGGCCCCCAAGGGAAAGGGGGCGCCGCGGGGTCAGCCTAGCGGAGGACTAACCACCACCACCCGGCATCACGGGCCGGAGACCTCTGGCTCCGGGCGCCCCCTAGTGGGCGGTCCCGGCTCACCCGGTGCCGGCCCTTAACCGTAACCCCTGACACCCCGTATCCAGAACCTGGGCAAAGCAGGAGTCACAGGGCCTGCGTTCTGCCCCCAAATTCGCCGGCTGCTGAGCCCAGCCGCAGGGTGCTGGGCCAGCTGTGTGACCCTGGGCAAGTCAGTGTGCCTCTCTGGGCCTCAGTTTCCCCGTCTGTTGGACAAGGCAGAGACAGATCAAGGGATGTCAGGTCCCTTCGAGGGCCCCAGAGCAGGGCTGTTCCAGCGAGAAGCTGGGGGTGGGGCAGCTCACCGATATCTTGGTGAAGACAGACAGCAGCAGCGACAGGACAGACAGGTACATGCGTATCCGTTGGCCTCCGTAGCGCTTCTGGATGTACTCAGGCATGGTGACAATCTGGCGGGGGGCACGGGGGCAGGGGTTAAGCATGCTGCGAGACCACGGCCAGTGTTCAGGACCGGGAGCTTCTCAGAGGCCCGACACCGGGCCTGGAGTTCCAGGCTCAGCGTTCTGATCTCATCCTGAGGGGCTCAGGCCGGGGCGTGTCAGGCTGAGACAGGAGGAATGGATTCAGGGGACTGTGCCTGCGGGCACAGGGGTGAGTTTGGAGGCCGTGGTGACAAATCCAGATGAGCTTTGGCTGGTTGGGGAAGCTGGCTGTGCCAGACTGAGACATCCAGGAAACGGGATCCCCTGGACTTAGTGACAGCCCAGCTGGGGGCTGAAGGAGTGGCGGAGTCAAGGACAGTGTCTCCTGGGTGTGCAGCCCAGGTGTGCAGCCTGTGTGCTCGGGTAGATGCAACATCCCCCAGATGCAACACGCAGGTACGGTAGAAACCAACAGACGAGGCCCATGGTCTGAGGCCCGAGGGGGCCTGTCTTCGTGGGCCGATGGGAGTGTTAGTCGGACTAACAACAAACCCAGAGCTGAGAGTTGTGGGTTCGCTCACCTTGTGAGTGAAGCCAGGGGTCCTGGCCCTCACCACCACCCACTCCAACCGAGGCCCGGACGCAGGCGAGGCTGTCCTGAGGCCCCAGGAGCAGACTCACCTCCGAGGAGATGTAGATGGGCACGAACACCCACGCCAGGGCCAGCAGCGCGTACGTGGCCTGAGGGGGACGGAGGCCGAGTAAGGACAGCAGATACCAGGGGTCTGGAGGCCTGAGTTGCCTTGAGGACTTGGGATGGCCCCGCCCCCGCCCCGCCCCCACCCCCACCCCCCCGGCGGCCCTATAAACAGATGGCCAGGCAAAGGCTCACGGCTTCCTGCTGCTCTTCAGCATTCTGAAGACCCAGCTTCCCCAGGAGCACCGCCTGCCTGGACTCTGGCCGCCCCAGTTGCTGGGAGCTGCCCCTCTGGCCACGGAGGGGCAGGCTCTGATGCGGCCCCACCCAGCGTCTCTCAAGGTTGCTGTGTTTCCTCCCGCGGTCGGTCGCCCACAGCCTGGGCCCGCCTCCCAGGAGCTCACGTGCCACTCGAAGCCTGCCACCGCCAGGCCTCCAGCTGCGCCCGAGCCCGCCAGTCCGATGAAGAGGCCCGAGCCCTCGCTGCTGGCAAAGAGGGAGGCTCCCATCTGGAGGAGAGAGAGGAAAAGGATCTAGCAAGGGACCCATCCCGACTCCGAGCCCCACCCTTTCCACGTTTTCCAGCACCCCAGCTTGGGGACCCCCTGCCAGTCTCAGCCTGCCCCATGGCTGCCTGCTTGGGCTGGCCCGGGGGGGTGACATTGGGTGAAGAGGACACACTTAGTGACCCTAGCAGGGATGCAGATGCGGCCCCACCGGAAGGAGGGGCGGGAGGAGTCAGGGTGCACTCACCGGCCCCCATGTCATGTCCCGGCCCGCCAGGAAGTAGCCGCGCACCGTGTTCCGGCTGGCCCGGCACGAGGACTGCAAGGACAGAGGTGGAAACTGGAGCCCTCGCATGGCTCATGCCCCTGCTGCGGAGACAGTCCGCTGGCTCCCCAAAGAGTTAGACACACGGATTATCCCGGGACCCAGCAAATCCACTCCCAGGATACAGAGGACAGAAAACAGGTGCTCGAGCAAAACCTGTACTCGAATGTTCACAGCGGTGTTATTCACAACAGCCAAAGGGTGGAATCAGCCCACATGCTCATCAGCTGATGGCGTTAGGAGCCGACGGGAGGAGGCCCTCCCCTCTGTGCAGGGTCCTGGGGTTCACTGGGCAAGCGTCTGTCCCCTGAAGCCCCGGGGTTCACCTGTAAACGGGGCTGGCCTTTGGCCCGGGGCTGTGGGAGGGTTAGGGTGATGTGCACAGTGCCCGCAGAGAAGGGGCCCCGCTGCTGCCTGTGAGGACCTAAATCACTTCTCTCCTATCAAAGGTGGGAGAAACTGGCTTACGAACTAGGCTAGGCTGGTGGACACGGATTTGTCAAAACGGAGACCCCCAGGTCCTGCGCGCCCCTCCCCGCCTCTGGATTCTGGCCCAGCTGGTGTGGGTGCGGCCGAGAACCCCTGTGATTCTATCGTTCGGGGCGATGTTGGCCCAGTGAGTCCGTCTGACGTCGCAGGCGAGGCCAGGAAGACGGCATGCTGTGCCCGGGCCCCCAGCTTGTCAAGCCGCAGAGAAGGCCCCGAGCCTCCCACCGGGCCTGCCCTTAGAGAGACTTGCTATTCCTCACTTTAGAGACTGAGAAGCTGCTGCCAAAGAGCGAAAGGGGCTTGGTCAAGGTCTCCGACAGTTCTCCCCCGGGGCCGGGAGGAGGACCCCCGCAGGCACCAGGCCTCCCCGCACCCCACCACCCGCCCCAGCTGGTACCACCACCGTCCTCTCACCCATATGCCCACGGCCACGTTCAGGGCAAAATACACGGCTATGATGGTGATGTCGAGCACGCTCAGCTCCTGCCCGGGCGCGTGGGGGCCGCTGGTAGCGTTGTCCGCAGCCATCCTGCAGCAGGGCCAGCTTGAGCGAGAGGGACTGAGGCCAGACCAGGGCAGAGAGGGCTTCCCGGCAGGAAACAAATTGATGATTAAACCGAGCCGACGGGGCCATCTCCTGCCCACGGTGTGGCCGCGTGCGGGGAAGCTGCTTCAAAGTGCAGCTACGTCTCCTCCACCCCCAGTGGGGATGGAGGGAGTGCGGAGCGCTCGGGGGAGGCTTGGGAAAAGTAAAGGGAGCCTAGTGGATCCAAAGGCAGCCAGAATAGTCCCAGAAAGGGGTCGTTACTGCATGGGTGGCTGAGCCTGTATGTAATTCAGATAAGAAGCACGGAGGGTTGGGGACAGATGCCCCACTTCTGGGGCCACTGCCACGGTGGCAGCCACATGCTTCTGCAGCCAGCAGGCCGTGAGTGGGCCCAGAGGCTCTTCGGACAGTGACTTCCGTCACGCGGTTCACTTCCAGCCGCGGCAGTCCTGGTCCTAGAACCTCCTTCGTTGGACCATAAAGGCCTGTCACCAAATTCCCTGCTCCCTTTTCTAGACCAGTGATCAGGCCAAACCGTCCCTTCCTGACCATCCTTTTGGGCCCCCAGGGTCTCCCAGGACCACAGATACTGGGTCCCAGCGTCTAGCAAGCGTCTGCCAGGGGCTGAGAGCCACCACGCTTAGCCTTTCTACACGCTGTCCCCTTTTGCGCTCAGAGTAGGTGGTGTGGGTCACAGTCAAGGCTGGCCGCCTGTCCCTGCATGACCGCTTGAGGGCCCGAGCTGGGCTTGGGCTTCAGCTCCACATCTGGCCCCAGATGCTCCCTGTCGGTGGCAATGATGCCTCTGGTTCCACTGGGTCCTTCCTGCTGAGACGCTTGCTCACTCATTAAATCGCTGTGCACAGCCGGGTGGGTCTCAGTGTGTGACGTCTGGAGTTTGACCGGGACACGCAGCCCCTCCAGGAGTGTTAATGAGTGAACGCCTGGTACTCTAGGAACACGCTGGCCTGCAAAACCGAGTCTGTTACTCGGTAACCGAGGCGGAGGGTTTAAAGATTAATCCCCTCGCAAGCAGGACTAGACAGGGAAGAACAAGTAAGTCACTGCTTACGGTAAAGCCAGGCAGGCTCAGACCGTCCCTCCCCAGCTAACCTCACCTCCAACAAACTAGCCTCTCAGGTGGTTTTACTTCCCAAGCCATTGCTAGAAACGTATCGTGAATCAAAAGATCACTTTGTACTGGTCAGAAGGACACAACGGGATGATGTGCAGGTTTATTAAACTGGTCTCCTAAAGATGCAGTAGCTGAAAGAGCAGCATTTGGTCCCCGCTCCTCTGCCTGGGTCTCGGAAGGAAATAAACCACTTAGAGGCGACCCTGCCACCCCCTCCACCTTCTGATCAAAAGGCCTGGGGAAAGGAGGCCAAGAAGAGCTGATGGATGCGGACAGGGAGAGGGTGGCAGTGGAGGAAATGAAGGACGCCTTTATGTCCTGTTTACAAACACCACTTCCGACACCAAATGTGTGTGGGTTTTCTCCGCTCCGACCAATTCTCCACCCTTCTGGACACCAACTGGGTGGCCTGTGACTCAACTCAGTTCTGACATTATCTGTGAGTTAGCGCAGACCCCACAGGCTAAGGGCTCGGTCCGGCAAAACCGCTCCCACTTCACATGCCAGGTGCAAGTCCTGGGCCTCCCGTATTTCTGCTGACCGTCTGCAAATTGGGAGCTCCCACACCCCTTCTTCAGGTTTGATAATTTGCTAGGATGGCTCACAGAACTCAGGGAAACACTCGATTACTTATGATTATCATAAAGGATATTTATAAAGGATTCAGATGAAGAGGTCCATTGAATGAAGCCCAGAAGAGTCCTAGCACCAGTGCGTTCACCAGCCTGGGGCAGTGTGTTCCCTTCATCGTGTGGGGTTTTTATGGAGGTGTTATCACCTAGGCATGATGGATTAAATCATTGGCGCTAATAATTAGCTCAAGACTGAAAGTTCCAATCCTCTAATCATGCCTTGGTCTTTCTGGTGTCCAGCCCCCATCCTGAAGCTCTCCAGGGGCCACTGGATTGTATACTTTAAAATAGTTTAAGTGGTGAATTTTATGTTATGTGCATTTTACCTTGAGAATAAAATAAATAGGCTTCTGGAATTCAAAAGGCTTTAGAGGTCTTGGCCTCCTGCAGAGATGTACTGAACCAAGGTAGAACCCTGCACCTATTAAGATTTTCTTCAAGTAAACAGCAATACAATAATAGTAGGGGACTTTAATGCCTCACTCTAACAATGGATAGATCATCCAGACAGAGAAGCATAAGGATACAGTAGATTTGAACAACACTACAAAGCAACAGACCTAACAGACATATGCAGAACATTCTACCTAGTGACAGCAGAATACATTATTCTCAAGTGCATATGGAACATTTTCTAGAATAGACTATATGTTGGGCCACAAAAGATGTCATAGCAAATTCAAGAAGAATGAAATCATACCAAGTATCTTCTCTGACCACAGAGGTATGAAACTAGAAACCAATAACAAGAAGAAAACTGGAAAATTCACAAACACATGGAAATTAACCAACACTCTCCTGAATAACCAATGGATCAAAGAAGAAATTATCGGGGAAATAAAGTTTCTTGAGACGGATAAAAATGGAAACACAACATACCAAAACTTACAGGTTGCAGCAAAAGTAGTTCCAAGAGGGAATTATATACCAATAAATGCCTCAATTAAGAAGCAAGAAAGATCCCCCCAAAATAACCTAACACTATGACTCAAGGAACTAGGAAAAAAACAAATGGAGCCCAAAGTTAGCAGAAGGAAGGGAATAACAAAGACTAGAGTAGAAATAAATGAAATAGAGAACAGGAAAACAATAAAAAAAGATTAACCA
This sequence comes from Kogia breviceps, assembly GCF_026419965.1. Lineage (NCBI taxonomy): Eukaryota > Metazoa > Chordata > Mammalia > Artiodactyla > Physeteridae > Kogia > Kogia breviceps. The sequence continues at coordinate 1,491,705 of NC_081328.1, read as the reverse complement.
AACTAAGAGCTGGTTCTCTAAAAAGATTAAAAAATTGACAAACCTTTAGCTAGACTAACCGAGGAAAAAAAGAGGGAGGACACGTATCAACAAAACTTTAAATGAAAAAGGAGACATTACAACCAACACAACAGGAATACAAAGGATGACAAGAGGCTACTATGAACAACTATATGCCAACCAACTGAACAACCTACAATAAATGGAAAAATTCTTAGAAACATACGAACTACCAAGATTGAATCAGGAAGAGACAGAAAGTCTGAACAGACCAATTACCGGTAATGAGACTGAGTCAGTAATCATAAATTTCCACATGAAGAAAAGCCTAAGACCAGGTGGCTTCACTGGTGAATTCTGCCAAACATTAGAGAATTAATGCCAATCCTTCTCAAAATCTTCCCAAAAACATCAAAGAGGAGCTTGAACACTCTCAAGGTCATATGACAAGGCTAGCATTACCCTGAGGCCAAAGCCAGAAAAGGACACTACAAGTAAAGAACCAATATCCCTGATGAATTTAGATGCAAAAATTCTCAATAAAATGCTAGCAAACCAAACTCAGCAGCACATTAAAAGGATCATTCACCATGATTAAGTGAGATTTATACTGGGATGCAAGGATAGTTCAACATATGGAAATCAATCAATGTGATAAATCACATTAATAGAAAGTAAGAAAAAAAATCATATGATCCCTCAAGAGAGGCAGAATAATAAGCATTTGACAAAATTCAACATCCATTCATGATAAAAACTCTTAACAAATTAGGTACAGAAGGAAGTGCCTCAACATAATAAAGGCCAGGTATGAAAAGCCCACAGCTAACATCATACTCAGTGGTGAAAGGCTAAAAACTTTTCCTCCAAGATCAGGAACAAGACAAGAGTGTTCCCTCTCCCCACTCCTATGCAACACAGCACTGGAAGTCCTTGCCAGGGCAGTCAGACAAGAAACAGAAACAACAGACCTCAGAATTGGAAAGGAAGAAGTAAAATTGTCTCTATCTGAATATGACATTATATGTATTAAAAATCCTGAAGACTCTGGGCTTCCCTGGTGGCGCAGTGGTTGAGAGTCCGCCTGCTGATGCAGGGGACGCAGGTTCGTGCCCCGGTCCGGGAAGATCCCACATGCCGTGGAGTGGCTGGGCCCGTGAGCCATGGCCGCTGAGCCTGTGCATCCAGAGCCTGTGCTCCGTAATGGCCCGCGTACCACACACACACACACACACACACAAAATCCTAAAGACTCTACCAAAACAAAACAAAACAAAAACAAACCAAAAAACCCTGTTAAATCTAGTCAACAAATTCAGTAAAGTTTCAGAATTAACATACAAAAGTCAGTAGCATTACTATACACTAACAACAAATTACCTGAAAAGGAAACAAAGAAAATGATCCCATTTACAATAGCATCAAAACCAATAAAATGCTTGGGAATAAACTTAACCAAGGAAATGAAAGAGCTCTACTCTGAAAACAATAAGACACTGATGAAATTGAAGAAGATGCAAATAAATGGAAAGGTATCTTGTGTTCACAGACTGGAAGAATTAATATTGTTAAAATGTCAATACTGCCAAAAGCCATCTACAGAGTCAATGCAATTCCTATCGAGATTCCAATGGTGTTTTTTAGAGAAATAGAAAAAAACAATCCTAAAATTTACAGGGAAACACAAAAGACCCCAAATAGCCAAATCCTGAGAAAGAAGAACAAAGCCGGAAGCATCACACTTCCTGATTTTAAGCTATATTATAAAACTGTAGTAATCAAAACAGTCTGGTTCTGGCATAAAAACAGACAAATAGACCCATGGAACAGAATCGAGAGCCCAGAAACAAACCCAAGCATGTACAGTCAACAAATATTTGACATGGGATCTGAGAATACTCAATGAGAAAAGACAGTCTCTTTAATAAATGGTGCTGGGAAAATTGGAAATTCACATGTAAAAGAATGATACTAGAACACTATCTTACATCACTTACAAAAATTAACTTGAAATGAATTAAAGACTTAAATGTAAGACCTGAAACTATGAAAAACTCCTAGAAGTAAATATAGTAAAAAAAAGCTCCTTGACATGGGTCTTGGCAATGATTTTTTTGGATATGACACCTGAAGCACAAGCAATAAAATAAAAAAACAAGTGGAACTATATCAAACTAAAAGATTTCTGCATATCAAAGGAAAAAATCAACAAACTGAAAAGACTACCTACAGAATGGGAGAAAATATTTGCAAACCTGTATCTGATAAGGGGTTAATATCCAAAAAAAATATAAAGAACTCATACAACTCAATAGCAAAATAAAAAAATAAATAAAATTTTAAAATCTGATTTTAAAATGGGCAAAAGGCCTGAATAGACATTTTTCAAAAAATGATATATGAATGGCCAACAGGTACATGAAAAGATGCTCAACATCACTAGTTGTTAGGGAAATGCAAAACAACGAGATATCGCAAAATGAAAATTTCAAAACATTGCTGAAAGAAATTAAAGACCTAAAAAAAATGGAAACACACCCCATGTTCATGGATTGGAAGATTTAATATTGTTAAAATGGCAATACTCCAAGTATTTCATTCTTTTGGATGTTATATTTTTTTGGGGGGGCAATACTTGATATATGTCATACATTTATTAGTGAATAATTTCCCTCTGAAACCAGCTACAATATTAAAAAAAAATAATGATTGCACTATTTGGTCAAGCAGAACCAGGAACTTTCATTAAAAAAATGTACAGGACTTCCCTGGTGGCACAGTGGTTAAGAATCCGCCTGCCAATGCAGGGGACACAGGTTCATTCCCTGGTCCGGGAAGATCCCACAGGCCATGGAGCAACTAAGCCCATGTGCCACAACTACTGAGCCTGTGCTCTACAGCCCACGAGCCACAACTACTGAAGCCTGCGTGCCTAGAGCCCGTGCTCCACAACAAGAGAAGCCACTGCAATGAGAAGCATGCACCACGACGAAGAGTAGCTCTTGCTCACTGCAACTAGAAAAAAGACCGTGTGCAGCAATGAAGACCCAACGCAGCCAAAAAGAAAATATAAATTTTTTTTTAAGTACAAATCTGTTAAAAATTTCAATTAGTATACACACATATATAACATACTAGTTATGTTACATGCTACAAACCAAGGTGAATCCAATGGAATGGAAAAAAACATTTTCTTTAAAAAAAAATTTATTTATTTATTTGGCTGCACCAGGTCTTAGCTGCAGCACGTAGGCTCTTAGTTGCGGCATGCAGGATCTAGGTCCCTGACCAGGGATGGAACTTGGGCCTCCTGCATTGGGAGCACAGAGTCTTAATCACTGGACCACCAGGGAAGTCCCTCAAAGTATTTTCTAATTCACCTACTGATTTCTTCTTTTATCCCACTGGTTTTTTAAAAAATGTTTTCTAATTTCCATGCATTTGTGAATTTTCCTGATTTCTTTCTATTACTGATTTCTATTTCATTACATTGTGGTCAGAGAAGACACTTTGTATGATTTCAATCATTTTAAATTTATTGAGACTTATTTTGTGGTTTATCATGTGGTCTATCCTGGAAATGTTCTATGTGCACTTGAGAAGAATGTGTGTTTTGCTCTTGTTGGGTGTATTTTGCTTTTGTTCTGTACATGTCCATCAAGTCGAACTGGTTTATACTGTTGTTCAAATCCTCTGTTTCCCTCTTGATCATTTATCTAGTTCTATCCATTATCTTCAGGGGGCACGTAAGTCTCCAATTACTATTATTGAATTGCCTGTTGTCCCTTCAGTTCTGTCAGTTTTTCCTTCACGTTTATTGGGGGCTATGTCATTAGGTGCATATATAATTTTTATATCATCTTAATGAACTGACACTATAATCATATAATGTCCTTCTCTGTCCCTTGCAGGAATTTTTGTGTTAAAGTCTACTTTTTCTGATATTTGTGTAGCCACCCCAATTCTCTTTTGGTTACTCTTTTTAAAAAAAAATATTTATTTATCCTTATTTTTTTTGGCTGCGTTGGGTCCTAGTCGCAGCACATGGGATCTTTTGTTACAGCACGCAGGCTCTTCTTTGCAGCATGCGGGCTTCTCTCTAGTTGTGGCACACAGGCTCCAGAGCACGCAGGTTCCCTAGTTGAGGTGCACAGGTTCAGTAGTTGTGGCACGCAGACTTAGTTGCCCTGTGGCATGCGGGATCTTAATTCCCTGACCAGGGACAGAACCTGCATCCCCTGAATTGGAAGGTGGATTCTTTACCACTGGACCACCAGGGAAGTCCCTCTTTTGGTTACTCTTTGTATCATATATCTTTCCATCTTTTCACTTTCAACCTTATTTGTGTCTCTGGAGACAATTCTTCTGCACACAGTATATAGTTGGATCATTTTTTTTTTTTTTTTACTTTTTTTTTAACATTGTGTAAGTTTTGTTTGTTTGGCCACACTGCATGGCTTGTGGGATCTTAGTCCCCTGACCAGGGATCGAACCTGGGCCCTAGCAGTGAATGCACCGAGTCCTAACCACTGGATCCCCAGAGAACTCCCAGTTGGATCATTTTTTAAAAATCCATCCTGCCAATGTCTGCCTTTTGATTGGAAAGTTCTATTCATTGATATTAATGTAATTACTGATAAGGAAACACTTCTGCCAGTATGCTATTTGTTTTCTATATGTTGTATCTTTTTTAGTCCTCAATTCCTCCACTACTCCCTTTTTGGTGTTGCAGAGATATTTTCTAGTCTACCATTTTGGCCCCCTTCTCCTTTCTTTTACTATGTATTTTTTACTTACTTTCTTAGTGGTTGCCCTGGGGATTACAATCAGTATCCTAATACGATGTTTAATTTTACTAGTCAGCTTGGCTAGGCTATGGTACCCAGTTTTTCGTCAAACCAGTCTAGGTTTTTTTGTTTTTTAAAGACTTTATTTTTTTAGAGCAGTTTTAAGTTCACAGCAATACTGAGCAGGAGGTACAGAGATTTCCCACATGGCTCCAGCCCCAACATGCACAATCTCTCCATCATCAGCAACCCCACCAGAGTGGTACAATTTGTCACAACTGGTGAACATACATGGACACATCACCACCACCCGAAGTCCACAGTTTACATTAGGGTTTACTCTTGGTGTTGTACATTCTATGGGTTTAGACATATGTATAATGACATATATCCATCATTATAGTATCATACAGAGTATTTTTCACCGCCACAAAAATCTTCTGTGCTCTCTCTAGTCCTCCCTCCGTCCCCCCACCAACCCCTGGCAACCACTGATCTTGTTAGTCTCCATAAAGACCATCATACAGTTGGAGTCATAGAGTAGTATAGCTTTTTCAGATTGTCTAATAAGATTCATTTTAGTTTCCTCCACATCGTTTCATGGAGAACTCATTTCTTTTTGCTGCTTGAATAATATTCCACTGTCTGGAAGTGCCACCGTTTATCCACTCACTCACTTACTGAAGGACATTTTGATTGCTTCCAAGTTTCAGCAATTATGAATAAAACTGCTATAAAATTCCACGTGCGGGTTTTTATGTGGACATGTTTTTTACTCCTTTGGGTAAATACCAAGAAGCATGATTGCTGGATAACATGGTAAAAGTGTGTTTAGTTTTCTGCCCAAGTGGTTATTTTGCGTTCCCACGAGCAATGGCGGAGTTCCTGTTGCTCCACATCCTTGTCGGCATTTGGTGTTGTCAGTGTTCCAGATTTTGGTCGTTCTAATAAGTGTGTAGTGTATCTCGTTTTAATTTTTAGTTCCTTGAAGACATATGATAGAGAGCATCTTTTCATATGCTTATTTGCCATCTGTGTATTTTCTTTGGTGGTGTCTGTAAGGTCTTCAGCCCAATTTTTAATCAGGTTATTGTTTTCTTATTATTGAGATTTAACTGTTCTTTTTACCAGTCCTTTATCAGATAAGCGTTTTCCAAAGAATTTTCTGTCTGTGGCTTGTCTTTCACTCTCTTAACAGTGCATTCCACAGAGCAAAGTTTTTAATCTTAGTTAATTCCAGTTTATCAATTATCTCTTTCATGGACCATCTCTTTGGTGTCATATCTAAAAAGTCACTACCATACCAAGGTCATCTAGGTTTTCTTCTAGGAGTTTCATGTTTTTGACTTTCACACTTAAGTCTACATTCATTTTTTTTCCATGTGAATATCCAGCTATTCAAGTACTACTTGTTGAAAAGATTATTTTTGGTCCACTATGTTGCCTTTGCTCCTTTGTCAAAGACTGGTTGACTATATATATGTGGATCTATTTCTGGGTGCTCTGTTCAATTGGTCTATACGTCTTCTTTCAACAACACCACACTTGTGATTACGGTAGTTTTAGAGTTGTCTTGAAGTGGGGTAGTGTGAGTACTCCAACCTTGCTCTTCTCCTTCAATATTGTACTGGTGATCCTGAGTCGTCTCTCTCTCCAGGTAAACTTTAGGATCAGTTTGTCAAAATCCACAAAATAACTTGGTGGGATTTTGATTGGGATTGCACTGAATCTTTTTATTTATTTGTTTATTTACTTTTGGCTGCACTGGGTCTTTGTTGCTGCACACGGGCTTTCTCCAGTTGTGGCGAGCGGGGGCTACTCTTTGTTGCGGTGCGTGGACTTCTCATTGCGGTGGCTTCTCTCTGTTGCAGAGCATGGGCTCTAGGTGCACGGGCTTCAGTAGTTGTAGCTCGTGGGCTCTAGAGCACAGGCTCAGTAAGTGTGGTGCATGGGCTTAGTTGATCTGCGGCATGTGGGATCTTCCTAGACCAGGGCTTGAACCATGTCCCCTGTACTGGCAGTTGGGTCCTTAACCACTGCACCACCAGGGAAGTCCCTGGGATTGCACTGAATCTTTAGATCAAGTTCGAAAGAACTGACATCTTGACAATTAGTCTTCCTCTCCATGAATATGGACTATCTCTCCATTTATTTAGTTCTTTGATTTTTCATCAGAGTTTTACAGTTTTCCTTATATAGATCACGTACATGTTTTGTTAGATTTATACCTAAGTATGTCATATTTTTGGTGCTAATGTATATGATATTGTATATTTATTTTCAAATTCCCCTTGTTCATTGCTGGTAATATAGAAAACCGATTGACTTTGTATCCTGCAATCTAACTATAATCACTTATTAGTTCCGAGTTGGGGTGGAGGCATTGTTACTCTTTCAGATTTTCTACATTGATGATCATATTATCTGAGAACAAAGCAGTTTTATTTCTTCCTTCCCAATTTGTGTACCTTTCAAATCCTTGTCTTACTGCATTAGCTTGGCTTTCCAGTAGAATGTTGAAAAAGAGTGAGACGTCCTTGAGAGGAGACATCCTTGCCTTACTTCTGAACTTAGTGGGAAAGCTTCTCATTTCTCACCAAGTATGATGTTCACTGTAGGTTGTTTGAAGATATCCTTTAACAAGATGAGGAAATTCCCTCTCTACTCCTATGTCAGTTTTTATCATGAATGGATGTTGGATTTTGTCAGATGATTTTTCTGCATCAATTGATATAATCATTTTTCTTTTTTTAGTCTGCTGATGTGATGGATTACACGAGTTGATTTTCAAATGTTGAGACAGCCTTGCATATCTGGGATAAACCCACTTGGTTATGCATAATTCTTTTTATACATTGTTGGAATTGTTCTGCTAATATTTTGTTAAGGATCTCTGCACCTATGTTCTTGAGATACTGGACTTTGCTTTATTTTTCTTGTAATGCCTTTGTTTTTTGTAGTAGGGTAATGCTGGCCTCATAGCATGAGTTAGGCACTATTCCTTCTTCAACTGGAGGAGCAGCTTGCAACAATGGGGGAGGCGAAGTAACAACGGCGACCAGCCTCTTTGCACTTCTGTGATCAAAAGCCGCTATCAGCTATCAGAGCACAAACCCCTGCTATCTGGAGGAGGGGGCCTTTTTGCCTATCCTGGCTCCCACAAGCTGGTGCGGACTACTCCAGGAACGTGTGCAGAGCTGCCTGCCACAGGGCTGGGAGTGGGGGCCAGGTATCTCCAACTGTACTAAGAGCTGGTTTTGACCCAAATTAGCTATAATCTACTGTCCAACACTTCCCCTGGAAATTGCAAACCTTCAATAGACTCCAGAATTCCAAAATCATCAGATGTTATTTGCCGCTGCAACTGTCTAGGTGGCGAGACAGATTCCTGGTGCTTCCTACTCTACCATCTTCCTCAAATCCTCTCTGTCTGGTTCATTTTTATTATTTCTCTCTCCTTATTGATATTCTCCATTTGGTGAGACATAATTCCTATGATTTCCTTTAGCTCTTGAGCATGTATAAAATAGTTGACTTAGTCTTTGTCTAGTAGGTCTAAAGTCCGGGCTTCCTCAAGGAAGACCCCATGTATGGGCCCAACTTCTTGTTTCTTTACATGCCTCGGAATTTTTTCTTGTTGTTGAAAACTGGTATTTTAAATATTATAATGTGAAAGTCTGGAAATCAGATTCTCCTCCCTCCACAGGGTTTGTTTGCACAGTGGCTTTTCAAAACTGATTTTGTGAAGTCTGTATTCTTTGTTGTTTGTGGCAACTGAAATCTCTGGACAGTCAGCTAGTGAGTCATCACACACTTCCGTAAAACCCTGAAACCAAAAAAAAAAAAAAAGAGAGAGAGAGAGAGAGCAACCCCCCCAGTCCGCAGATGGGCTGTGTGTCCTGGGGCGTGCCTTCAACACTCAGCCAGAAAATTTACAACCCTGCCTTGGCCCTCCCTTCCTGCTTACACAGAACCTCAAGGGCAGCCAGAGGTGCGAGCTTAAAGGCTTTCTCAGGTCTTTTCTGAGCATGCACTCAGAAAGCAAAGGTTTAAGGTTTTTTGAAAGAAAAAGTATAATCTTCTTCTTTTTAAGAAAGTGCTAATTCTTTCCTGCATGAACTGGAGGGGACTGCCATTACATGACCTTAGTGGCATAACTCACGGGACCCCAGTGTCTCCCAGCCTGATAAACTCAAAGGCAGAGTTCTGAGTTCTGAACTCTGACAGACAACACTAGATGCTTGACACTGACAAGGGTCACATCACTTGCCCTCTGTAACCCCCTCCCTGCCAGCATCTCATTTTCCAGAGCATGCAGTGCTGCATTTTGTTTAAACAAGGAGCAGAACAAAGATGCCACGCCAAGGAGCCACGCCAAGATGCAGAGGGCAGCTCACGCCAACTCCTGACCTGCCCCAGTGGCTCACAGCTGGTGTTCCAATTCCTCTCCTGCTGCAGTCAAGTGACTACGCGTCGAGAACGTGCAGGGTCCTGGACAAACAGAACAGGGAACATTACACCCCGAAGAGGCTACCGTGTCACCCCAACGCTGCAGAAGTCTCAACAAGCTGATGGGCATTTCAACATCCACAGCATGTACACGCAGCTCTCATTTTATTTTAGTTATAAAACAATTGCCAAAACACAAAGTTAAAAAAACACACACACAAATACAGTTTTTATTCCTTCTTTTGTTGCAGAAAATAAATAAGGGTCACATATTCCATATGCGTGTCTATAAAAGCATTTCTAAAAAGGTAATTTACTGGAATTAACAGCATAATCTTTTTGGCTTTTCACCTGCAGTATCATACAGTATATCATTTTATTTTATTAACTTTTTAAAGCACCTGGGCTCCAGCAACTTTGGGAAAAGGTTGTTTGTGAGCCTAAAATCTTTTCTCCAAGTTATTTTTTCAACAGGTAAACTGAACACAACCAAGTCTTATTTTATTTAAGAGGAGAATATAGTTTTTCTTTTATAAAAATTGCCCCCATAAACTCACAAACACCCAAAGGGACTTAAGAAGTCGGTCTACCTTCATAGGAATTAACAAACGGGAGGAACAGGACACAGACGGTCCCTGTGAAATCCGTCAGTCAGGCGTGCACCTCACAGTGCTTATTCTTACTACTCCAGTTTGGCCCTCGAGAGTTTTAAGAAAGGAAAGCCGTTCAGTCATCTAAACCTATGTTTCTGAAAAGGTAGGACATGGACTCCCCATTGTGAATCCGACGGATGGCTTCGGAAAGGATCATGCTTATATCCACAGTTTTAATTTTGGGGCACTGGAGCTTCTGGATTTCATGTGGAATTGTATTCGTAACCACCACCTGCAAATCAAGAGAAAAACAAGAGATCATAAAACCAAGTAGCTTCCTGGCTTGACCTGAAAATCTGATATATTCTCACATCTCTGAAGTGGGTCTACTGTGCCTTCAGCAATGTTTCCAGTCAGTGTGAATACTGCCTGTATCTTAGGTTAAGGTTTGAAAACCTTACGCCCACTATGACAGCCACAGGCAAAAGGACAGATAGCAGCAAGTGCTGGTAAGGACACGGAGAAACCAGAACCCTCATTCACTGCTGGTGGGAATGCAAAGTGGTTCCGCTGCATTGGAAAACAGTCTGGAGGTTCCTCAAGAGGTTAAACATAGAGTTACCGTGTGACCCAGCAATTCTCCTCCTAGGTAGCCACCCAAGAGAAACGAAAACATCTCCATTTGAAAACATGTACAGGAGTGCTCATGACAGCATGATTCACAACAGCCAGAGTGGAAACAACCCGAATTATGAACAGTGCAAAAAAATGACAGGCGTGCGGTAAAATACTACATGGCAGTAAAAAGGAATGAAGTACTGACACCGGCTACAACATGGATGAACTTTCAAAAAGCATGATGCCGCGTGAAAGAAGCCGGAGATCAAAGGCCACATATTATATGATTCCACTTATATAACACAGCCAGGTTAGATAAACCTATTGCAGAGGTAGAAAGCAGATTAGTGGTTGCCCAAAGCTGAGTGGACTGAGAAGAAATGGGGAGTGACTGCTAATGGGTATGGAGTTTCTCTGTGGGGGGACGAAAACGTCCTAAAAGTGACTGTGGTAACGGTCGCACAATTCTGTGAATATACTAAAAACTACTGAAGTATACACTTTAAACGTGTGAATCATATGGCATGTGAATTACAGACATCCCCCAAAGGCCCCATCCGAGCTTTCACCTTCCACAGTTTCAGTTACCCACGGTCAACCTCGCTCTGAAAATACTAAATGGAAAACTGCAGAAATAACTGATACGTCTGAAATCGTGCGCTGTTCTGAGCAGCGTGACGAACTCTTGGGCCGTCTCACTCCGTCCGGGATGTGAACCGTCCCTTTGTCCAGGATATCCCGTCCGTTAGTCACTCAGCAGCCATCTCGGGTATCAGACCCCAGTGCTTGTGTCCAAGTGATATTTATTTTACTTAATTTTACAAAAGTGGTGCGACTGCCAATTCAGATACTCTAAAGAGAAGCTGTGAAGTGCTTCCTTTAGGCGAAAAGGCAAAAGATCTTGACTTAAGGAAGGAAAACTGGGTGCTGAGATTGCTAAGGTCTATGGTAAGAATGAATCGTCCATCCATAAACTTGTGAAGAAGCAAACAGAAATTTATGCTAGTTTTGCTGTCACATATCAAATTGCAAAAGTTGCGGACACAGTGTGTGAAAGTGCTTAGTTAAGATGAAAACGGCATTAAATTTGCACAAGAGGGTATATTGCCATAATTATTCTATTTTATTATTAGTTATTACTGTTAATTTCTTACTGTGCTTAATTAATAAGTTAAACTTTATCACAGATATTATGTACAGGAAAAAACAGACTATACTTAGGGATTAGTACTATCTGTGCATGGTTTCAGGCATCCACTGGGGGGTCTTGGAAGGTACCCCCTGTGGATAAGGGGGGACTACTGTACATGTCAATAAAGCTGCTATTTTAAAAAGATTTGATGAAAATCAAAAAAGGAGAAACAATCATTTTTCAACAGCTACAAATGGAAAAAAAATACTCAGCCTTCTTACAAAAAGATGGGAATATTTTTAAAGTTATTATTTATAATACATACTCCCTACTTCCAAAATAAGCCTCAAGACAGCTTATAATAAAAAACGCACACACACCACGAGACGGTAGAAACAGACGGACGATCGGGAATCATTCAGACCCAGCAGCGGGGCCATGAGAACCTAGCCCGTCGTCATTACTGTGTGACTCCTTTTCTGTTTGATCTTCCTGGTAACTAAGGCAACATGGGAACGTGGAGGGTCCTGTAAGTCTCACGACCTGTGAAAGAACAGTTCCCAAAGGAAAAACACCTGCCCACTGGTATCAAGCACAGAACCTTCTGCCCCATCCACACGGCACCAGTGTGAAGGGCGACCGCAGGCAGGGCTGCACCCGCTCTGAGCACAGTGCCTCGGGGAGAGCGCCCCCAGGAGGGACTGCGCCACCTGGGCGCCTGGGCGGCTCAGCGCTCTCACTAGATAACCACCTCAGTCGGGAATGAATTTTCCAAATGTATTCCAAGCACTTTAAAAAATAACAGCTTTATGGTGACGTAATTCACATACCATACAATTCGCCCATTTAAAGCATACAACTCGATGGCTTCCGGGCTACTCAAGAGCTGTGACTAGTACCTCCCCCAAAAGAAACGCTGTACCCGCTTTGGCCACTCCTCATTTCACCCTCCCTCAAACGCTGGCAACCAGCAATCTATTGACTTCATAGAGGCCTATTCTGGACGTTTCATTTAACTACTTTTAATTAAAAAAACAAAAAGAAAAACACTTCAAATCTTGATTTATCAACTCCAAGCCCTTCTTACCGGCCCCTTTTCTGGAAGACAGGGAAATCAGCCTCTCTCCACTTCTCCCACCCCCCACCCTGTCGATCCTGCTGTTACTTCTACATCGTTCATAGCTTTATCATCTACTGGGCAACTGTGCTCTGTCTACAGGTTTATACGGAACCCAGCTTATCCATCAGTTACCGACCCGACTCCCCGGTATGTGTGCCAGTGACTGCGCCCCCACGGCCCCCGCAGAGCCCCCTGCTGGCCTAGGATGTGCGACCTCCACGTCCGGGGCTCCATGCCTCCTCTCCAAAGTCCACTCTGTTCCGAGGGCCTGGCTGCAGCAGCCCCCCACATGCTCTTGCTAACCTGCCCGTGCACAGCACCCGCGAGAACCCCACCGAGCGCCATGCGGACAGGCCCGTGAGCACTGCCGTGGGCCTGAAGCCTTCCCGCTTGATGTGTGTTCCGTGCAGCAGAGAAAGGAGGCCGGATCGAGCCAAGCCGTACGAGCCTGGCTTTCTCTCCGCGCTACAGCACCCTGAACCCAGCAGAGATGACGAGCACAGGGCCAGGCTCAGGGAGAGTGACTGCTGAAGAGGAAGTGTGGGCCTCAGAAAAGGAAAAGAAGTCCGACTAATTTAAGATTCAATACCCCGGGATATACAGGAGGCAGCATTTCTGCTTCTCAAAAGATAATAAAAACGTGATTCACACAATCAACCCCCACAGCTAGCTGGCCCCTGGAATGAGGCGTGGACAAAGGAGGGTGAGGAAACCTGGCTGGCCTCACTTTAGCCACCCTGGGAGCTGCAGGCAGTTTAGGAAGGTGGCCCCGTGTGCCTTCCTCTCCCGACGTCATGCCACGGGCGTCTGTACCAGGGAGGGAGCTGGGCTTCAGCATCGGGCAAACTAGGGTCTGAACCCTACGAGCTTGGGCTCGTAGCTGCCTGACCTTAAGAAGTCACTGAACTTTTCTGGCGCACAATTTCTCACCCTCCCTGCAGGGCTGTGCCGGAGCTCAGGGACGGCACGTGCCCAGCATTAGGCAGTGCCGTCAGGGCCAGGGGCTCCACTTACGAGAGTCACCGAAACCATCACCCGCTGCCACGGGCGGAGCACAAAGGCTGCCGACAGCGACGTGCAAACAGAACCCACTCTTAACTACAGAGCAGCTCACTCCCCACCTGCTCCCGCGACCACAGGCTGGGACGGGCACGGGCACCAGGCCGCTGTGCCCACACTCAGCCCGGCTCCGTTACCTCATCGATGGCGGATTCCTCGATCAGTCGAGGGGCGTCGGAGGATAACAAGCCGTGCGTCGCCATCACGAAGATCTTATACGCACCCCTTTCCTTCAGGGTCTCTGCCGCGGCGAGGAAGCTGTCCACGTCATCAATAATGTCGTCCTGGCATTAGATTCAGCAAAAGACACGAACACTTTTGTAAAGGTGGGTCTAGACCACGGGGAAAAAGGCTGGACTAATTCTACTGTGACACACCTGCTGTCCACGTTGACGTGTCCAGACAGCGAGGTCACCGGGCTCCCGCTGCATTCCCTCCAGGCCTCCCCCAGTGCAAGACAGGCGCCCTGGGCCTACCGTTCTCTATCCCTACTGTCTAGAGCTACACCCCACCAGGCAGGTGCTCCAGAAATACTCACCCTAGATTGTTTTAATGCATAGGGAAGCACCTGTTAGAAGATGCTTTTGACTCTAGGTGGTTCTTTCCTCTTTTCTTGCTACTTTTCCTTATTTCCTAAATTTTCTGCACTGGGTGGATGGGAAATGTGTTTTTTCCATATATTTTTATAATGGGAAAAATAATAATAATTATCATTTTAACAAAATACTCAGTCCAGTGGTTTCTAATCTCACAGACTCCCAGTATGAGATCATAGAAGATATATATACATTGGTCTCTTCTAAAGCCCTTTTACATGTTTGAGCGGGAAGGGCTCTAGAGGAACCTCTTGTCCCGATGAGATGACGCCGGGCGGGCTCCTGGACGGGGACCGGCCACCAGAAAGAGCAGGGAAGCTTGGAATCCGCAGCACCCGCGCGGCCAGCCCCAGCGCCTCCAGAGAGGGGAGGGGGCTGGAAATGGGGTTAATGATCCATCAGGCCTCCAGGAAGAAGCCCCATAACATCCCAGTAGCACGGGGCTCGGGGAGCGAACCGGGTCGGTGAACATTCCACACCGAGCGGGTGACGCACCCCAACTCCACGGGGACCCTCCCCGGCCTTGCCCGGCGCCTCTCTCTCCCCATCTGGCTGGCTCATCTGTGTCCTCCGTCACAGCCTTTAACGACCCGGTGAACCTAAGTGTCTCTCTGAGTTCCGTGAGCTGCTCCAGTCCAGAGGGGTCTTGGGAGCCTCGGATATGTAGGCAAGCCGGACAGAAGCTGTGGGTCACCCGGCGAGTCTCAGTTTTTGGACCCGAGTAGACATTCAGCACAAGGCGCCCGTGAGACCTACCTGGCACCGTCCCCAGCACGACTGGCAAGCCAGTCAGCAAAGCACCAGCGGCAAGCGCGACAGAGGGACAGCAAGAGAGGCCTGCGTACCACAATGACGGCGGTCCTTCCTCCCACGTCACCGACCACTGTGATCGGGGGCTTCTCCTTGGGGATCAGCACTGCCCAGGACAAAACACGCACACACGTTTCTCGGTTAAGAGCCAAGCCGAGGCCTTAGCAAGTTACTGTCTCATGACAGAGGCCCAGGAGACCAGCAACAGAAGGGAGCTTCCCCCACCCGATAAAGGGCAACTATGGAAAAATCACTGCTAACGTCGTATGTGCTGAAAGACCTTTCCCCTAAGATCAGGGACAAGACAAGGATGCCCACGCTTCTGCTATTCAACAGAGCACCGGATGTGCTAGCCAGGGCAGTCAGGCAAGGAAAGGAAATGAGAGGCATCCCGATCGGACAGGAGGACTTGGCACCGTTAAGATGGCAATGCTCCCCGAGTGATCTAGAGACTCAGTGCACCCCGTCAGAATCCCAACCTCTTTTTCTGCAGAAACAAACTGACCCTCAAGTGCAAAGGACCCCAAAGGGCAAAAACGACGTGAGGGACTCGCTGCCCTCGGGAGCCTTCTGCCGCCACCGCATTCCCACGTCTTCCCTCCAGGGAGCTTCGGTGGTCAGGCCGGCGACCTTCCTGGCCACCCACGGCCACACACAAAGCCCAGCCCAGCCTCTGCCACCCTGTCCCCAGTTGCACCCGTGCCTGAATGCTTTCAACGTGCACCTCAGCCAACCAGGACCCACGAGGCCCAGCTGCAATCTCGCTCCTCCACGGCCATCCCAGGGCCGTATTTCCTTCTCTGAGGTCTTTTGTTTACAAAGGAGCAAACTCCTAGGCAAAGTGAGGACCCAAAGGGGTCCAGAAAGCACCACAGTGGCATGAACATTATTTTAAGCTGAAGGTATTTGAACTCCTGAAGTCCCTCATCTGCCTGAAAGCAGAGCTCCCCAAAAGAACTCAAAAGAATTCAGTTGCCCTAAACCCCCTCCCCCAGCAACAACCGCAGGAAGACCGACTCTCATCACCCAGACCAGAAGTCGGCACCACTCCTGCGCAGACACTGTCGCACGCCAGCCCGTCTCCCATCCCTCCTCCCTACGGGCCACTGGCCCTGCCCCCCTCAGAGCCCTTCCTCGGCTCCCCTTCCCCTGTGAGGACCACACACAAGCCCCGAGTTCCAACCTCCTCTTAAAATCTATCTTTTCTCTTCTCGATCTGTCTTTTGTCAGTTTTACTTGCAGCCTCCTGAGCACTGAAGCTACAGAGGGTAGAGGAAAAGTCTTCTCTCCCCAGCAGACTCAAAGAAAAGCAGTATTTTTTTTTAACTGAAGAGATGTTATTAAAGCTTGAGGGACGTTTCTTAAAAACAAAAACAAACTCACGCAGAACTCCCCCACCCAGACACAAGCACCATCATCCTTCATATTCCGTCCTAGCCCGGGTAAAAGACACGCCTACACTCTCGTATTCTGCCTTATTCACATACATGCCATAAATGTTTCTCTTGTTTCCAGAGTCTTAATTATTTCAAAGGGCTGCATAATGAGTCGTGCTGATACGACATTCTTCACCCAGCCCAGCCCTCCGGTGAACCGTTTGGACTTTTCCAATACTCTGCGTTAGAAATAACACTCCAGCGATTAACTTGTGCACCAAAAGCTTTCTGCTCGTGTTAAACTTTACTCTAGGACGTGTTACTGAACGAACAAGTGAAATCCCCGACGCGCCACAGGTGGGTCTAAACTGAGCATAGATCTTGGTAAGACCAGACAGACTGCTTCTAAGAGGCCACCAGAAGTGCACTCGTCACAGCCAGGCCACGAAAGGTATCAGTTTTTGCCAATTTAGAAAACGAAAAGAGAAGCAGCACTTCACACTCGAAAAAAAACATTCCGCCAGCCTCCAAGTCAAAGGGGAAAGCGAGCCGGGGGCGGCACACTTACTGGGGATCTGCAGGCTGGGGTGGATGGCAGCGGCGCTCCTGACCACGGGCGGGGAGTGCCGCCCGTCCACCAGGTCGGACTCGGCGTCCTGCGCTTCTCCGTGAATCACCGCGATGCCCAGTCGCAGGCGCTCAGCAAAGGACTGTGCCCTGCAGGAGAGCAGGAGAGCCGCGTTCACAGTCACGCAAAGCTGCTGGTTTCCGATAACGTCTACGGGGAAACATCACGGGGACTTTAAAAAGGTAGCTTCCAAAAGGGTTACTGAAAAAGGAGAATGAATTATCTTAGACTCTCAGAATCCAAGACGAAGCGTGGGGACTCCACCTGACCACACACCCCCCTGGCAGCTGGGCCTGGTGTGCACTCGGCCAGCAAGTGAGCCCGTGTAAGTTATAAGTTAGGTTCACCTCCTCTAAGCCTCCGTCTCCTCACTTGGAATTGCTAACTAATCCTACCTATCTACCTAGTTAACAGTGAGAACCAACCCCATGATACAAAGTGCACTAACTACTCATCAGAGTATGAAGCATCAAGGTTTTGTTGTGTAACTGAGATACGAGACACTGTATACACTTAAACCGTACGATTTCGTAAGCTCAGATGTATTTCTATATCCGTACAACTGTCAGCACAACCAAGGCACTGAAAGTATCTACCCCTGCCAAACGTCACCTGTGCCCCTCTGCAATTTCTCCTTCCAGCATCAGCTACCAGTGAGCTGCTTTCTATCACCATAGTTTTACCTTTTCTAGAATGTCGTAAGTGGAATCGGAGTCTGTAGTCCCTTTTTGTCTTACTTTGTTCACTTGGCGTAATGGTTTGGAGATTCACCCACATCACACATTCATCAAGACAGCATTCCTGGGGCTTCCCTGGTGGCGCAGCGGTTGGGAGTCCGCCTGCCGATGCGGGGGACGCGGGTTCGTGCCCTGGTCCGGGAGGATCCCACGTGCCGTGGGGCGGCGAGCCGTGGCCGCTGAGCCTGCGCATCTGGAGCCTGTGCTCCGCAACGGGAGAGGCCGCAGTAATGAGAGGCCTGCGTACCACACACACACACAAAAGTCTATCCAGGGACTTCCCTGGTGGTGCAGTGGTTAAGAATCTGTCTGTCTTTCTGCCTCACTACCCCAGGCTCACAGCCGTGGCCAAACAAAAGCCGGAGCAAGAAAGGGGCAGCCTCACAAGCCAGGCAACTTTAAGACAAAAACTGCGCTACAGCCAAACCCCACAGGCTTTTGGGGGCAAAGAGCAGTTCAGTTCGGGGTATGTTAGGTTTAGTGGTTCCCTCAGAAACGGAAACACAGAATTACTATATGACCCAGCAATTTCCATCCTAGATATATATCCACGAGAAATGAAAACATGCCAACACAGACACCTGTACAAAAATGTTCACAGCACTGCTGTCCCTAACAGCCAGAAGGTGGGAACAACCCAAATGCCCGTCAACAGATGGACGGATAAGCAAAGCGACGGACACGCCTACATAAAGAGGGTGAATTACTGATATGCGTTACCATGGCGATGAACCTGAGAACATTATGCTCAGTGAAAGAATCCAGACACCAGGGCCCCATGCTATATGATTCCATGTATATGAACTACCTAGAATAGGTAAATCTGCAGAGACAGTAGGCAGATTAGCAGCTGCGAGGGAGTGGGGGAGAAGGGACCTGAGAGTGACCGCTCAGGGGGTACGGGCTGGCCTTCGGGGATGAGAGGAAGTTCTGAAACGAGAGACAAGCGGTGGCTGTACAACACCGTGAACGCACTACATGCCAGTGAATTACACACTCTAAAAAAGTTAAACGTATGTTATGTGATTTTCAGCTTAATTTTAAAAAGCACGTATATCAGAGAAAAAGAAATTACTGAATGAGCATTAATCCAGCCTTTGCACAAGTCTCTGGAAAGGCTGTTTGAGAAGTTTATGTTCCAGCAGGAGTCCCGGTTTACGTGACTTAATCAAATGCACAGTATGAGGCTCCATGACAGAGCTCCTTGAAGGAAGCGTGTGTGGGCACAGCCCTGGCCGCTGGGAGGCTGGTCCCACGCACACGGCAACTCCGTGGCTTCGTAACGAACGCCAGCTTAAATTCATTTAATACACGAACTTGGATCATTACTTTGCAACGGGAAAGCACTTGTCTGCAGCGCCTGTCAAGTCAAGAGCTTCGGGCGCGCGAGCTGCCCTTCACCCTTCCACACTAACGACGGTGGCCACAGGGTGGGGGCCCCTCCGCTCTCCCACTCCATGGCCTCAACGATGAGCCAGGGGGCAAAGGTATTCAATTGTGGCAAGCTATTTTGAAAGAGCTTTTTAAAGAAAAAGCCTTCATTCCTACGTTTGGTTTTGCCCTTTCCCTCCCAGTGGAGCGG
Organism: Kogia breviceps; assembly: GCF_026419965.1. Lineage (NCBI taxonomy): Eukaryota > Metazoa > Chordata > Mammalia > Artiodactyla > Physeteridae > Kogia > Kogia breviceps. Next base: position 1,472,218 of record NC_081328.1, on the reverse strand, counting down.
CTTCTCCAGGGAACATTAGTACAGGCAGACCTCGATTTACTGCACCTCGCAGACACTGCACTTGTTACAAGTTGAAGGTCTGGGGCAGCCCTCCGTCCAGCAAGTCTACCGGTGACACGTTTTCCAGCAGCATCTGCTCACTTCATGTCTCTGTGTCATGTTTTGGTAATTCTGAAAGTATTTCAAACTTTTTCATTATTATTATATTTTTTATGGTGATCTGTGATCACTGATCGTTCACGCAAAAAGATTACAACTTGCTGAAGGCTCAGATGATGGTTAGCATTTTTTAGCAATAAAGTATTTTTAAATTAAGGTATGTACAATGTTTGGGGGTTTTTTTGTTTTTGTTTTGCGGTACGCGGGCCTCTCACCGTCGCGGCCTCCCCCGTTGCGGAGCACAGGCTCCGGACGCGCAGGCTCAGCAGCCACGGCTCACGGGCCCGGCCGCTCCGCGGCACGTGGGATCCTCCCGGACCGGGGCACGAACCCGCGTCCCCTGCATCGGCGGGCGGACCCTCAACCACTGCGCCACCAGGGAAGCCCCTATACAATGTTTTTTAATACATAATGCTACTGCACACTTAACAGACTACAGTATAGTGTAAACATAACTTTTACATGCAGTGGGAAACCAAAAATCCATGTGTCTCACTTTACTGTGATACTGGCTTTGGCAGAGGTGTGGAACCCAACACACTATCTCCAAGGCATGTCTGTGTGTGAAACCCTTTCAGTTCAAACACAACTTCAGGTTCTGTGTCCCTGGCTCCTCAGTTACTCCAGGTTACACTCACGCTCAGCCCCGCCCCACCTGCACACCTTGTAGTGATCGTAAATTTTGTAAAATGTCACCTTTTAACACGTACCAACCCAGCCTCTTGGCTGGATACAATTCTGGTAATAAATTACTGAGTTCTCTGAATAAAAGGCAGTAAACAACCTCAAAATACATTCACTGGTATTTTAAATGGCAGATTTGCAGAGCAACAACAACAGCCGCCTGAGCACTGGGCCGGGATTCCCCAGTCCTGGGCAGCTTCTGTTAAGAAATGTGACGGTAGTCACAGACTGGGACTGGAAAAAAGGGAGGAAAATAAATCATCACTTAATGCGTGGAGTCAGCAGACAACCTTATAAACTATCAGTTCACAGGATAAAAAATAAGAGGCACAGTGGGAACCGCTGAGATAGCATCCAGAACACCTGGGATTCGACGGGGCTGGGACCCCCGGGTGCGGCTCGGAGGAGCGGCCGTGAGCTCCCACCTACCTCTTGGCCGAGGCTGGCGACTTGGCCACGATCACTGCATTTCTGTGATCCGGGATCTGTGACAGAGGAGAGGCTGGGGGTTACTGCCATGTTTCCACAAGGCTATTTACACCAATACCCGGTGACTGATGGAAATGAACATTCCAACAGACTCAAAAATGTCATCTGGTCACTTCAAAGTTTTCCAAAAAGACAAAAAGTTCAAAGTAAATTTCCTCTTTAGAAGATGAAGAAACGCCTACCGAGGAATAAAAAAAAATTATCATCAAGGCATGACTCTCATAGACTTATTTTAAGAAAGAAGTAGGGTTAATCAGTAATTAGCGCGTATCTATGAGGCAGCAAAGATGTTTTCATAAAGTCAACAGGAAGTGCTCTCGTGAATCCCAGTTACGTGTAATTTCACAGGGCAAGGATGATACTCATCAAACCTGAATTCAAGGCACCTGTTGAATTCCAAGTAAGTGCGGTCCAAACAAATAACTATTTAATGTGTCTCTGTCACAGCATAACGAAGAAACCAATTTGTTAAAGGAATCAGCCCGCCCAGCACTGTTTCATAAAGATATTAAGAGCCCTTAAGAAAATAAGCAAAATATCAGTCTACTTTGGAGTCCTTTAAACATTTGAAGTGATCTGTGCTAGGATAATTACAGTTGAAGATATATCCACTACCAACTTCTGAGAGTTTAGAAGACAGAACTACTTTTAAGCTGAGCAGCAGTTTGTTGTTTCTGATTTCGTCTTGGCGATATTTTCAAATTATGTTCTTAAAATCTAATCATTTCATTAAATTACACTATTTCATTCAAATATATCCCCACTGATTTCTCACAATTACGCTAGATCAATGAATTTTAATATAAGCACTTAATAACACCTAGCACCTTGTACCTAGCACATGGGAAGCACTAAATAATCAATACTTAGTAAACAAAAAAACTGATTAGTTTGAACAAGGCTCTATTACAGATATATCCACGTGGACAAGAAACCTCTACATCTGAGCCATCTACACACATAAAAAGCCTAACATCCAACATTATCAGGGAGTGAGGTAGCGAAAAATATTTTCATTTAGGCATTTTCCTTACTTTTGCTGGAAGTCTTTCTAAACTGCTTTATGCACTTCTTTGCCTCATCAAACATCACCAAACAGCACCAAACCCAGCCAAGAGAAAAAATAACAAATGAAGAAACAGTTAATAGAGCAAAGAAAAGGAAACTTTAAAAGAAAGGACTCTTTAATAAAAACAGGTCTATTTTCTCCTCAGGAGTCAAAACAGGAAATCATACGCATAAAGAAAGAACAAGTTGTTATGAAAATGAACCAAAAAGAAATCTAGACGGTGGAAGTGATTATGGTCCAAATAAGAAACTCAGCCGGCGGAAGGGCAGGAGGGACACAGCTGGAAACAACCCTGGGTGAGATTAAGCCCTGGAATTTCCCCACCAGGCAGCATGTAAGAATGCAAAACTTAAAGAACAAAGTTAAACAATATACAGACTAGATCCAAGACTTTCAACTTCTAACAGTTCCCTAAGAAAGGAATGAAAAAACAGAAGGGAAGAGATACTCCAACCATAGCAAACACGATTCGCAGAGAATGACAGGGACCCACTGAGCATCTAGTGAGGCGAATGGAGAAAAGATCCACTGGACACACTGTGCGGAAATGTCCAAACCGCAGCGAAGAGATGAAACGCTGTTTTACACGGGGAGCCACGCCCGAGTGTAAACGAACACAGCCCCTTCAGACGGCTACAATGTCTGCAGTGCCTATTAAAATATGAAAAATGTGGATACTTTTCCATTAAGCAATTCCACTTCCTAATACAGCTCAGAAAAACACCTGCGTTAAGTACTCAGACGGGCAGGGACGAGAATTTTCAATGCAACGTGACAAATATATTTTGAAAATAAAATATTTCACTTAAAAGAGCGAAAAATTAAAACAACCTAATATCCAAGCAAGAGGGAAATGGCTGGAAAAACGGTGGCTCATTGAAACTTGTGCTTTAAACATGTAAACAGGTAGCTATTGAAATTTCAATTAATTAAGCTTAAATAAAATGAAGGATTCCATTTTCCAGCCACAGCAGGCACATTTCGAGGCCTCAACAGGCAGCGTGGCCGCCACCCTGACAGCAGATGGAACGGTCACACCGCCACCGAACGGTGCCGAGGCGCCACGCGGCAGCCACGATGGAGGAAGCGATCCTGCCCAGCTGAACGCGGAACGCCCTCCAGACGCCAGCACAGGAAGGGACAGAACGATACAGAACAACCCCAGCGATACATCAATGTGTCTTTTTGTGTTTGGGGGTTTTTTTCCCCAAAGCCCCCACAAATCAATTTCTGTAGCCAGGCGTATAGAAGTGGGGGCTAAATCAGAGGCAGCGGCCCGAGAGGCCTCGGGGCGCTGCGCAGGCTGGCGGCCAGGGTGAGCCCTGCACAGGGCCTGGGCCCAGGCTGGCGGCCCGGGGAAGATGATTGCTTCGTCACGTCTGTTAGAATTTCCCTAAGTACCACTGTCAACCTAAGTTTCCATTTTTCACATTTTAGAAGATTATTTTTATTGATCTTATCAAGTGGAGGGGAAAACACACCACGTGTCACGCAAGTCTGACTTCCAGACCCGGCGGTAACTTCCCCGGAACCATTAAGGGAAAACGTCACCAGGGCCACGTTGGGACCACAGAGAATCAACCTGCCCGACACCCACACTCCTTTGCTACAGCCCTACCTGTGTCCCTGGTTTTCCATTTCTTGCCAGATCTCAGTTCCCTGACAGTGAGAGTGAACTGGTATAAGGATCCCTTTATAAGTCCCTATTTGAAAAACTGATGGGATGGGATCTCTTGATACACCACAGAAGTACACTTGGTAGCCTCCCCTCTTCATAATTTCCTGAAAAAACCCTGGTGCAGACCAATGATTACTAGTAGTATCACTATAACACTTAGTCATTTTTTTAAAAAACAAGCACTATACTTAATCAATCCCCAAACCTCTTTGGGATTATATTTTACTATGTCTACAACTTGGATGTCTTACACTCAGTGCTGCCTTACAGCCGCCGTCAGCGCAACAGCAGCCGCACTGCGTGCTCTCACCCCTTCGCATGCGTGAAGGTGGCCCCGGTGCTCCTATGTCCTCCATTCACACGAATCACAGGCACTGTTGGTTCTCTCCGGGCTGGGCTTAACTGCCATTTAAAGTGTCGCCAGAAAGAGCTCACTATGATTCAGCATTAAAATGACAAGTTACCGTGCACGCAGAAAAGACACAGGAAGAGGGCAGCACGATGTGAGTTTCATATTCATGAATCAAAGGGTCCTCACTGGAGGAATGGCCACAATTCCAGATTTTCTTGCAGGGCACCAATCACATGCTTTCTGGGACCTACCAAAGGAAGACTCCCCGGCAGGAGGGGAAGCTGTGGAAGGACTAAATCGGAAAAGGATGATTAACGCACGCACAGCAACACAGCCAGGGCTGGAGAACAGTTTCCAGGCAGGGAGCATCCATTAGGTGAGGGCCCACTTTCGGCAGAAAGTGCGCAAACTCCCTTGACAACCCAAGAAAAACAAAGGGTGAGCTGTCAAATAGGATGACATCAGTGTCAACGCTTGCAGAATAGAGCCACCAGGTGACACGAAGGCAACGCATCACAGCAGGACTGGCAGTGCTGCCTTCTTTCTTGAGGACACGAATAACACAAACCTTAACTGACGGCAACTTAGAGTCAGTAAAATATGGTGAATCTACCCCCTGCCTGAGAAACTCTAATGCATGAAAACAAAAGGCATAAAGCAAGTACATACACTATAAAAAAAGGAAACAGTGAGCTCCCATATAGTACTTCATTTTCTATAGGCTGTTTTATCTCTCTGAATGAAGAACAGAGAACTTAAAGCTAAAACACTTGAGGTTACCACGGTTACCTCACCAGCAGAAACAAGGACCCCACTTCCTTAATCTGCTGAACCATGAGCAGTTTAAGAGGGTTCAGGTCCAACTTCTTTTCAACAATGAAACCTAAGACGGGATTCTCCGAGTGGCAGGCAGCCTTGCACGGAGGCAGACGCCCACATGAAGGGCAATGACTTTGGCCTGACCTCTGCATCAGCGCCAAGGGTGCTGTGGCCTTGACTCACCAGGCCCACAGGGGCCTCTCAAGAGGCGCTCTTGCCATGTACGCCTCTAGATGTCAGCACACAGCACTCCTGGCGTCTTGAGAGGAAACATCCCCCAGACCACAAGATGAACATTAGCCTATGAAAGTGTACACCGAGGGCTTCCCTTCCCTGGTAGCGCAATGGTTAAGAATCTGCCTGCCGACGCAGGGGACACGGGTTCGTGCCCCGGTCCGGGAAGATCCCACGTGCCGCGGAGCGGCTGGGCCCGTGAGCCATGGCCGCTGAGCCTGTGCTCCGCAACGGGAGAGGCCACAGCAGTGAGAGGCCCATGTACTGCCAAAAAAAAAAAAAAAAGATTCAGGATAGTGGTTCCCTTGGGTGGAAGGCGGCAGGGGAATGGGACACAAAAGGACCACGTGTGTGGACGTAAGTTATGATGATGATGCTAGTTTTCTTGTTGGGTGGTAGGATCACAGATGCCGACAACGACAGACGGATGGACAGAGATACAGCAGGTAGAGGGACACATAAAAGAGGCCCAGGACCACCCATGCAGCAATGATGACAGTGAGTTATTTGCCACAATCACCACCAGGTGATCCTAGGTACCTGAGATCCAAAAGAAAAAAAAGCAGTTTTAACAGCTTAGCAAAAGAAATAAATTGCAGATTAAGAATTCAAAAATACACCGAATTCAGCCCTTTGTGACCACCTAGAGGGGTGGGATAGGGAGGGTGGAAGGGAGACACAAGAGGGAGGAGATATGGGGATGTACGTGTATGTATAGCTGATTCACTTCGTTGTAAGGCAGAAACTAGCACACCATTGTAAAGCAATTATACTACTATAAAGATATTTTTTAAAAAAACAATGGTGTGTTAGTTTCAGGTGTACGGCAGGGTGATTCAGTTATGCATACGCAGGTATCTATTCTTTTTCAAATTCTTTAACTGGGAGCTTGGGATTGACATACACACGCTACTGTATTTAAAATAGATAACCAACAAGGACCTACTGTATAGCACAGGGCACTCTGCTCAGTATTCTGTAATAATCTAAATGGGAAAAGAATTTCAGACTGAAAAAAAACAAAAAACACTGAATTACATTTATAAAGTAAATAGTACTTTAAGCAGAATACATCAAGTTTTAATCCTTCATGGACAGCCCAAGGAAATGGAAATGCATCTTTCAACCTTAAACAGAATGGTAAAAAGTTTGTGCTAGCTCACCTCTTCTTGAATATACTGTAATAAGAAGGGAGATGCTCTTAAATTATCAACAGGAATATTGAAGAAGCCCTGAATTTCCTTCTGGTGTAAATCCATAGTAATAAGATGAGTCAGACCTTTGAAAATAAAGCAGACACAAACACACAAATAGTTTCATAACCAGTTGCACTGTATGAATAAGTACTACATAAAATGAGATACCATATATAGTAAATTACTATTAAAAATTGCTCTCATCAAAAACTCAGTGTCTTTATTTCTCAGATTTTTTTTTTAGTACAATGAGATTATGAGATAAAAGAAAATATAAATATTGGTCTCTGTCCCTGGTTCCCAACACAGAGCTCCTAAAACCCTTGCCATTCCCTCAGTGCTAAGAGCCCCAAGAGCATCTCTTATTCTAATATTTGGTCTTTGACACCGCCTCTGACAAGAGCTCCTGAAAGCCTTGTGAACTCCTTAGTTCTAAGAGTACCAAGCGTATCTTTTGTTCTAGTGAGGCGACCCGGGATGGGCTCCGGTCACCACGATTTTCAGGCTCCCCCGCCCCACTCTCGAGAGGGGGCCCGGTCTGGAAACGGAGCTAATGAACGATCACGCCCTTGTGAGGACGCCTCCGTAAAGTCCCAACAGCGCGGGCTTCGGGGAGCTTCCGGGGGGGGTGAAAGCCGGCACGAGCCCCTCCCCTCCCCATGCCCTGCCCCACCCGGGCGTCCGCCTGCGTCCTTCACCACGTCGTTTTCTCATAAGCCGGTGAACAGGAAGAGAACAGTGCTCCCGAGTTCTGGGAGGAGTTCTAGTCAATTAATCGAACGCGAGAGGAGGTCGTGGGAACCTCGGATTTACAGCCAACTGGCCAGCACAGGCGACCCCCTGGACTTGCAGTGAGCGTCTGGGGGGGTCAGGGGAGCAGGCTCGTGGGGCTGAGGCCTTAACCCGTGGGATCTGACGCCCTCTCCAGGCACACGGTGTCAGAGTGAAATTGCACGACACCCAGCCGGTGCCCTGGAGAACTGCAAGGTGTAGCGAAAAGGCCTACACATTTGGTGACAGAGGTGACGTGTTCCCTGCGAGGAGTAAAGGAAACTCAGAGGAGGTGGGGAGCTGGGTTTCCCCCCTCAGAAGGGAAAGACTGGCTGGCTTTTCTTACACAGAGATGCGTGGTTTGCACACCAATTTAAAGTCTTTAAACAGCCAAGATCACAGCAATGAAGAAATGTCTCTGATAATTCTATGAGAGTGGATTTCATCTCCCTGAAGTTTTGTCAATAGGCATGACAAAGCCATATTAAGACAAATATTTGTCTTAACATATTTAGACAAACTGCACAGGCCTGTCTGTAATTCAAAAAAATGAAGACTCTTCACCCCACTGGCTCCTTAAAGGATATTTGAAATGGAAATATATATATATATATATATAAATAAACATACATATAATTCAACTGGGAAAATTTTTTAAAGCAAAGCTGGCCCAAATGAGCAGGAAAGTGAGCCTGGTGGCCCCCCAAGAGCAAGCCTCGGAGGGAAGGGCTGGCCTGCTGCCTCCAGCAGAGCTCTCAACTGGGTGTGCTCTTCAGGTCGCTGGGGTTCAGGTTTATTCATTTCTTGTTTTGGTTTTGCCTTCTTTGAAATGCTACAGTAGAACATTTATTCTGCAGTAAGTGTCTGCGTTAAAATGTAGGGATATGGGGACTTTTTATTATTTTCTCTCTGTGCAAACGCTCTGTGATATGTGCCTTCTACAATCATACACACATCCACAGGCACACCCGTGCACGTGGGCGCAGACCACACACAGAGTAACAACTCTGAAGATTATTTAGAAACAAGGAGGAGACACTTAGGATGTTACCTAAAAATGCACAACGCAAAATAATATGTATGGTCTGCAAAGTATGCCAGTGTATACTGGGAAAGGGAAGAGACGAAAATAAAAATAGTTGCTGTGTTATTAGAGTTGTTGATTCCAAATGCCTTCTTCCCCGTTAAAAACAACCTAAATATGACTGTAACTTGTCATTTCGATATTAATTTTTTAAACAAAGAATTTAGGAAAAAGTAAGTTGTTCTCATCCGCTTTGTGTTGAGGGAGTTGGAACAGGAGAGAACTCTCAGCACTGTTGTCTCATTACAAATTAGCCATCTTAAAGCTGTATCACTATTTCTACTCTGTTCAACATTTTAATTTAGTTAAGACAATGCTTTACAATTTCTCAGGTAAAAATGAAACTCCCAGACCCCCAATAAACCATCAAATATCTGCCTTGCTTACCAGCTTTGCACATCATGGAAGCTAGCAGTTTGGAAACGATGGAGCCTCTCTTTCTCATCTTGCACTGTTTGCTGTACGGAAAGTAGGGGACCACGCCGATGATGCTTTTGGCACAGGAGGTCTTACACGCGTACACCATGATAAGGAGCTCCATGATGGTGGTGTTCACATCCCTGGAACCCAAGGACAGAAACCAGCAAGGAGAAACATCATATACACGATGACCTCTCTCGGTTCCAACTAAGCGTTAGCCACGTGTCACGCCCGCCTCGACCGAGACAGGCTCCAGACACAAAAAAAGAAACCACATCCCTCTCTTCTAGGGCCTCCATCAGTCGCCCCCACGCTGCCTCTCGGCCGATGACCCTACTTCCTTTTCCACTGAGAAGAGCACTGTCAGCAAAGAGCCCAGGGCCCCCACTGCCACGTGCGCGTGCAGCCCCCAAGTCCGCCTGCCCCGAGCCATCAGCCAGAGACGAACTCTCCACACCGAAGTTGCTCTAAAATTCGCCCTCCCGTGACGCAGGGGTCCCATCCCCCTGCCCACTGAAGCAGGGCTCCAGCAATCCCCCCCGGCCACCCCATCAGTGTGTCACTCTCCCCGGCTGCCACCCGTGGGCCATTTCTCCCATTAACAGCAGCTCAGGCCACTTTCCCCACTGCCCCATTTCTTGGCTCCCCTGGGCAGCACGTCTCAAGACAGTCGCCCACGCTTGCTTCCAACTCGTCTCCCTCATCCTCTCCCACACACGCTCCGATCCAGGTCACAGATGACCTCCCCGCGGGCAAGGCCAAGGCCAGCGCCGCGTTCTCACTCCGCCTCTCTGCATCCTCGCCCTGACACGCTGCACCACTCCCTCACCGCTCCCCTCGCGCCGCGCTCCTTTCCTCCGCTGGTTCCTCTCCTCCCCAGCTCCCTGCCCCGACACCCGATCATTTCGTCCTCTTCTCCTCTCTCCTCGCTCACCCCTCGCTGGGGCTTCGCATCCAATTTCAGAGCTTTGTAAATGCTGGAGACTCAAATTTACAGCTCCAGCCCAGGCTTCTCAAGTCCAGACTAACAAATTCAGCTGCTTCTTGACAATTCCACTAGCAAGTCTGTTAAGACTTCTCAAAACGTACCCCAAACTGAACTGCTCTGTGACCAGCAAAGCCTGCCTCGTCATAAACCTCTGCCATCTCAGCCGATGGCAGCGCTGCTCCTGCAGGTTACTCAGGACAAAACCCCCAGGGGCGTCCTTCAAGGCTCTCCTGTCCAGAGCGACAGCAACTCGCCCCACTCCACTGCTGCCCTGGGGCCGAGCCTCGACCCCCCCAGTGACAGGGACAGGGACAGCCCACCCCGTGCACAGCAGCCAGCTGGCGCTAAAGGTCAAAGGCAGATCGCGCGCTCTGCTCAGGAGCCAGCAATGGTTTCCCGCAGACGTCCTACAGGCCCTACGACGGCTCCCGAGGCCCCTTCCGGGTCCCACCCCACCCTAGCTCTGCGCTCCACTCCTCCTCCACGCCCTCCCCTCAAGCCGGTCCCCACGCCCACCCGAGGGCCTTCGCTTCAGGGCCCCCTGCCCCTGCCTGCAGCGCCCCCGTCGCCAGCTGGCACCTTCTTCCAGGTTCCGTCAGATGCCACCTGCGCAGCCTGCCCTCTGCATCCTTCAGCAGCCCGCCGCCTCGCCACGCTGTTCTGGCTTTTACCCGTAGCGCTCGTCATCTTCTGACAAACTACATAATCGACTTACTCACTTTGTTACCTGCATGTCCTAGAATAGAGGCTCCATGAGGACCAGGATCTGTGACCTATTTTAACCCTTCACGCACCTCACACACCTGTAACAGTGGGTGGCACATAACAGACGTTCAATAAATGTGAGTGAGGACTGCGCGAACGAGTGAGGGAAACACGGACCAGCTGGGCGAGAAGGTTCTCTGCTGGTAGCCAAGGGCAAAAGCCGGAAGTGGGAAGAGTTCAAGTGGCCTTTCCGAGGGCGTTCCGTGTGAGGGGTGAGAGCAGGGGAACGAACGGAGGGTGTGAAGTGACACCAAGTTCCCAAACTATACTCCCGGGAACTCCATTTTCCCGTGAGCTGGTACAAGGCTTTCCATCACTCAATTCAAATAATAACTTGTCTGAATTACAGGAAAAGTTAATGGACAGAATTTTCTTAATTGAAAATTTTTCTTACACTTTTAGTGCCCGCCACCAGTCTACACTAAGACAAGGTACAAGGTGCATCTGACAACAGCAAATCTCAGTGTCAACTTAACTGTTTCTTTTTCTTTTTTTTTTTTTTTTGCATTTCAGTGACTTTGTTGAAAGGTATATCCCTTGGCACCAAAACATAACGGTACTTGGTTAGGTTACCTCTGCCAACTCAAAATTAACACTGATGCATTCAAAATATTGAAATTTATCAGTCTTTTGGGAAAACTGGAAAGTTATCCACAAAACATGGTTTACAAAAGTATAAGACACACTGTGGTTCTTTGGTTTATTTTCCAATGCATATCTCCCCATAACATGATGTCAAATTTGGGTACAGCCATCCTGGATGGATTCAGGCTACACATTACACTAACTGTTCATAATACTTTAACACAGTAGATCTCCTCAGGTTCACTGAAATCCTGAACACTACCTCCGCAACCTTTTAATTATGAAGATGCCTACTTACCTTTCTTAATACTTTCTTTTGGCACAGTAGGGGCAATTAATGAAAGTATATTCTCTCCCCTTTAAGCAAAATTCTAAATTAGAAGCAATGACAGTTTCATAAAAACAGTGTTAAGTAAAAACTTCTGGAGTGTTAAATCAGAAAGTTTTCAGAGTGACGTTAATTTGAGTTACTACTACAATAAAAACTAATTTTCTAATTTTCTTGATGGGACTAGACAGGAAGTAATTTGTGTGTGTGTGTGTGTGTGTGTGTGTGTGTGTGTGTGTGGTACGCGAGCCTCTCACTGTTGTGGCCTCTCCCGTTGCGGAGCACAGGCTCCGGACGCGCAGGCTCAGCGGCCACGGCTCACGGGCCCAGCCGCTCCGCGGCACGTGGGATCTTCCCGGACCGGGGCACGAACCCGCGTCCCCGGCATCGGCAGGCGGACCCTCAACCACTGCGCCGCCAGGGAAGCCCAGGAAGTAAATTTTGTATAAAACTTTTAAAATCATGGATATAAACATTACCTGTTTTCTAGAAAAATATTAAAGATATTAATATGCTGAAATTAATAGGTCTAGTTTTGCTTTATATAAAATGCCCTCAAATTTAAATGTGATTCCCATGTAGCAATAAAGTCCACATCTCTGGATTATATATTACTTGCATTATGGGTACCAAGAAACCATTTTCACTGCCTAGAATACTGACCCTTATTAGGCCTTAAAAGTGCGTTTGTGGGGCTTCCCTGGTGGCGCAGTGGTTGAGAGTCCGCCTGCCGATGCGGGGGACAGGGGTTCGTATCCCGGTCCGGGAGGATCCCACGTGCCGAGGAGCGGCTGGGCCCGTGAGCCGTGGCCGCTGAGCCTGCACATCCGGAGCCTGTGCTTTGCAACGGGAGAGGCCCGCGTACCGCAAAAAAAAAAAAAAAAAAAAAAAAAAGTGCGTTTGTGAAGCGGTGGTTTTGATGTAAGCCTCATATTTAAATTTAAAGTTTAAACTTAAATCAAGTAGGTTACCGTTTTCACGCCACCTAAGTACAATCTACTGACCCCACACAGGAAGCTGGACCAATGTCAGAGATGGAGACTCACAGGTTGCCTTCTTCCCACGCCTGTCATCGGCACTTCGCGTTTATGCTGTTCGCGTTGATCTGTATGCTTCCCAGGTGAATTCAAATGTGAGTAACTCCACCCTCGGGTAACGTTAATTAGGCAGTTTTCCCAAATCTGAGAACACCAATGTTAATCTGCTTGTGACGTTCTGAGGCTTCACAGCTTCAATCCATCAGGACATGACGGAATCCACAGCTCAGGACTGCGGAGAAAGGCTTCAGAAGAGGTTTTTGTTGCTCTAAGAATCCAATTAAGGGACCATTTCGGGAACTGTTGGAAGGTGGGTTATTCTGTGGTAACTAGGCTTCAGCTGCCGCGCGGTAGGCCCAGAAACAATCCATTTCAACTTCTGAACATTTGGTTTGGAACACTTGTTTGATGAATATTCAGTTGAACACTTGGGTACGAGCTCTTGCCAGGAAGTCAAATCTCTGCCATTGATCTCGGAACGTTTCTGAAGACATTCTACTCCTTCTGTTAACTCTACACACCCCTGTGCCTGGATCTCCAAGGCAATGATAGACAATGCCAACACAGATGGCTTTGCTTTCGAAAATACGATCCTGCAGTAGCATGCCTTAAGTTGAGCTTCTAGTGCTTCAAAATTAAGGCTATTCCTCCTTTCATAGGGCAAGTTCTCTTGAAGGAGTGAATAACAGAGTTGTAGAAACGGAAAGGCAGTAGTAGCTTTGACTTTCCAACACACCTCCTCCAACACAATCTTTTCCATTCTCATCAAGTCTGAAACCGTGAACCTATACTGGCTTATTCGGATCAAGTCAGTCGCCAATGGGACATCCCTTTCCTCTTCTATTGATTCTACGGCCAAACAGAAGCAGCTCCGTCCAACACACCCAAGGTGCTTGGGCTGTACCTTCATTTTAGACAGGGGTCTGTCCGGTAAATTCACAGCGAGAGAAAATGTCTCCGTGTCAAAGCCAAAGAACTGAGTTAGACTAAGGAGATCTTTGACTTCAAAGTCCCTCAGTCTTGCAGTCACTCTAAGGCCATTATCGTGTGCAGAGTCAATTAGTCTCGAGCCGCAGACCTTTGGCTGACATCTCAACTCCTGTTCCAACAGGGCATTCAGCTGGTGTAGCAGTTTCTGAGAGTCAGCTGTTGTCAGTACCTCTATCATCTTGATCGCGACTGCAGCTCCTCAGCGGTAACCACCCTCCCTGGGCCTGCTCTCATCTCACCCCAAGATATTAGAACCGAGAGGCCTACGGGGCGAGAGGGCTCGCGGGCAAGACGGGAGAGGCCCGGGGAGGGGGAGCCGTCTTGGGCGGAGATCTCTGCAGCGCCACTGAGACGACACTGCCTTCCACGGGGTCAGCTCGGAGCCTTCACCGTTTCGTAAAGACCACAGTATCTAAGCTTTCTGCAACTTGGACAAGACAAGCCTACGGCACAGTCTGGAGCACTCCAAAGTGAGGCATGTGGAGAAAACTAAGGGAACGGTTTTGCCTAGAGGACTAAGAAACTGACGAGAGGCAGGGGCAGGATGAAAAGAGCACTGAAATGCCCCAAAATAAATGTAAAGGAATGACTGAATGAATGGATGGATGGAAAGAAATGCAAGGTATAAAAGCACTGCAAACAGCCGGGAGCCAGAAGGAAGTCAGCTGTTCTGCGCTCTGCACTTTCCCCTCCTGGATGAGGGCGTGGGCACGGACAGTGCTCTACCAGCCTGGCGTCTGGCCCGGGAAAGAGAGCGGGAGCAGGGGCAGCACGAACTCTCGTCCCCACAGCCCAGCCCTGGTGAGGGTCCTAAGCGGAGGGAAGACACGAAGCCAGAGCCCCGCCGCAAAGGCCCCGCCGCAAAGGCCCCGCCCACTTGCACTCCAGGACGATGGGATGCAGTGACAGGTCCCCTCCGGCTCCTCCTCCCAGAAGAGTCAGGTGGCTTCGAGATTTCATCCCCATAAACCAAAGCCCAGGACAGAGATGTTCAAAATTTAGGTGAAAGTTCATGCGTTCCAAGTCTAAATTCTCCCCAAATTTCGCTCTTCTTCCCTGTCTTTGGTATTTATTTTACATGTAACCACAAATTTAGCTTGCAGCAATTTTTGGAATCTCTAGGCTAAAAAATGTTGCACTACACAAACCGATTTCTAGACATTATTAAAAACTGTACTGAGTTAAAAATTTTATCTATAGAGGCCTCGAGGGACACCTGTGGACAGAGTGGCATTTGATCAAAGAGCAGTGCAGACACCCTCACTGCACTGAATCTTCTATCCCCAGGGTACACATTTGTGACCTCAACAATTTCCAGAACACACGGCTATCAAATGTCACAGGAGACAGGAACGCACATGCCTTCAACACACCATCTATCTTCTCAGCTCCTTTAATTTATGCAACACGACGTTTAAATTATCTGCAGGAAAACCTTTAAGAACCCCAAGTGAACAAATTCCTCTCCTCCCGCCTGTTTTCTTTTTTGGAACTAGAAGAGCTTCCCTACAAAGTTTATGAAATTCTGGCTACCAAGAGCAAACGTCATAGGCTCTCTTATCGTTAAGCGCCTCCACCCCAAAACTTGGTTATTCCCACCCTTGTGAACCCTGAAAGAACACAAAAAAGTCAGCAGCTATGTCAGAAAAATTAGCAGAGTAAGATCATGGCAACTTTAAAACAATCGTAATTCTCCCTGTCTAGGCAACTCTTATTATTCTAAACATTCATGCCCAAACAGAGACCCAGAAAGCAACATTTCTGATGGATAAGTTACTCACTTTGAAACAGTCTGGATGATGAAAACATCTTTCCCCCTCACAGACTCTTGAATTTGTACTCTTGTTTCTGGCAGGAAAAGGGGAAAAGAGAAGAAGGGTGAACAAGGCACATAACTTTAAAAAATACACACAAAAAACCCTGCAGCATTCCCCAATGTTGTAAAATATGGAAACTGGAACTGTTTCAAAACTCACTAGGTTTTCAGTTCTATGAAGGATAACGAACACAGTTCGATTAATCACACTTTTTAAACAGGTTAAGTTATACGACATGCTTAAGAAGGAATCACACTTGTCACTTAAAACAAGTAAATCTCCCCTCCTCACTTCCTGTCCATAAACAGCAAGTGCCGGTCTGCTCTGAGCCCAGTATCCTTACAGGAAATGATAGACTCATTCATTCAACCAGCAACAATTAAGAACCTATTAGGCACAAATGTTAGATTAACATTGTGAAAGTGAAGATAAATAAGGCCCAGTGTCCCTACTCTCAAAACACTTGTGATCAGCCACAAGGAAACAATTAGACACATCCAGAGTGGGAAATTCCACAAGACAAACTCTTCAAAGAGTCAGTGCTGTGGGAAAAAAAAAAAGAAAAGGTGAAGGGACCGCCCTAGTCTAGAAGAGAAATAAAGAGATATGAAAAACACCTCACTTGAACCAAGAATCCTGGTTTAAAAAACAAACAACAGGGACTTCCCTGGTGGCTCAGTGGTTAAGAATCCACCTGCCAATGCAGGGGACACGGGTTCGAGCCCTGGTCCAGAAACATCCCACATGCCGTGGAGCAACTAAGCCCGTGCGCCACAACTACTGAGCCTGCGCTCTAGAGCCCGTGAGCCACAACTACTGAGCCCACGTGCCACAACTACTGAGCCTGTGCTTCTAGAGCCTGCAAGCCACAATTACTGAGCTCACGTTCCTAGAGCCTGTGCTCTGCAACAAGAGAAGCCACCGCAATGAGAAGCCCATGCACCGCGACAAAGACCCAACGCAGAGAAAAGTAAAAAACCAAATAAATAAATTTATAAAAACAAAAACAAAGAACAGCTAGGACAACGAGGAAAATTAGAACGTACATTAGCTATTAGATGATAGAGAATTACCATTAATCTCTTTAATGTGACAATGGTAGCGTATCTACATGGGAGAAAGTCCTCCTTGGGAGACACATGGTCAAGTATTCAGGGGTTAAGTGTCAACGTCTGCACTCAGTTCCAAATGGTCCCACGAACACACATTCATACAGCAAAGTGTTACCTGCTGAATCTGGGTGGTACTCATTCATATGGGTATTCATGGCACTACTCTTTCACATTTTTTATAGGTTTGGACATTTTCATTAGCAATGTTGGAAAAAAATAGAGGACATGTTTACAAAAAAGTGTGGTGCCATGGAAAGAGAACGAGCTTTGGAGACGGGGAGACTCAGCTTTGAAGGCCGACTCTGTTCCCTCTGGGGCCTCGTTCCCAACGTCTCCCCTGAACTCGGTTCCTCGGTACCTGGTAATGGTAAGGACTCTACAGACGTTAGTTCCCTCCTTCCTTCCCCTCGTTCATGAACCCGGAGGCGGACAGGCTTCTCCTGAGTCTTCTGCCACCGGCCCCCCTCAGCCCCCCTCCTACACCAGACAAAGGACTTCACCCAATTCCCTTCAGCAGCAAAAGCTGCTCCAAACTCCCTGTATATTTCCCTCAATTATACTTTCTTCCCACTGAAGCCACATGGGGCATCTTGGCAGATAGGGAAGAGGAGGCAGTAATGGAGAAATAAATAGGGGAAGAGCACATTTGTGCCTTTTCATCTAAGTGTCTTGTAAGTTCTCTAATATTTAAGTATTTGACACAATCCTGCAGTGGAAAAGGAGAGGGAACCAGTATTTACTGAGTGCCTACTATGTGCCAGAAACTGTTAGGCACACAAATTATCCCACTTAATCCTCAGAACAGCCCGAATTCTCTGCAGTTTAGACAGCTAAGATAACTTGCCAAGGAGAAGCTGTCTGACTCTCACACCTATGCAGGTCATCTGTCGCTCCTGCTAGAAGAATTTCAAACATCTGCCATTTCTACCGAAAGCACAAAGGCTAAATAACACGTGATCTTCACAACCTGAGGTGTTTATACGACATCATATATCAGTTAGCAAAAAGCACTTGCTGACATGGCATCATGGAGTCTAGTCCAAGGCGGTGCAGGTTGGGGTAAAGAACACCCACCACCCGATACCGTGGCCACACAGGGCATACGCGCCCCGCCTAAGGGGACGGATCCAGCCAAGCGCCGAGCTAATGCTTCCTTCAGCTGAACAGCTGGTTCACGCACCCACGCAGCTGTTATCGGATGATGTCTAAGGACCAGACTTTAAGCCCCCCGATGTGACCGCCCCAGAATTCTCTGTCGAGCTGGTATCAGCGGGAGCGGGAACACCGCGCTCGCCCACCTTGCCTGCCTGTCCTCCTGCCTGCAGAACTAACTGCACTGAGGCCGACTGTTTCAGCTACGGAGGCTGAGGACTGGGCCAGCGCGGCACGTACCACAAGAAGGCCACCGTCACGAAAGCACAGGGTCACTCACCTCTGTCAGGCTCCTGGTAAACCTGCACTTTGCCCATCTCCACCCCCAGCCGCCTAGAGAAGAGAAATAGGGAAAACGCTGAAAAAGTAATAGAACAGATGCAACATCTTTACTATTAAGGATGATTTAGAAATTGATAAAAATAAGACAAATGTTTAAAAACAGAGGTATTCCTATTACGAGATTTAAGGTGGGCGTAGAATTGTTCAGTCACCTAACCCCTCACACCCCCACCCTACGCCAACCCAAGAAGGCCTCTCAACCCTGTCCTGGTTCTCCAGGGTCCCGGTTCTCCGACCTGGGCTCCCTGCCCTCCAGCCACATTCCCGCCCTCTCCCCTGCCTGGAGGGCTCTGCCCCAGACCTTCACTTCATGCCTATTCAGGTTTCTCAATTCACATGCCATCCCCAGGGTTCAAAGGCACGTGAGCGCTAAGGCAGAACCACCTGCCCTGGCCTCTCCATTCTCCCCACGCTTACCACCATCTGAAGGGATCTTGCTTGTCTGTTTTGCTGACTTGCTTCTTGCCTGGCCCCTCTACTAAAGAAGGAAGGGTTCTGACTGGCTTGTTCACTGATACTCCCTAGTATCCAGATCAAGGTCTGGTACACAGTAGGGGTTCAATATTTATTTAATAAATAACTAAAATCACACTGAACTGTAATCTAAAAACTATCTTCATATAGTATATACCCTTCATTGTTGTTTATACTCAAATAATTCTACCCATATGTAGCACCTATCACAGTCTCTGGCACTCAGGAGTCACTCAATAATGTCTGCTGAATGAACGTGCAGCCGTGACAACAGTTTACAAGAAGGCGAGCCTTTAATACCCAGATGATAAGCACGTTAACTATAAAATATCTGCTTTCTAATGTAACAATCAGCGCCAATGCGGTCAGCAAATGGCAAACACCACACAGTGAATGAGCACAGATTTTAATACTGTGATTATACTCACTCAGCGATTTTCTTTGAAAGCTCCATACATGATGAATTAGAATTTGCCGAAAACAACACCAGACCCCCTTTGGTTATGTTCATCTTGGCTTCTGATTCAGGTGGCGCCACGCAAAACATCAAAACCTTCTTGGTTTTCCAATTCTCAGAGCCTGCAAAGATACAAAATATATTAAGAACTGTCATATGATATGAAATAGACCTGAAAATTTTTTGATAGCGAATGACTTAAGCTGAAGGAAATTAGTTTTTACCATGATGGGGTCTTTTACATTAAACATGTATATAGACAAATAGAAAGTCTATTTGAGTTTTAGGGTTCCAAATTTATGGAAAGATGCTATCATATGACTCAATTATTTTCATGACCACTGGGAATAAATGATAAACTTACAAGAAAGGTGGAGCTGAAGAGCTCAGTGTTTTACTGTTTGCTGCTTAAAGTCAATTATGACAACCTCCTTTTAGTCTCTGACAACAAAATTCCTCCTGGATTAACACACAGAAAAATGGCAAAGCCATTAGCAAGGACAAGGACTGACTGATCCTTAAACAATGAATACAACACCCGTCCATGCCCAGCTTTCCCTGTAATGCCTGTTCACCATGAAACCTCCCCCTGGCCTTGCAGCTGCCCCAGGTCCTGCCTAAGCCTGACCTTGTCATCTGCACTGTTCCTCAACTGGAACACAAGGCTGACCGGGTAACAATAACCTTGAAGGAAAGTGAGTCAGCCACGCAACTGACCAGCCGCAGCAGGGCACAGACAGAAAGAGCCTGGCCTGGAGGTCATCAGAACCCTCCACGCTCTCCTCCTCCTCCGGGCACTCTCTGGGCTGAGTGTCCTTACGGGGAAAGGCACGCGTGGGTTAGATGCAGGACAACAATCCTCTAGGCCTTTGGGGACGGAGGCGCCTTCCCAGCAAGCCCACTACATTGCCCCAGTCATACGTTTACGGGGGTGGCTCTGGGAAGGCTGGTGGATGGGAGCAAAAGGCTGAAGCCGATTATCTTATTTGTTATTCTTAACTTTAAATTACACAAGTAACAAACAAATACATTCTCCTTGTAAACAAAACGGAAACATGAGAGTTTAGGCTAATGTCACTAGCTCTGATCCCAGGCTCCTTCCCACCCACGTCCTTGGACCTGACAGTTTCTACTAGTTTGAAAGAGACAGCATCAGGCTGTTACACGTTCACACATGTGATCCCCTAAAAAAGACACACAGAAGTTCATTTCTAACATAAAAAGGGATCATCGTACAAATCTACCTATCCTCTGCTTTCTTGACCAGCAAGGCACTTCAAGATCCCAGGTGGAAAGCACAGACCCGTCATGTCCTTGCCGGCTGCTGCCAGCGCTCCCTGGTGCAAGTGCAGGCACGCCCCACCCCGCAGGTCACCAGCCCAGAGAGGCC
Organism: Kogia breviceps; assembly: GCF_026419965.1. Taxonomy (NCBI): domain Eukaryota; kingdom Metazoa; phylum Chordata; class Mammalia; order Artiodactyla; family Physeteridae; genus Kogia; species Kogia breviceps. Next base: position 1,451,826 of record NC_081328.1, on the reverse strand, counting down.
TCCTTACGCATGTGCGACAGTGTCGCTCTCGGCCGTAACTGCCCGTGGGGGCCGGTGGGTCATAAGGGGGGTCACTCACGGCCCCCCACGCAGGCTAGGAGGGCACACTTCCTCTTCAGAGGCAAACACAGGCCATCCCACTGCACTCGACCTAATGCCTATGAATTACAAACAGAAGTGTACGCACAGCCAGCCAAAGCCCCAAGGAGACCAAGAAGGGCCACTGGTGTGTACCGTGGAAAGTGGCTCTGGAGCAGGGGTCGGCAAAGTACAGCCCACGGGCCCAAACAGGTCATTTCTGTAAATAAAACTGTATTGGAACACAGCCATGCTCACTGTCTGCAAGTTGTCTGTGGATGCAGTGCTAGAGTTAAGTATGGGCTGCAAAGCCTAAAATATTACCTGGTCCTCTACAGAAAAAGTGTGCCGAGCCAGCTTTACAGCATAGCGTGGGGCAGGGTGACTGGTGCAAAGGAAAGAAATAGTATTTAACCATCAACACTCCGAATCGGAGGAGATCCTAGGTGACTTCTAACACCACCTCTCAACTCTCCTGTGCCTGTGTTTAGGAACAGAGTCTGGAAAAGGAAACCACAACGAACATAAAACTCATTCTCCTGTAGTTATGAACACAGGCTTTGGAGTCAAACCCAGGTTTGCATCTTAGCTCCTAGTTCCCCTTAACTCACCGTGAGACCTCACGTAAATTAGTCACTCTCGGCTTCCACCCCCTCATCCATGCAACTGGGAATACTGACCGTACAGGGTCACTGTAAGATTAGTTCCCGTACAGCACTTAACACAGTGCCCCACACACAGGATACGCTTGGTAAAAGGAAGCTCTGATGAGTCAACTTGTTCACATTTTGGTTATCTACCGAACGAGCACACACATCCCCTAACCTTCAAATAAAAAGCTTCTTAAAGGACAACAGTGTTCTCGAGAGGACGTGGAACACTGAGAATCAAACTATCGGAGGGGAAGGAAGAGATCTTGGAAGTAACTCAGTCCATCTCTAGGACTCCTACCAAGGAGCCACTCCTGATACCTGAACAGCCTCGGGCCTGATGCCCACATCCTGAGGGTCCAGCCATTCCAAATTCTTCCTCAGAACACGCAGACTGCTCTCCCAGCAGCCTCCCCGTCTTGAGCCTTGTCCTTTCTTTGAAGATTTACGGGAAACCCCAAACTCCTTCTCCCCACTGCCGTCCTCGACCTATCTCAAGATGGCTCTCTTGCCTCTGTGTATCCTCTCTTCCTAGAACCTTTCATTAATGGTCATGGTTTAAATGTCCTTCATCACTGACTATGGTCTCTAGGGTTTCAGTCCCCAGATACCAGGTTTCAATAATGGAAACCTAACCTAAGACCTCAAAATGGCACAGGCTGGGAGCCCATTTGGAAACAGTTATCAGTAAGTACAGTCATGTTCTGTGACTACCCATCTCACACGTCAGTCAAACAATAAAACTAGTTGCTAGTTTTAGTTCTCCTTTTCCTATTGGAAATTCAAGTTGCGCTCTTTACCAAGCTTTAAGAAAAGAGTTTTAAAGATTATCCTCGTAAACAAGACAATCACCAGGATGGGGCTGGCAGAAGGCTCATTACTACAAGGCTATAGTGTGAAATGGAGAGTAAAGAGAACATTCCCATTTCCCCCCCCATAAACTACAGTTGCTTTTACATTTATCCTAAATTCACGCTAGAATGTGTGAGAATTAGATACAACACATGAAACCACAGCCTTTTCGGAGAATCTCAGAACCTTATGAAAAGCAATCACACTCCTCTCTGATTGAGACTGGGCAAAATCTGTGAAGTCTCATGAAGAAAAGCACTCTGAAAGACCACTCGCTTTGCAAGTGCTGGCAGCCATTTCAAAACGACTCGTGCACATCTCTGATGAGTAAGGCTGGCATCAAAGTGTGTTGCTTTCCATCTAGTGCGTCTGCTGTGTAAATACCTCCCATCTGAAGATGGCTGGAGTCACAGTGTGAAGACCTGATCTGCCTCCCCTGGTTACCAGCTACGAGTCCTTGGCCTTCCCCTTCCCGACAGCAGAGATAGATGCTTGGTTAAAAACAGCTTCCCTCACCTGAATTTAAGGGCCAGGACAGCAGAGATTTTTTCCACTATTATTTTCTCTGCTGTACACCCAGGGCCTAGAATAGTACCTGGCAGAGGGAGAGGCTTAACAAATGTTTGTCAAATAACAAATGTCTGTTGAATAAAGCCCGACCTCACTGAGTTGCAATGATTATTAACACATGGAGTTGAAATAAGTCTGCAAACTAAAAGGTGTCAGAAAGTATGAAGAATTACTATTTTTATTAGTGACGTACCTCACTCAAAGAAAAATTGCTTTTTGAGCGTCAGTATCGAAGAGAATTAGAAGGGTGAAGCCTAGATGTAATTAATCCTCCAGGCCTCTGTGACCCCAGGCACCTGGCTATCTCTTCATCAGAATGTTTTCTTTCGTCTAAATACCATTTTCCGAGTGCCCTGAATTCTTATGACCACTCAATAAAGCAGGTACTACAAGTCCCCTTTGAGACACAGGATAACTGACGCTTGAAGATGAAGGCACCTCCTCAAGGCTGCCCACCCGGAAGCAGCAGACACCAGCTCAACTTCAGCCTGTCTCCCAACACCACGGAGAGTGACCCGACACCCCGCATTTCAGGGAGCAAGCCCGACAAACACTCAGATTTAGAAAAATGTGCGTAGTAAACACGCCTTGTTTGGAAAACAATTTATACCACGTGTCAAAGAAAGAACACCTAACTCTGATTCAGTATTTCCCCTTTGGAGAATTTATTCTACGGAAAGAAAGAAAAAGCTCAATGACGGTCACTGCACGGTTTTTCTCAGAGGAGGAACACTGAACATATGCAAAAGTTACATAATGGGGTAATTAAGTAAAACTCTGAATATACAGTCAATACAATAAAAACGGTAAATATCCGGGACTGTACGAAAGTGCTTACGTTAAGTAAGAGCAGAACTGAATCTCCTCCAACCCAAACTGGGTAATAATGGTACAGAAGAGGTCGGGATAGGAATACGGACAAGAAGGGTAGGACTCCGTGGGGTTCAATATGTGGGTGAATTACTTATATTTGTGCATGGAACAATTTTAAACATTATAAATCACATTTTCTCACACCCCAAATCCCCATCCCTAATCTCCCATTCCTTGCAAAAGCTAAACACCCAAACCGCGTCAATATTAATAAAAGGTGGGAAAAATCGGTATCATCACTGTGCAGTATTGCTGGAAACCATTTAAAAGCAGAAGAAAGCCTTAGAGCTACATCCCTGTCCTCGCTCAAGCTCCGCGGGGCAACAGAAAAGGCCCGCGCCGCAAGGCCAGCCCAGCACCGCCAGGGATGTCAGTCTGCGCGTGAGGCTGGGCTTCCGCCCGCAGCCGCAGGTCCCGGACCGGCCGCGCCCCAGGCCCGCAGACCCCGACGAAACGGACCGGGCTCAGGGCTGCGCGCGGCCGGGTCCCCGACGAGCCCCCCGCCCCTGCACCTGTGCCCCGCAGGGCCGGCCCGCCGGCCGCGCCACCACCGTCGCCGGATCCCGCCCGCCTACCTGGCCCCGACCCCAGCCCCGGCCCCGCCGCAGCCTCCGCTGCCGAATGAGGAAAGCGCCTGAGCACTACCGGCCGCTCCAAGAGCAAAATGGCGACTCCGAGCCGAAAACTGCGTCCTCAGCGACTGCGAGGCCTGTGGGCGGGGCCGCTCAAGGGGACGGGGCCACGTGGGGCGGGGCCTCGGGAGGGACCATCCCGAGGGGCGGTGAGGGGCGGGGCAGGGAAGGGGCCCACAGAGGGGAGGGGTGGGGCCTTCGAGTCTAGCTGGACTACTCCAGGACGGACGAGGGGCGGGGCCATGGGCGGGCCAGGCGGCCATGGGCGGGCGAGGCCATGGGTGGGGCGAGGCTGACTGGAGGGGTGGGGCCAGGCTTGTGGCTCTCCGGCTCTAGAGAGTAGGCTCAGTGGTTGTGGCGCACGGGCTTAGTTACTCCGCGCCATGTGGGATCTTCCCAGACCAGGGCTTGAACCCGTGTCCCCTGCATTGGCAGGCGGATTCTTAACCACTGTGCCACCAGGGAAGCCCGCGACTGCGGACTTTGATGTCTGGAATTACAAATGTCTGGGTTCAAGTCTTTACTGGCCTGTAACTGGCCTCAATTTCCTCAACTGAAAAATGGAGATGCTAGTAGCACCCATCTCAGGGGTTGTTGTGAGGATTCAGTAAAATAACACCTGCGGAGCTTCCAAAACAGTTCCTGGTGCATAGAAAACCCTCAGTTGTTATTATTATTATTTTTGCTTTGTTGCCCTTTCTTCTTTTATCACAAAGTAAGGAATTGGTGCTTGCCTGAATTCCTTATATTTAAGTATGTTTAATATATATATAAAACATAATAATAGCAAACATGTATGGAGCACTTACCATGTGTCAGACCAAGTGCTTAACATAGATTAACTGTACCTTATTTAATCCTCACAGAACTATGAGGTAGGTGTTATTATTATCTCCATTTTAATAGTTGTGGCAACTGACACCCTGACGTTAAATATCAATAACTTACCTAAGGACAAACAAACATGGACAAGAACTTTAATCCAGGCGGTCTGGCACCACGGTCTGCACTAAGCTAGACCCTATACCACATCGCAGCTCCAGTTCTGCTTTGGACTTTTCACTAAAGCCTTGAAATCGTTCGTGAGAGGTGGCACGGCCAGCTAGAAGCGGCCGGACTCAAATGGAGTCATTTAAGACATTTCCTTTGCCTGACAGCTTCACGGGGTCATACCTCTGTGAAGAACAAGGCCCGTGAGCCCACAGACAGATTCGGGTACAAAACGGAATGCCCTTACTTCGATAAGTGGACTTTGGTTTCACCCACTGCTACTGCACAGACCCAGCCCTGACGCACCACACCTCCTTGCTTCAACCTGCTTTGGCTCTACCCAGCACTCCAGGTTGCACGTGACTGGATCTGACCAATCAGGGCCACTCATCCCTCTCGGCTCGCTGATTCGCTTCAAGGACAGGCCGCTGAGCCAATGGGAGCCCAGAAGACGCAATCTCGCGCCGCAGTGGGCTACAGAGCCAGTATATTCCTTCCCTCCACCCTCTGAAGCCAGGTGCCTGCGTGTTCCCTTGCTTACTTCTCATTGTTCTTTCCCACCAGCCTGTTCCTCCATCCCTGAGCTATAGGGCACGTACACATGCTGTTCCTGCCTCCAGGAATGCTCTTCCTCCTGCTGCCCTCTCCCCTTATTAACTCCTAGTTAAACATCTAAGCACAATTGTCATTTTTAAGCCTTCTCTAAACCACTCGCCTTCTCAAAAAAAAAAAGTACTTTTCCTTCGTTAGTCTTATGATCGCTAATTATGTATTTATGTGGATGATCATTTTATAAATATTCCCACCCGAGCCCCTATAGACTATAAGCCCCTACAGGCAGGTCCTTTGTCTCTTTTGCTGATCCCTATTTGCAGGTACCCAGCACAGTACCTGGCACAAGTGTGGTACGCAAGAAATGTCGGTACCACGGGTGATCTCAGAATTACACACACACCCCCATGGAAAGGAGGAGGGCAGTAGCACAGAATTGTATAGTATTTGCACCACACAGGGACAATATTCCTGATAATTTAAAAATTGTCTTTGCTGAGCCAGTATGAGCTAGCTCCCACATACCACGCTCCCAGCATTTGGCAATGAAATTGTTAGTTTCTCAACCAGTCAGTTTCTCCTCATTGGAGGCACTTAGCTTACAGTTTCCCTTGCTCTATTACACCAGATACCACTTCTCCATCTACTTTCGATTTTCCAAAGACTCTTTTGAAATCCTCCATAGGCTGATGTCTCATCTCCCTTCCTCTTTTTTTTTTTTTTTTTTTTTGCGGTATGCGGGCCTCTCACTGCCGCGGCCTCTCCCGCCGCGGAGCGCAGGCTCCGGACGCACAGGCCCAGCGGCCATGGCTCACGGGCCCAGCCGCTCCGCGGCACGCGGGATCCTCCCGGACCGGGGCACGAACCCGTGTCTCCTGCATCGGCAGGCGGATTCTCAACCACTGCGCCACCAGGGAAGCCCCTCCCTTCCTCTTTATCCTTGGGGTTTAGGCCATGGGAGTGAGCCATGGTGGACATCCAGCCCAGATGACCCACCGGTGGCTGCAGCCCCAGTCACTACCTGACTGCAACTCTATGAGAGACCACAAATGAGAGCCACCCAGTTGAGCCCAATCAAACCACAGAAAATTGAGAGATAATAATAAATATTTTTATTTAGGTTCTGAGTTTGGAGATATCTTGAGACACATCTATGGGTAATGAGCAAGAAAGGAGCAAGGGGCTTCCCTGGTGGCGCACTGGTTGAGAGTCCGCCTGCCGATGCAGGGGACACAGGTTCGTGCCCCGGCCTGGGAAGATCCCACGTGCCGCGGAGCGGCTGGGCCCGTGAGCCATGGCCGCTGAGCCTGCGCGTCTGGAGCCTGTGCTCCGCAACGGGAGAGGCCACAATAGTGAGAGGCCTGCGTACCGAAAAAAAAAAAAAAAAAGAAAGAAAGAAAGGAGCAAAACCAGAATCTAAAGAAGACTGGGGTCAGTTTCACTCTAATTTGGTTTTGGTTAGCCTGTTGCTAAGCTTGATAATCGCTTGCCCACTTAGAGGTTTGCAGAATCTGTATATTATGGAAGTGCTCGGTTTGCCTGTACCACATCATTGACCATATTCAAGGGCCAAACTGTTGCACATAGAATATGAATCAAGACACCTGATCCTAAGACATTTCCCTTCAACATTTTTTTAAAGGAAGGAAAAGCATCTTTGCTATAGTTTTATAAAGGTTTTTAGTGGAGTGGCAAGCCAGAAACCCCCAGTCTGCGTCCAGCCTCCTCTTTGCAGAAATGACCTCAGCCAGAGAGGTGAAGTCCCCTCTCTGAGCTTCAGTTTCCCCGTCTGAAAAATGGGCGCTAAGATCAGCAGCTGCGTGGAGATTCTGGGTGGAAATGACTTTTCCGTGGAGTCAGTGAGTTTTGCAGCTGCCTCTCCACCTTCATGTCTCTGGCCATCAGGAATGAATAAACAAGGCTTTGGTTTTCCTGCAAGTGGAGGAGGGTGGCAGCTTGTCTGGCCATTGGAGGCTGCAGAGGCCAGGGGCCTGGTCACTAGACAGGGAAATTGGGAAATTTCCCACATTGTGTTCTTTCCCTCATCCTCCGGATTTTCTCCTATTTTAACCACCCTCCCGCATGAGAAAAGCTTCATTATCTTTCATGATGAGTAATATTTACATGTTATACAAAATTCAAACAAACATGAAGAAAAAATTTAAAAGATATTTGCCATTGTCTCACCATGGAGAGATAAGCACTTGACTTTTTTTAACCTCCCTATTCCACTTAACAATTTATTTATTATTTTAAAATTTATTAATTTATTTTTGGTTGCATCCGGTCTTCGTTGCTGTGTGCGGGCTTTCTCTAGTTGCGCCACCAGGGAAGTCCTTTCTGGTTTTTCTTAAGTACTTTCATTAAGGCCTGCCAATGCAGGGGACACGCCTGCCAATGCAGGGGAATCCACCTGCTAATGCAGGGGAAACGGGTTCGATCCCTGGTCCGGGAAGATCCCACATGCCTCGGATAAACTAAGCCCGTGCGCCACAACTACTGAGGCTGCGCTCTAGAGCCCGCGAGCCACAACAAATGAAGCCGCGCGCCTAGAGCCCGTGCTCTTCAACAAGAGAAACCACCACAATGAGAAGCCCGTGCACCACAATGAAGAGTAGCCCCTGCTCGCCACAACTAGAGAAAAGCCCATGCGCAACAATGAAGACCTAACACAGCCCGAAATAAATCAATAAATTTATTTTAAAAAGATAACAAGTATCGGTGAGCTTGTGGAGAAATTGGAACCCTCCTATATTGCTGGTGGTGATGTAAAATGATGTGGCCACTCAGAAACAGCTTGGCAGTTCTTCAAAAAGTCAGATATAGAGCTGCCATGTGACTCATCGCTTGTGCTCCTGGGCATCTACCCAAAAAGACTGAAAACAGATGCTCAAGCAAATACTTGTATACACACGTGAAAAGCAGTATTATTCATAATAACCAAAGGTGGAGAAAACCCAAATGTCCATCAACAGATGAAAGGGTAAACAAGTGTGGTGTCTACACACAAGAGAATATTTTTTTAAAATAAATTTAATTATTTATATTTGCTTCTATTTTTTGCTGTGTTGGGTCTTCGTTGCTATGCGCGGGCTTTCTCTAGTTGTGGCGAGTGGGGGCTACTCTTTGTTGTGGGGCGCGGGCTTCTCATTGTCGTGGCTTCTCGTTGCAGAGCACGGGCTCTAGGTGCGTGTGCTTCAGTAGTTGTGGCACGTGGCGTCAGTAATTGTGGCTCGCGGGCTCTAGAGCGCAGGCTCAGTAGTTGTGGTGCACGGGCTTAGTTGCTCTGCGGCATGTGGCATCTTCCTGGACCAGGGCTTGAACCCATGTCCCCTGCATTTGCAGGCAGGCTCTTAACTACTGCACCACCAGGGAAGCTCCTGCACAAGGGAATATTATTCATCCAATAAAAGGAAGAGCCTACGACACAAGACACAGTGTGGATGAACCTCAGAAACATGAAGCTCAGTGAGAGAAGCAAGACACAAAAGGCCACAAACTGTATGATTCCATTGACATGAAACGTCCAGGATAGGTAAATCCACAGAGACAGAGGCAGATTGGTGGTTGCCAGGAGCTGGGAGGAGGGCAACTGGGGAGTGATTGCTTAATGGCCATGGATTTTCACTTTGGGGTGATGAAAATATCTTGAAACTAGGCAGAGGTGCTGGTTGTACAATACTGTGAAAGAACTACATGCCACTGAATTGTACCCTTTAAAATGGACCATGATGGAATACACGTTATTCAAATTTCACCTCAAGAAAATCAACAGTAAGAAAGCAAATAATCCAGCTTTCAAAATAGGCAGGTGATTTGGACAGATGCTTAAATAAAGAAGATATATGAGTGGCAAAAAAACCCACAAAAAACAACACATGAAAAAAATGTTCAATATCATTAGTCTTCAGAGAAATGTGAATTAAAGCCACAATGGTATATCACTAAACGCGCACGAAGATGGCTAACATTCAGTTTAACAATAGCAAATCCCGGTGTGGGTACAGAGGACCTAGGACACTCACACTTTGCTGGCAGGGATCTAACCCGGTACAACCACTCTGGAAAACAGTTTGGTGGTTTCTTATAAAGTTTAACATGGAACTCCCATAAAACCCAGCCATCCCATTTCCAGGTATCCACCCAAGAGAAATGAAAATGAATGTCCATCCAAAAGCCTTGTACATGAATACTCACAGCAGCTTTGTACAGTCTCCCCAAACTGGAAGCAACCCACACATCCCTCAGCTGGGGAATGGATAAACTGGAATCCTGCTCCTGGATGAGTCTCAGGAACTTTGTGTGAGTGAAAGAAGGCAAGACAAGAAAGACTGCAGACTGTGTGATTCCTTCCGTAGGGAATTCCCGGGAAACGTATCTAAGGGGACAGGAGGCAGGTGAGGGAGGCCTGCAAAGGGACAAGAAGGAACTTTTCACAAAGGCGGAAAAGTTCTGTTGTGTCCTGTAGCACGACAGTGGTCCGTACGACGATTACAAAGTTTATTGGTAGCAACTGGCCTGGCCCTGAGGGCAGGTCCTCCGTCCCGCGTGCCAATCCCTGTGTGCTTGTCCGCACTCATTTCCTGCCTCTTTCCCTCCAAGCACCGCTTCCCCCGCCCGTCCCTCACCCCCCTACTGTGTTCAGGCCTCCGTGTCTTCACCTCTGCTGTTCTGTTCACGCTCTTCCCCTCGCAGCTCTGCTTGCTGAATCCTGACCCCACTGACACCCAGCTCTGCGAAGCCTCCTCATCCCACCTGCTTCCCTGACATGTGACTTTCACTTCTCTTTGGGCACTTAGAGGCATAACCCGCCAGCCAGGCCACCCATGGCAGGGTGATGGATGGGGGCAGGAGAGGAAGACTTAGCTGAGAAGAGGCTGGACTGTAACGGACCCAGAGTCAGGGGCACGGAGGGACAGTGCAGTAACCGCCTCCTCAGCCCGCTGTCCAGCAGGAGGGTGAGGGAACGAGTATGAACCCAGGAGGAGGGTGAGGAAGCAGGCATGGGCCAGACTTTAGAACTCAGAAGAGCCAGAACAGGGGCTCCTGCTGATTCAGCCTTTGATCCTGGGAAGGCAACCAGAGTGGTGCATCAGTTAGAACACAGCCGCATATAACAGAAAACTAAGTAACAGTGGCTTATGTAAGACAGAAGTTTATTTCTCTCTCCTATATGGCAGCTTCACAGGGTCCCAGAGACTCAGGCTCTGATTAGCTCACCACTCCACCATCCCTGAATGTTAAGCTTCATCCTCGTGATTCAAAATGGCTGCTAGAGCTCCAGCCATTACAACTGCATTCCAGGTCAGCAGCTGGAGGAGAATTCCAAAGAAGGGCCTCTTCCTTTTAAGGACACTTCCGGGAAGTTCCAACACATATTTTGTCCACATTTAGCCCCATGGCCTCATCTAGCAGTAGAGGAAGTGCTGGGAAATGAAGTCTTTTGCTGAATTCATTGTGGCTCTCAGAGAGTATTGGAAATGGTTCTTTTTTAAAAAAAAAAAAATTTATTTATTTTTATTTGGCTGCACTGGGTCTTAGTTGCGGCATGCAGGATCTTCGATCTTCATTGTGGCATGAGAACTCTTTGTTGCGGCATGTGGGATCTAGTTCCCTGACCAGGGATTGAACCCGGGCCCCCCTGCACTGGGAGCCTGGAGTCTTAGCCACTGGACCACCAGGGAAGTCCCGTGACAGTGGCTCTTAAACTTGAGCGGATGTCCTAATCAACTGGAGGGATTGTTAAAACTCAGAGTGCTGGGCCCAACCCCCGAGTTTCTGACTCAGTAAGGCTGTGGTGGAATCTGAGAAACTGTGTTTCTAACAAGTTCCCATGGATAACGATGCTGCTGTGTAGCGGTCACACGTTGGGAACCACTCTCTAGGACCGCTAAGGGTGAAGGACGACGGGGTGTTGGGGAGGTAACTAGCCATCTCCATCACAGGCAGGGCGGGGACCCTACTGCACCCCACCAAGGGCCACTAGCAGCGCCACCGCCTCCTCGCGGTCGCTGGCCTGTCCTCCCGCCTCTCCCACTTCTACCCACTCTCCGCGCACCGCAGTGGAAGAAGGATCGCCCACCGGTCATCCCTAACGACTCTGGCGCGTGCAAAGCTGGCTTTGCTGGGGATGACGCGCCCCCAGCCGTGTTCCAGTCCATGGTCAGTCGTCCCCGACACCGGGGCGTCATGGTGCGCGTGGAGCGGGAGGACAGCTAGGGTGGGGGAGGAGGCCCAGAGCAGGCGGGGTATCTTGACCCTCAAGTACTCCGTGGAGCATCATCAGCAACTGAGAGGACACAAGGGACACCTAGTACCACACCTTCTACAGCGAGCTGGGAGTGGCCCCCAAGGACCACCCAGTGATGCTGGCCCAGGGGGCTGCCACCACCACCGCAAGGCCAGCCTTGAGATGACCCAGATCCTGTTCGAGACACTCAACACGCCATATCCGTGGTCATCCAGGCCGTGCTGTCCCTGTGCGATGCCTCTAGCTGCACCTCTGGTATCGTTGTGGACTCGGGGAGGTGGGGCGCCCACATGGTGCCCATCTCCGTGGGCTTATGCCCTGCCCCAGCCTTCCTGCGTCTGGACCTGGCTGGCTGGGACCTCATGCTGCCTGGCTGCAGCTTCACCACCACGGCTGAGAGGGAAGTCACGTGTGACATCCAGCAGCAGCTCTACTACGTGGCACTGGACTTGGAGCAGGAGATGCCACCACATCCTCCTCCTCCCTGAGGAGACCTGTGAGCCACCTGACGGTCAGGTGCTCGCCATCAACAAGGAGCAGGTTCTGTGTCCAGAGGCGCTTTTCCAGGCCTCCATCCTGGGTCTGGGGTCCCGTAGCACCCATGAGACCACCTTCCACTCCATCATCGAGGGTAACGTCCACATCCAGAAGGACCTGTCCGCCTTCATGGTGCTGTCTGGTTGGACTACCACGTACCCCGGTATCCTGGACAGGCTGCAGAGGGAGAGCAGGGCCCTGGCTGCCAGCAGGATGAAGATCAAGATGCTTACTCCCAGGACTTCCCTGGTGGTCCAGTGGCTAAGACTCCGCGCTCCCAATGCAGGGGGCCCGGGTTCAATCCCTGGTCCGGGAACTAAGATCCCACATGCCATGTGGCACAGCCAAAAAAAAAAAAAAAGATGCTCCGTCCTCCCGAACACAAGTACTTGGTGGGGATTGGCCTTCACCCTGACCTTGCAGTCCACCTTCCCGCAGATTTGGGTCAGCCAGCAGGATCCGGCCTCTCCATCGTCCACCACAAATGCTTCTAAGCGGACTGCAAACACATGCACAGCATTTGCTGCATGAGTTCATTCAGACTGTAGTTTCTGAGCAATCACCTTTCATCTTACTTTGTGGGGAATTCTTGCAAAATGAGAAAATCTAAGCCACATGTTTTCTGCTGTCCCGAAAGTTTTATGAACATGAGATTTAATGATGAAGAAATTGACTAGAATGTTATATTTTGTAGGCATTTAATTAAACATTTATTAATCTTGGTTTTACAGGCTTTAAAAAAATTTTTTGGATGTAACAAAATGGATTTTTAGATGTCAAATATAAATGAAGGCCCTTGAAACGGTCATAATTCCTGGACTTGGTGCCAAAAGAGCTTGCCAGACAAAGTGGGAGCTCTTCCTGGAAGCTGAGAGCGTGGACCCTGCAGAGGCTCCTTCATCTGTAAATCACTGCAGGGTGGTCCCATGGGAGGGAGCAGCTGGGCCCCGTTCATGGCCAAGGCTGGAGCTGGGGCCAAGGCAGAGGCTGCAGGGAAACAGGTTCTGTCTCAGCCTCAGGAAGCTGGTCAGAGCTGCCAACAGACGGACTGTCCTGTCTGGGAAGCACCACTGGAATGGACATAAAGATTTCTCCGTAGGTCAGGAGAGGCTGGGTTCTGTTGCAGTAACAAATGAGCCCCAAACCACTAGGCTTCTACCAACAAAGAGTCCTTTCACATACTATGAATCCATCGTGGGTCACCTGGGAGCTCTAATGCACATCACCCACACTTGATGCCCCAACCTGAAGGAGCAGCCCCTGTGTGGGGCACGTTCCCTGTACAGCAGAGGAAAAAGAGAGAACTGTTGCTAGTTATGCATCAACCAGTAAAGCTACTGCTGGGAAGTGACACGTCACTTTTGCTCGCATCTGACAAAGATTCTCTCCTTGACCAGACTCCGCTCAGGCTCCTCTGAGTTCTTTTTCAACTAGCCTTCGACCTGTAGACTTCAGTGTTCATCTCTGCATTGTCCACTTTTAGCAAGAGTCTTGCTAAGTCCGTTTAGCCGGAATCCCCCATCCTCTGTTACCTGATCACCCGCCATGTCTAATCCAGTTCTTCATCCTCCACCAACCCCAGGTGATGTGCAATCTCCCCGACCTCTCTCCAGCAAAGATCTCCTTTAGCCAGGATCCTCCCTTACCCCTGTTTCCTTTTATCAATTTTCCATCCACGGACTCCACCCGGCTCCTAAGTTATAAATTCCCACTTTACCTCATCGTGCTTGGGTGGTGAGCCCTATCCCTCTTCCTCACTGCAAATCCCCACTTATCCGGATGACCCCTCTTGAATAAAGCCTGCCTTACCAGTCTTTAACGGGGGTCAGGATGAATCATTTTTTCTTTAACGCATCCATTGGCCAGAGGAAGGCAGGTGACCAAGAGTGCTGTTTAATGGAGCAGGGCCGGAGAGGACTCCTGCAGAAAATGGCAGTGCATGCTTGTGAACAATAATGCAATCCTCCACCACTTTCCTCTGAGAGAGAAACCCACAGGCAGCTCTCTCTGCGAAGCAGACCCCACCCAAGACAGCTGTTGTGTCTGTTAGCTCTTGTGCAACCAGTCTGGGGGGTGGGGTGGGGCGGGGGAGTCACTTGCCTGAGGTCACAGAGCCAGGAAGTGGTGGATCATCAGAAGTTCCTCTCCCTCCCCCACTTTTAACCTCTTCATCCATTAGATCATTTCTGATTCACACACCTGCCCTTCGAGCCAGTGTGAACGCCTGACTCGGCTGGGTTAGGGGTGGGGAGTCACAGACTCTCTCAGTTGGGGCAGCCTGTTTGCACTTGCCCCAGGCTGAAAGGGCATTTTATACGTGAATCTCGATGAGTTCCTTTTTAAAAAAATATATTTTCACCATGTCGTTTATTTGCATAAGTACCTGTAATGGCTTCCAGCTGCCCACCTTGGAGTCTAGTCTGAACTCACGTCCCCTCTGCCGGCCATACTCAAAGGCGGTGTCAATTTCCCTCAGGATACAAAAGTTGGGGTAATAGTAGGAGGGAAAAATGGGTACTAGGAGGGCAACCAGCAATAGCCATTAACGTTTACCTCTGTGATATGCTCTTCGTGCAGCAAAAACAATGCCTCACGCAGATAAATTACCTGTCCCAGTTTCCTCCTAGTGGGACCATGTGACAGTGTTCTGGACAATGGAATGCGTGCAGAGGTAATTTACACCGCTTTAGGGTTTGGTTCATAAAAGTCTCCAGTCTCACAACGTCAAAGAAATCCAGAGCCTGCCCGTAGTTAAAGTGGTAAAAGCAGGTTTTACTTCACTATTGCAACAGGGGGTGTCCGCTACAATTGGCACTCGCCACTGGCATTTGCCATCGGTAATCTACAAGGATCAAATCCTGTGCTCCGCAGCTGCTGATTGTCAACACCCCGCCCCCCAACCCCGGAAAGGAGTGCAGGGTGGAGAGCTGAAATGAGGTCCTCTGTGCTCTGGGAAAAACTGGCAGAACAGGTCTTCAGAGAGTTAGATATTTTCAGGAGCCGATTTTATGAGCCCAGTTCTTGTATTTTCTCGTATCTAGAAAAGCACAAAACTCCTTCACGGTGACGACTGCTCCTCGTGGCGGGCAGAAACCTGCTGCAAAAGAAAATGTGCTCGATTGCACGGGCTCCCCCTTCGCCCAAAGCACATCTCTCCTGACCTTCCCCGCTGCCTCTCTGGAGCAGCTGCTCAGAGCTCTCTGAAGTGCTCTCTCCCAGGCTGCAGCCCTCATTTTGCCCCCAATAAAACTGAACTCACAACTCTCACGTTGTGCCATTTCTTTAAGTCGACAGGGGAAAAGGGGGCCTCATGATAAGACTGAGCTCAACTCTGAATTACAAGGAGGAAACATGGGAATACGACAAAGGTGGGGGTCAGGGAACGTAAAATCATTAAGGAAACATCGGGGATAAGGGGGGATTCTGGCTAAACAAGATTTTTGCTGAAGGCAGGCCAGGGGAATTTGGTCAGATATCCAGGACGATCAGATATCAAGGGGGGAAATTCTGGCCAAACTGACTTAGCAGGATTCTTGCTAAAACTGGGCTCGTGGAGGATATGCCCAAGGACGGGGCCAAGTTGGACGCAGAGGAGCCGGAGTGAAGTTTGGTCAAGGAGAGAATCTTTGCCGACAATCTTCCATTGGATCCTTATTTTTAAACAGCAGCTATAATGAATACTTTGGGGACAGTCGAGGAAACTTGAAAATAGACTGGATGTGAGGTGGCATTATAGAATTTTAAATTTTCTTGCATGTGATAATGCCTCTTTCGCTGTGTAGGATAGCCTCATGTTTAAGAGACGCATGCCTAAGTGCTCAGAGGTGAAACTCACGCGAGATCTCGGCAGTGGGTTTGGTTTAGGGCTGACCATCAAGGTCACACTATACAATGCTCACACAGCACCTAGCTGACTTAGAAAGGATGTGGAACGGGAAGCACAGCAGTACTTCATACAGCTCTCCATCTCCCTGATCCCTGCATATGGGGCAGGTTCTAGTCCCAGGGGATTTCAGCAGAGGAGCCACTGGTCCCATGAGGCTGGTCCCGTGGGCCTGTGAAGGTAAAGAGGCCACTTGCATTCTCCAGCAGAGCTACATACAGCCCATACATCTCAGGTTGTGCCAGGATAGCTAAGGACAGCAAGCCGAGGGGTGGCCTCCAGTCAGTTTAAGAGCAAAAGTTAACGTAAATATGACAAAAGGCTGACACTTGTTGAATCTAGGTAATGAGTTAATCAAACTGTTCTTCCAGTGCTTCAGTGGTTGAAAATTTTTATTACGGGAAATCAAAACAAATAAAATTTAAAATGGAGGTGTTCACCTCCTGCTTTCATTTCCTGTGTGGTTTACCGGTGAGTTGATTCTGCCTGTTTAAAGCTCCCTGCTCTCAAGTCATCGCACAGATCTGCCCCCTTTCGCACAGCACCCCGCCCCCGTCTCCTGACCTACCGGATCCATCGCTCCCTCCAATCCAAGTACTTATTCTTCGGGAAGCACGTGCCATTAGCCTCTTTCGGTTGCCTTCCTTCAGGCACAGGAAAAAAAAACAAAAAACTTTTCCACATAACCAAATAGGGCCGTGTCAGGCAGGTTTGGACCCAGGGATCAAAGCATGCAGCCAGGCCCCATTGCTCTGGTTCCATCACTTGGCTGCTACTCCTCGGGGTTGCTTCCCTTTGCAGAACCACGCTCCGCAGGCCAACGACCAGCTCCCGAGCCTGCTGCTTCCGTGCAGCAGCCTTTGCCCCAGCATGCTCAGCGATAGTCCCAAGGCTTGCTCTGATTGGCCAGGCTTAGTCACATGCCCACCCCTGAACCAATCAGGGAACGTGGGCTCTGACAGACCTGCCTGAGTCATATGCTCCACACCTGGCCCTGAGGTGAGTCAGCGACCGCATCGACCCAGCGAAGGCGAAGCCTCATAGGCAGGTGACTCTGGGGCTGGGGTTCTGGCGTCTGTGAGAGACGAGACCGGAGATGGGGGTGCCTGGTTGGTGACCTGGTCCAACCCACTTCAGAGGCCGTTAGCGTCCTTGCTGGTTCTGAGCGCTTTTTCGTCCTGTGACGAAAAAGCGTGGGTTTTGGACGCGGAAAGGGCTTGGCTGATGGGCTGGACTTTTCTTCTCCTTAAAGTCCTGGTGAACCTGCTTCCCTGGCGCTCAACAGTTGCCTTGTCAGGAGCCGCGCCGCTGGGGCTGTAGTTCACAGAGCGGCCGTCAGGTGGCAATGGAGAGGCAAGAAGCCAGTCTCCAGCCTGTTCTTTGGGTTTTGCTTTTTAACTTTGTGGATTAAAAAAAAAAATGCACATGGGCTTCCCTGGTGGCGCAGTGGTTGGGGGTCTGCCCGCCGATGCAGGGGACATGGGTTCGTGCCCCGGTCCGGGAGGATCCCACATGCCGCGGAGTGGCTGGGCCCGTGAGCCATGGCCGCTGAGCCTGCGCGTCTGGAGCCTGTCTCCGCAAAAAAGCACAACGTGAGAGTTGTGAGTTCAGTTTTATTTGGAGCAAAACGAGGACTGCAGCCTGGGAGCCAGCACTTCAGAGAGATCTGAGAAACTGCTCCAGAGAGGCAGCGGGGAAGGTCAGGATAGATGTGATTTTGGCGAAGGGGAAGTACATACAATCGAGCACATTTTATTTTTGCGGTGCGCGGGCCTCTCACCGCTGCGGCCTCTCCCGTTGCGGGGCACAGGCTCCGGACGCGCAGGCGCAGCAGCCACGGCTCACGGGCCCAGCCGCTCTGTGGCACATGGGATCTTCCCGGACCGGGGCACGAACCTATGTCCCCTGCATCGGCAGGCGGACTCTCAACCACTGCGCCACCAGGGAAGCCCTGTATATACTTTTCATTCCTGATGCAGGTCATCACCCAGTGTGGGAGCCACAGGGCTCACAGAACATGTAGGCATGTTCTGGCCAGTGAGCCCTCATCTGCCTTTGGCTGTGTGACCTCTAGAGACTTGAACTTTCTGAGTTTCTTCATTAGAAAATGAAAATACTTACTTTGAGGAGATGCATTAAGAGATGGCAGATTTAAAAAAGAGAGAGAAAGAGATAGCAGATAAAGGCATCTGGCACATGTTAGACAGTCAGTAAAGAGTAGACATGAGTCAAATAAAAAATAAGACAGTTGCCAACAGATTGAAGAGAAAAACAAAGATGGTAAGTCAAGCCAATCCTTCTAGAGCAATTGGTAATATTTAACAAGAGCTGGGCAACTGTTCTTTCCTTTGGCCTGGAATTTCCCCATCTGAGAATAAATTCCAAGGAAATCATTCCCAAGGGGAAAATATGCAGTTTCTCTGCAGATTTTTTTTTTTTTTTTTCCCGTACGGGGGCCTCTCACTGTTGTGGCCTCTCCCGTTGCAGAGCACAGGCTCCGGACGCGCAGGCTCAGCAGCCATGGCTGACGGGCCCAGCTGCTCTGCAGCATGTGGGATCTTCCTGGAATGGGGCACGAACCCATGTCCCCTGCATCGACAGGCGGATTCTCAACCACTGCGCCACCAGGGAAGCCCTCTGCAGATGTTTTTAACAGCACTATTCACAATAGGAAGTAACTGGAAACAAAACAAGTGACTAATTTTGAAAGTCTTGAAAAAGCAGAGGAAGAAAGCAAGACAGCAACAGAAAATAGAAGTATAGGGAGTTCAAGGGGTTAGTCCCTCCACAAAAGCAACCATTAAGCAAAAACTGACAGAGCTAACTTATTTTGGAACTCTGGAATCCAACCAAGAGCTTACAGCAACCAGGGGAGTGTTTAATGAAGGAAAAAAAAATGTTAAGTTTCAGTAAGAGGGGATTGTGGTGGTTTTTCCTTCCCACCCACCATCCCCCCTTGCCCTGCACACAGGTGGCTGTGGAAATGGCAACCCATGTTCCTGGGGTGACATGCTGAGCCAGGGGTCAATGTGGACTTTGTTTTCAAACACTGTGCTGGAAAGTTTCAACCAATCTGGTAGTTCCCTAAGGTACTGGTGCTGAGGTTTTGCTTGGTTTTGCGCCCCCTCAGGTTAAATCCACTTTCAGGAAGTGACTGTCAAAAGTATTTAAAGACATAGAATCCCCTTAGCCATCTGGGGCAAGGGTCAGTGGACAAGGATATCAGCAGATGTACTAAAAGGCCTGGGAAGGAGGAGGCTGAGGAGGAAGATACTGGGTGGAATAAGGGCTTTGAAGGACTGTAGCATATACCACGGTATTTGGACTACAGTGAACGTGCCCAGGGCCAGATGCATTCACAGAAGGGATCTCATAGGATCCTAGGCCTACAAGTCTAGCTGACCTGTAGGCTCTGCATAAGCAGGAGATGAAGCAGAGTCCTAGGTGGCCTGGCCAAGCACTGTAGGAGCACCCCAGGTCAGATCCAGTCTGCAAAGACTGGGAGAAGGGTTATTTCTTCTTCTTTTTGGCTCCAGGCTTTTATGAAAATTTCTGTCCACTGAGATAATAGATCAGAGAGTTCAGTGATGACACGTGGCAAGAAATACAGTTTTTACAAAATAGTTTGGAAAAGTCACCAAAAAACCCCACACAAAACAGAAAATGTCAGTTCTCCACAATCAATAACAACAAACTGGGGAGAGGGAAGAATCTGATTTTCAGAGTTATCATGTTATAATATTCAAAATATCCAGTTTTCAACAACAACAAAAAATAACAAGGAATGCAAAGAAAGAAAAAAGTATGTCCCAGTCAGAGGAAAAAAGGAAATTGTCCCTGAGAAAGCTCAGATATTCAACTTACTAGACAAATACTTTAAATCAATTGTCTTAAATATGCTTAAAAAGCTAAAGAAGTCCAGGAAAATGATGTATGAACAAATGGAGACTATTACTAAAAAGATACAAATTATGAAGAGGAACTCTACGGAAATACTGGAGATGAAGAGTACAGTAGTTGAAATAAACAGTTTGCTGGGGTATCAGAACCAGATCTGAGCAGGCCGAGGAAAGAATCAGCAGACAAAGACAGAGCAAGTGAAACCATCCAGTCTGAGGAGCAGAGAGGAAAAGTCATGAGGGAAAACGTTCAGAGCCTGAGGGATGCGTGGGCCATTACAAGATATACCAATATATGCGTTATGAGAACCCCAGAAGAAAGAGAGAGAGACAGAGAGAGGAAGGGGCAAAAGAATATTTGAAGAAATTAAGGCCAAACACTTCCAAAATTTGGTGAAATCATAATCTGCATATTCAAAACCTCAATGAACTAAAAGTATGACAAACCCAAAAAGATCCACAGAAGACGTATTATATTCAAATTCTCAAAAGCCACATACAAGGAGAAGGATTTGGGAAAGTTAGAAGGGTAGCAAGCGCCAGAAACTTGTCTCCCCACCTAGACAAGAATTGCCCAGGCAAAATCTATCTCTTGTAACTATTTTGGAACTCTGGAGTCTATTGGAGGCTTGTAACTTCCAAGTAAAGGCTTGGACAGAAAAGGGTGGTTAATCTCGGTTAATTTTAGCTCTTAGCAGCATATTATTTCCTCCTTCTACCCCTCAGTGCCATGGCAGGCAGCTGTTCACATGTTCTTGGAGCAGCTTGTACAAGGTTGGCAGAAGCCGGGCAGAGGGGAGGACCATGTACTTCAGCTACTGCACATCTGTCCTCTCATCACTGATTGCTTCTTCTGATGACACAGGTGCAGACCCAGAGGCAGGGCTATTGTGGCTCCTCCACCTAGTGTTGCAAGCCACACCCTCTCTGGCTGAAGTGACTTCCAGGGGAGGTAAAGGACCAGGCCTTTTTTTCTTACTTTATTTTTCTCTTTTCCCCATTTTGGGAGCCAGACATTGAAAAATAAGACATTCAAAAGCACGTGCAATACAGAAGAAATGAGAAAGTCATTGTGCATGACCAAGGGAAAATGCAGACTCAAAAAACAACAGACAAGGGATTTCCCTGGTGGTCCAGCGGTTAAGAACCCATCTTGCAGTGAAGGGGATGCTGGTTCAATCCCTGGTCAGGGAACTAAGATCCCACATGCCACAGGGCAACTAAGCCTCAACGATGGAGCCTGCGCACCACAACTAGAGAGATGCCCGTGCACTAAAACGAAAGATCCTGGGTGCTGCAACTAAGACCCGACACAGCCAATAAATAAATAAATAAATAAATAAATAAATAAATAAATAAATAAAAACAGAAACAAAAAAACAAAACAAAACAAACAAAACCACCAGGCAAGACTGTACGTTTACACCTCAGGCTGATCCTCAGCAAAGAGACAGCTACAACAACTGAAAAATCAAAATCAAAACCAGCAAGTTCTGGGGAAGAGAGGGAATCAGATTTCCAGAAGTATCACATTATTAGGTTCAAATGTCCACTTTTCAACAAAAAATCACAAGGCATTAAAAAAAAAAAAAAAGGACAGTATGGCCCATTCAACAAAATAAATAAACAAATAGCCAGGAGAAATGGTTCCTGAAAAAGACCTGGTGGCCGATTTACCAGATAAAGACTTTAAAACAACTGTCATAAAGATGGTTGAAGAACTAAAGGAAGATGTGAAGAAAGTCAAGAAAACAATGTATGAACAAAATAGAAAATCAGGACTTCCCGGTAGTGCGGTGGTTAAGAATCCACCTGCCAATGCAGGAGACACGGGTTTGAGCCCTGGTCCGGGAAGATCCCACATGCCGTGGAGCAACTAAGCCCGTGTGCCACAACTAATGAGCCTGCATTCTGCAACCACTGAAGCCCGCACACCTAGAGCCCATGCTCTGCAACAAGGGAAGCCACCGCAATGAGAAGCCCGCGCACCGCAACGAAGAAGAGCCCCCACTCGCCGCAACTAAAGAAAGCCCTCGTGTAGCACCAAAGACCCAATGCAGCCAAAAATGAATGAATAAATAAATAAATAAGTAAATTTATTTATTAAAAAAATACATAAAGCTAATGGGGCAAAATATTAGCAATAGGAGAATGTGGGTAAAGGAAAGGGTCCACAAGTATTCTTTGTATTATTCTGATTCTTGAAACATTTCTGTACATTTGAAATTATTTACAAATGAAGTATTTTTAAGGTATCTGTGTACACTGATAAAGTTTTCATCACTTACTCATCCCTTCACTCCTGCAATGTGTACTGAGTTCCGTCCACGGGCCATGCGCTGTGTCAATGCTGAGGACCCCCCTGAGCAGCCCCAGTTCCTGCCTTCGAGGCCTGTCCTGTCTCAGCAGACGCGTCAGCAACACATCACATAGCTGAATGGCTCCGTGCAGTTACCGGGGGTGGGTGGGTGTATATGGGTCCTAGCCTGGTTTTCTTCTCACTACACTTCTCTGACTCCAGCCTCTCCAAGGGAGAGGCTAGCCTTTTATCCTCATGGGTTTGGGGCTGCTTGGCCATTTTAGAAAAGGACCAGGGGAATGGCCTTGGGCAAAACAGGCCTTGAAACTAAAGAACAAAAGCCCTGGGGGCCTGAGTCCCAGAGACAAAAGCCAGGCTCACAAGAGTAAAAGATTAACTTTGTCTCTGTTACACTCACAAGTATACCTAGTTGCCACAAGACAAGAAGCTCAATGATCAATTTTAACCTTTTCTGTTCCTGTGCTTTCTTGCAGAAAATTCTCATTCACTTCTTTCTCCTCACAGAAGCAGTCCCTATTCCCTATTCCCAATAGATAGCCACCATGGCTGCTGATCCAAGAATTTTGACGATTTCTGAAAATTACCAGTGATCATGAGACAAAACCTCCCTTTTGTTATAAAAGCAACTCACCCCTTCTGCTCAGGGAGCTGACCCCCCCGCCCCCATCTTCCTGGTGCACAAGCTGTCTCCTTTCATAAAAAGCTTTGCTCAAGGGCCTTGTGGAAGCGAGATTCATTTCTAGGGTATTGCTGTCCAAGAATCTGGAAAGGGCCCGGTAACAAGGACACTTGAAATGAAAATCTTCCTGTCTCCATAGAAATTCTGATGTGAGGGAGGACGATGAGGATGAGAGTAAAGACAAGGGCCACATCCAGACTGGAAAGTAAGAAGTGAAACAATGTCTCTTCCCGGATGGCATCCTCTTGAATATAGAAAACCCTAAGGTATCCACCCAAAATTATTACAACGAATAAGTCAGTCTAGGAAGATTGCCGGACACAAGATCAGTGTGCAAAAATCACTTATAATTCTACACACTTCCAACTGAACAACCCGTAAGTAAAGTTAAGAAAATGACTCTATGGCATTAAACAAAAAAATAATAAAATGCTTAGGAATAAGTTTAACAGAAGAACTACAAAACTTACATTCTGAAAACGACAAAACATTGTTAAAAGCAATTAAAGAGGATCTAAATAAGTGGAAACATGGTTTTATCAACCTCACTCAGCTGTTTCTGGAACTCTGAGTGTGTAGGGTGGTCATGCAAAGCAAGGAGCAACTCGTGAACTGAGCTTTCAATAATTATCACAAGACCAAAAAAGAAAAAAATGACAAAAACCTGTGCTTTATTCTGGGAGTGATTTTGTAGGATTAATCCATGCTTTGCCCAACGAAGCTTGATGCCTGAACTTGTCACATGTGGATCTGTATGCACAGTGGTAGCCACACAGCAGGTGCTTTGCCAGATTGAATGACATTGTGAAGATAGTTTTTTCCTTATTAGTTTCCTGTCAACATTCTCTTTTCCCCACTCTGCCTCCCTGCCCTGTGTGTGCAAACACAGGTTTACAAGGGAAGATGTAGGATCTCAAATGAATTGAAGGTGAAATGCAATCATGGTGCAGCGTCTTTCCCCGTTCTATTTTGTACCAGCCTTGCTCATTTCTCTATTAAAATCATACATGTTAGAGATGGATGAGCTCGCATAGGCTCCAGCACGTGGTAGGACCTCAATCTCCATTTGTATGCAATTGAGTCAAAGACAGAATCACAGAAGACGTGGTCTCAGAGGATGGGGAAGATATAGACCAGCATATTCCATGGAGGTGACCTCTGGGAATGTCTACTTTTTTACAAAGATGTTAAGCCCACAGGAACCATACCATCTTTTCAACTTTTCACTAAAGTAATTGACTAAAACACCTGATTATCATGAGATTTGCACCATTTTAAGCCATTAAGTTTGTGGTGATTGTGTACAATTTAAATATGTACAGTTTGTTATAGATCAATTATACTCCAGTAAATTTTTTTAATGGCAAAAGATCTGAACAGACACTTCAGCAAAAAAGAGACATAGGAGGTAAATGAGCGATGTCATGAGTCCGTAGAAAGATGCAAGTAAGAATCACAACAACATTCGTCTACGGGCTTAAAAAAACAAAACAAACCCCCAAAACACTGACAAAACCAAATCCTGATGAGGAAATGCGACAGCTCTAACTCTCATACCTTGTTGATGGGGGTGCAAAACGATGCAGCCACTTTGGGAAGCATGTTGGCAGTTTCCTATAAAGTTATAGAGACACTTATCATAAGACCCAGCCATCCCATTTCTGATATTTACCTAAGTGAGATGAAAACTTATGGTCACATGAAACCTGTACATGTGTGTTTATAGCAGCTTTATTCATAACAGTAAAAAACTTGGTGCTGAATTTGACCAATGCTTATTCTGCATTTATTGTGAAGATCGTTTTTTTTCACCTTTATTCTATTAACATGGTAAATTGCGTTGATTGATTTTCAAGTGTTGAATAAACTTTGTATTTCTGGGATAAACCCCACTTTGTCAAATGTATTTTCACTTTTATATATTGCTGGATTTGATTTGGTTTTTTAATTAATTAATTTATTTATTTATTTATTTATTTTGCGGAACGCGGGCCTCTCACTGTTGTGGCCTCTCCTGTCGTGGAGCACAGGCTCTGGACGCGCAGGCTCAGCGGCCATGGCTCACGGGCCCAGCCGCTCCGCGGCACGTGGGATCTTCCCGGACCGGGGCACGAACCCGTGTCCCCCGCATCGGCAGGCGGACTCTCAACCACTGCATCACCAGGGAAGCCTTGTTTTGTTTTTAAATTAAGTAATTTATTTACTTTTGGCTGCGTTGGGTCTTCGTTGCTGTGTGAAGGCTTTCTCTAGTTGTGGTGAGCTGGGGCTACTCTTTGTTGTGGCGCACAGGCTTCTCATTGCAGTGGCTTCTCTTGTTCCAGAGCATAGGCTCTAGGTGCACAGGCTCAGTAGTTGTGGCACGTGGGCTCAGTAGTTGTAGCACACAGGCCCTAGAGTGTAGGCGCAGTTGTTGTTGCGCACGGGCTTAATTGCTCATGGCTTACGGGCCCAGCTGCTCCGCAGCATGTGGGATCTTCCCAGACCAGGGCTCGAACCTGTGTCCCCTGCGTCGGCAGGCGGACTCTCAACCACTGCACCACCAGGGAAGCCCCAGGATTTGATTTGTTAATATTCTGTTAGCTATTTTTGTGTCTCTTTTCATGAGGGATATTGCTATGTAGTTTAATTTTCTTCTAATAATTTTTGTCTCGTTTTTATAATAAGTAATACTGGGATCATAAAATGTTTTGTAAGGTGTTTACTACTTTATTTTTCTGAGAGACTTTGTATAGTATTCTTTCTTTCTTAAATGTTTGGTAGATAGGAAAACTGTCTGGGCCTGGAGTTTTCTTTATGGGAACTTTATAAATTCTTTACTTGATATAAAACTTCATAATTTCTAGTTCCTCTTAAGTCATTTTTGGTAATTTGTGTCTTTCAAGGAATTTGTCCATTTCATTTAAACTCCCTTATTATTTAACGCTTGTATGATATATAGTGATGTCTCCTTTTGCCCTTCCTGATGTTGGTAATTTGTGTTTGCTCTCTTATTTTTCTGGAGTATTTGAGCTAGAGGTTATCGATTTTGTTGATTTCTCAAGATAGCTTTTGATTTCATTGATTTGTCTTCTCAGTATGTTCATGTATTGGTTTAAATGGTCGAGCGCAGTTATAAAAGCTGTTTTAATGTCCTTGTCTGCTAGTTTCAACACCTCTGTCATTTCTGCCTGTTTCTATTCATTGATATTTTTTTCCTAGTATTGGTCACATTTTTCTGCTTCTTGGCATATCTACTAATTTTTATTGGACACAGGACATCATGGATGTTATTTGTTGAATATCTGGACTTTGTTGTCTTTTTTTGAAGGGTGTTGGACTTTGCTCTGGAAGGCAGGTGAGATACTTGTTGATGTGTTCGATCTCTCTGAGACTTTTTAAAATAGTTTATTTCAAAATAATTACGGATTCACAGGAAATTTCAAAGATAGTACAGAGAGGGCTCATGAACCCTTCACTGTTTTCCCCATGTCTACATCTTCCATAACTATTGTACAATATCCAACTCAGGAAATATATGTTGATAAAATATGTATGTATAATTCTGTGCCATTTTATCACATGTATAGATTCATGTACAGCTGCCCACCCTTACCATGGTTTTACTTCCCAGGGTTTCAGTTACCCATGGTCAACCTCAGTCCTAAAATACTGAAGGGAAAGTTCCAGAAATGAATAATTCATTAAGTTTTAAATCACAGGCCATTCTGAGCAGCGTGATGAAATCTCCCACCATCTCGCCGGGATGTGAATCTTGCCTTTGTCCAGCTTAGTCCACCTGTTAGTTGCTTAGTAACCATCTCAGCTGTCAGGCCAGCTGCCTCAGCATTCACAGGACTTGTGTTCAAGTGACCCTTATTTTACTTAACAGGTCCCCAAAGTGCAAGAGTAATGATACTGGCAAAGCATCATCTTCGGATATGCCAAAGAGAAGCCCTACAGTGCTTCCTTTAAGTGAAAAGGTGAAAGTTCTCGACTTAATAAGGAAAGAAAAAAAAATCACATGCTGAGGTTGCTAAGATCCACAGTAATCATGACTTTTTTAAAAATTGAGGTATAGTTAATATACAATATTATAGGTTTCAGATGTACAGCATAGTGATTCACAATGATTGAAGCAAGCTTCAATACCAGATATAGATTCAGTATTGAGTATTTCCCAGTTTCATTCTGAAATTCATTCTGGCCAATTTCTTTTATATTTCTGAGTATTTATATAAGCGCTTAATTTCCTTTAAGCCACTTAAAAATATATTTGTTTATTTTTTTTTGGCTGCGTTGGGTCTTAGTTGTGGCACACGGAATCTTTCGTTGTGGTGCGCGGGCTCTTTGTTGCAGCGCATGGGCACATTTCTAGTTGTGGCATGCAGGTTTTCTCTTCTCTAGTTGTGGCATGTGGGCTCAATAATTGTGGCGCTCAGGATTAGTTGCCCTGTGGCATGTGGGATCTTACTTCCTGGACCAGGGATCAGGGATCAAACCTGGTCCCCTGCATTGGAAGTCGGATTCTTTACCACTGGACCACCGTGGAAGCCCCCTTAAAGCCATTTAAATAGAGCTCTTTTACAGATTAATTTTGGTAAGATACATACAAACATGCAAACAAACAGAGACCTCATAGTTCCCATTCCAAAGTTTTAGCCATGAATCAGGTACAACAATGTAAAATCCATCAGTTGCAAAAGAGGTAGAATTCAAATCCGGTTTCTGGTAGATGGAACAAGTCAAGGTCACCTGTCTAGATGGTAAAGACTTTTAACTAATATTTATGAAAGACACTGAAGACTTCTATTTGTCCTTGACCCAGTCAAGCTCCAAATTACCTACCCCCTTCCAAAAAGAAGGCAGAGATCAGGGTTCCTGGAGAAGATCAGGTAGAACATTTGCATCTCAAAGGCATGAAGAGAAAGGCATGTTCCTCCTAGAATGATTTTGTTCCCTTAAGGCCAGAAAAAAATTTTTCCCTCAATACTTACAAGCCTCTTAAGATAAGTAGGGGAGGTTTGGGGAGTGGTAAAAGGATTTGTGGGGTTCGGATTATTTGGAGCCACACCTCTGGTCCTGTAAAGACTAGATTTGTAAAATAAGGACAGCGTTTTGTGTTTTCTCTCAAAGAATTCGGTGGCCACCTCAATAGTACCAAAAGACTGACACCTAGGTTGGAATGTTTCACTTTCCCTCATTTACCTTAGGGGAGAAGGCCCTCCCCCCCGCCCCAGATTCCTATCAGCTATGGTCAGTTTAGTCAGACTGGTGACCTCCCATTTTGTTAATCTATTTGCAAACACTTTTGAGCATCCACCCTGGGTTTAAGACATTTTCTAATGATGGCCCTCAGTCCGGCCTTTGATCTGAAGAGGCCGGCCTACAGCCTCACGTGGCCCCATTTCTAAAGGCAGCCTGACTACTATTTTTCCGTCCGTCCCACCTATCCCACGGCTGCCCTCTACCCAGATGCTACCGAGTGGAGGCATTTGTGGCATTATGTGGTTGTCTGGGTTTGTCCACTCAAAGGCAGAGAGGTGTTGGGAGTCTGGGCGCAGGGGGATGCTAGAGAAAGCATCCTTTAGCTCTGGCACTGCGAAGCAGTCTGCAGTCTCCGGACTCGGCTCAATGAGGATATGGCGTAGGGACTAAGGGCGACCGGGTGAGGGTGAACTGGAACCACTGCCTCATTAACTGCCCTCAGGGCTTGAACAAACCTGTATTCTCCACTCCGTTTCTCAGAGGTCAGCAGGGTCGTCACAGCCCATATTTTAAGAACTTGGGTATTAAAAGTTGGATACCTGTTGAGCCTTGGGCCTCAGGGGACCCTGTCTCTTCCATGGGTAATCAGCATTGGGTTTTAACGAGATATGAACTGGGGGCACATTAGTAGCTTTGCCAGGACCTCAGTGTCCCAGACACTGAGGTTCACTTGAGATACAATATGGGGTGGAATGGACACCTCCTCTGCCTTGAGACTGAGGCAGGTTCCCACGGCTGGGTGCCTTCTCTATGAGGGTCTCCAAGTTGGAGTACTGTCTGGAATTTAGTGAGCAAGCCCTGCACAGAGGGGGATGGGGCACTCAGACGTGAGCAGAAACTGATGTGCAAGGGTAAAATTTCCTAGCAAGCAGCTGGCGGGGGGGCGGGGGCGGGGGGTGTACTGAATCACTTGGTTTGGGCCATCCATCAACCCCCGTTACCATCCAGGATTGTACAAGGGTCCAGGGAAATCGGTCAGCACAGGGCGGGCAGCCCCCTTATCTAATAAGAAAATAACTCTCGTACTGGCCGCATCAAGGGCTGCCCGAAGCTCCTCTGGAGACATGACCGGGAGTCCTTTGGGAGCCATGGAGGGTCCCAGGCCCCATCAGTCTTTGGTCCTGTCAGCCATCGTTGGTGTGGGAGCCCCGAGTCGCCTTTGGGACTGAGGGCGGCCCCACTTCCAGTGGTCCTTGTGTTTACATTTTGGACTGGGTACTGCTGGCCCTCCTCCTCGTGGGTGACATTCATCTTCCTGGCTGCCCTTCAAACAGCCCTTCTTGGCAGGGCTGTGGCTCTGATTCAGGCTTCCTGGATCCTGTCCCTGCCACGGGCTTTCTCAAGGGAGGGTAACCCGGGGGTGGTGCAGGGGCCAGGGCTGCAGCCAATAACTGTGCCTTTCGTCCTTGTCCCTGATATCCCAAAACTGTAAGAAGGGAGTGTGCTGCCAGAGACTCTAGTGGGTGGAGCTCCTCACGGGAGTGTCACAGAGATAAATCCTGATGGCAGTTTAGGAGATCATATAATTGGCTTGATCCGTCATGGCCCCCAACTCCAGGGTGGGGATCACGGCAGAAGAGGTGTTTAATTAAGCAGGGGAAACTGGGCTCGTGGCTGTCAGGCCATGAGAAAGGGTCTGTTTGGCAAAGACAACAGTGGGGTCCCTGTGGGCACCTGAAATCTTTCTGAGAAAGAAAAAGAGAAACAAATAGAGCTGAAGGGTACGGCTGGAGCTGTAGTGGTAACAACACAAGGCAAAAGCTCCCCTCGGGATATGGTCTTTGTGCTGTTGTGGAGGGGCACCTCTTCACAGA
Organism: Kogia breviceps; assembly: GCF_026419965.1. Classification (NCBI taxonomy): domain Eukaryota; kingdom Metazoa; phylum Chordata; class Mammalia; order Artiodactyla; family Physeteridae; genus Kogia; species Kogia breviceps. The sequence continues at coordinate 1,422,003 of NC_081328.1, read as the reverse complement.
AGTAAAACAGAGGTAACACCCCACCGGCTGGCAAAGCCGGCAAGGAGGCTCCAGGACCAGTAGACAGTCTAAGAAATCAGGAGGGGATGAGAAAAGGAGGATATAAGAGAAAACTGGGACAGGAGGGAAGGTGTACAGCCAGGACACTTCCCAGGCCAGAGATTCGTAGGCCCGCTGAGAAAGGAGCTCCACCACTACCTCTGCTCAGGGGTTGATAAAGTCCGAGACCGCCATGTGTGACCGGGGGTGCAGTGAGGCCGTGAACCCTGAGCGCACCCAGGGAGGGCCGAGCCACAAATCTAGCTGGAGGCTCCTGTAGTGCCCCATTTGGTCCCCCTGATGCAGTTCTGGCATTCTGGAACCAGGCTGAGGGTAAGAACGAGTAAGGAGGCGGAATCGGGCTTGAGGGAGCCGCGGACGGGAAACTCACCCAATCAAGTTGCCAATGGCTCGCCACGGTCTTAATTTGGAAGTCCGAGTGGTGGTCCCTATGGATCATCTCGGTCCAAAGAGATAGAGTGATAGGGAGAATGAGGGAGATTGAGGGGAGAAAAGCCCTGGGACCAGCAGGCTCCTTCAGGGCCAGAGAGCTGGTCTCTGCCCAATCTCGCAGGCAGGGTCAGCCGCCGCCTAAGGGCTACGTGAACTTTCAGGGCTCGGGACAAGTCCCGGCCACCCTCCGCAGAGGGGAGCCATAGCTCAGTAGGCGGATCAAGACTGTGCCCTCTGATGGCCCTTTCGTGGTCGCCGCAAAAGATGTTGCAGGAGAATGGGGGAGTGAGAGAATAGTCCTGGCTCAGGTCTCGCGAGAGTTCCTGGGACGGGACAGACCAGCAAGTGAGGGTCCTTGGCTTCACACAGGAAAGAATTTAAGGGCGAGCCATAGTAAAGTAGAAGTGAGTTTGTTTAGCACACATTGCTCAGGCAGAATGCAGTCTCTTTCCGAAGGTGAGAGCAGCCCTGGGGTGTGGAGTTTTAGTTTCTCTGGGCTGGGTAATTTCATAGGCTAGCAAGTGGGAGGATTATCCCAATTATTTTGGAGAAGGGGCAGGGGTTTCCGGGAATTGGGCCACTGCCCATTTTTGGTCCTTTATGGTCAGCCTTCGAACTGTCTTGGTGCCTGTGGTGTGTCATGTAGATGCAAATGCATTACCGTGAGCAAGGAATGAGGCTCAAGGTCTACTGGAAGTTGAATCTTCCAGTATCTTGGGCCTAATTGGTTCTAACCAGTTTTTATTGTATCCTCAAAGACTGTGTCATTCTTTTGATGGTTTTGCTCTGCTCCTTCATTCCTGCCTCAGCAAAAACAACAAACTTCTCCTGTCTTTATGACCTGAGGTAGTTTTGCAACTTAGAAGGAGGCTCCTACCCACCCACAGTCACTTGGAAATGGCTGTGCTGGATCCTTCATGTTTCCGTTTCTAAGAGATGGCTCCCAGGTTCTTGAGAACGACATTCCTGGGTCATAAATTTGACAAAAGACCTATCTAGTCTTCAAAAGGATTTATATACATTTCAAAGAGATGTTACCCAACTGAACTTGCATCTGCTCACCTGATGCCCAGCAAAGCCAACCTACTGACACAGGGTTGTGGTGAAATAAAGTGCAGCATTTACCGCAGGGCCAAGTAAGGAGAATGGTAACTCATGCTCAAAAGACCCAAACTCCCCAATGGTTTTCAGGAGGGTTTTTAAAGACAAAATTAGGGGTGAGGGTTCAAGGGTGTGTGATCAGCTCGTGACCATTCTTCTGATTGGTTGGTGGTGAGGTAAAGCTTAGGAGGCTAAAGCCTTTCTACAAACAAGAAGCAGGGGACACGGGGGTGGGGGTGGGGTGTCTGTCCCCAGGAAGGTCCTACAGGGTCCTGCTTTGTTTCACAGAAGAGAAAGCACTTACAAGTTTTCTAAAGTAAATGCTCATAGAAAATGGAGGCGAGGGCAATCTCTTATTTAAACTGGGGAAATTAAGCCTTTTATTTTTAATTTGTATTTATCTTTACAATCTACTTCCTGCTTGATGCTCTAAATTCCAAAAATCCATGGGGGAAGCGGGGGAGTGGAGGGCAGGGGAACTAGGGGAAGGAAGGGAGTCACGAGGCAAAAAAGCATTAGACAAGGGCTTCCCTGGTGGCGCAGTGGTTGAGAGTCCGCCTGCCGGTGCCGGAGGCACGGGTTCGTGCCCGGGTCCGGGAGGATCCCACGTGCCGCGGAGCGGCTGGGCCCGTGAGCCATGGCCGCTGAGCCTGCGCGTCGGGAGCCTGTGCTCCGCAACGGGAGAGGCCACAGCAGTGAGAGGCCCGCGTACCACACACACACAAAAAAGCATTAGACAAAATCATTCTCACTACAGTTGATCCTCGAGGAGGATGAGTTTGAACTGTGTGGGTCGACTGGTATGAGAGTTGTGTTTTTTTTTTTTTTTCTATAAATACTTACTTAAACGATCCATTGTTGGTTGAATCCTTGGATGTGGAACCACGGACACAGAGGGCTGATCTTAACGTTGTAAGTGGATTTTTGACTTTGCGGGCATTGGGGCCCCCAACCCCCAAGTTGTTCAAGGCTTAACTTGATAGGCATTGCAGTGCATGACTCCTGGAAATAACAGTGCTTCCTCTCTGAATTGTTATGGATCCCTACTCATTGTCTTTCCCTGGACTTTTGCGAATCAGCTTTGAATCCATTCACTGTGACATCAGTGACATTTGTTGCAACATTTGGGAAGTTGCTTGACATTGTAAGAGGTAAGGTGTTGTAGGTACGTTGAGAACTGAAAGATCAGGAGCTGCTAAAGAAAAAAATATTCAATGACACAGTAAGGCAGATTTTATTCAAGGGGGCGGGGACTATTTCAGTAGGTGTAGGGACCACTGCCACGGAATCTTGCACTTGGGGATAGAGATTGGGCTCAACTCTGAACAGGAGTTGAGTGGAAATTTATAGCCAGGAGCAGTGGAAATTTATAGCCAAGGAACATGGTGATGTTGGTGGATGGAAAATTACTAAGAGGAAACATGGGGTGGGGGTCAGGGTTTCTGACATCACATCAAGTTTCTGAAGTGATGTCAGAAACTTGATGTTTCTGGCTAAACTGACCAGGCCTGAGTGATCAGACATCACCGAGGATCGTAGAGGATGAGGATCCAATCAGATATGGAGGATGGGGCGGGGTGGGGTGGGGTGGGGTGGGGTAGGGTTCTGTCTAAATTGACTTAGCAGGATTCTTGCTTAATTAAATCTGACAACACAGAGACAAACAGGAAAGTCCAAAAGTCAGGCTTCTGTGAGGGAGAGAACCTTTGTTAGCTCTTTCCCTATATTGTGCAGCCCCTCGGTTTTTTAATTTTTAATTCTTAACAATGGTTTATATTATTGAGCCCTTACTGTGTGTCAGGCACAATGTCAAGTGTTTTAGATACGTTTATGAGTCCTCCCCACAGCCCTGCCAGGCAGATATAATTATCTCCAATTCAAAGATGAGAAGTATGAAACTCAATAAGTGAAGTGACTGGTCTAGGATTCTGTATGTGCAGAGTAATAGTGTCGGAGTTGGAACCCACGTTTGTCCTGTTTAAATGACCACTGTGCTAACCTGTAAGTAGGACAATGTAAAAGTTAAGTATAGCAACAGAATCCACCCCTAATCCTCCGTCTTCTTGGAAATCCCCGGCCCCTGGCCCGCAGCCCGGGCGGATGGCACCTTGTCCCCTGGCCCAGGTGAGCAGGGGCACCTCGCCACCGTGCTGGGCGGGGCCCAGCCCGCTGCAGCCAATAGCGCGGGCGCCTCCGGGGGCGGGGCTCGCCCGGTTTCGCGCTCTGACTGGACGCCTCGGGGACGGGGCTAGCCGGGATGCGCTCTGATTGGGCGCTCCCGGGGCGGGGCCGGGGCGGGGCCGGGGCGGGCCGGGGCGGGCCGGGGCGGTGCGCGCCAGGTTCTGGTGCCTGCCTAACGCGCGGATCACGTGGCGGCGGGCGCGGGACTGCGGGTCCGGACTCCGGTGTCGCAGGCCGCAGCGAGGGGCGCACTTAACCGCGGCTCCGAGAAGTGGAGTCAGGTGAGTGCGCAGCGCCTTGCTGGTGCCTGGGGTGAGGGGCCCGGCGGCAGTGCGGGCGCGCGGCCCCGGGTCGAGACCCGTGCGGGGTGGGGGCGGTGGCCTCGGCCGCAGCTGCGAAGGCTCTCTGCCCGTGCTGGCGGCCGCGTTGTTCGTGGAGCACTTTAGGTTTCAGTGCAGCGCGTCACCTCGCCACAGTATCCTCACGGCGGGGCTGCAGCCGAGTACTGTCCTGTAGCCCATTTCGCAGGCGGGAAAGGGGAGGCTCGGAGAGGGCGGCGGGCCTGGGAGCCGCCCTGCAGCCTGGACAGTGGCGTAGCCCGCGCGGTGCCGCTGCACGTGCGGTCGCCCAACGGGGCGGGCCTGCGCCTGGCTTCCCCATCCCTCATCCCGGCCTAGGAGACAAGCGCTGCCCTGTGGGGTGCTTGGCCCGGGGTCCTGCGCGTCGAGGCCCAGGAAGTTAAGCGACCCTTGGTCAGCTTAGGCCGGCACAAACATGCGCTTCAGTCGGGCAGAGTTGGAGGAATGGAAACACCAGTTCAGGTTCTTACGGACTCATAATTTTTTTACTTGAAGGAACATGCAGTGGACGTGGGCAATTGTGCTTTTATTTAGTGCAGTGTCACGGAAAAGAGTTGATTCTGACTCTCACTATTGTAAGGCACTTAGCTTCTGAGCCTGTTTTCCTCCTTTATAAAGTAGGGAACACGGACAGATGGTAGTTCCCTCAGGAGACTCCTGGCTGGTCCCACTTGTGTGACAAAGGCCCAGGGAAGATCTGGGGGCATGGAGAGGCTGGTAACCTTGGCAAGTGAATTCACGTTCTTGGACTGTTTCCGTGGGGTTGAGGTGAGGATCATGCCAGAGGTGAGTGACATCTCTCCAGTGGAAGCACCAACAGTGTAACATAGTAACCGCCGCGGTGAGCTGTGCTTTCCAGGGGCGCTCAGCCGGGGTTACTGAGTGGTAGCAACGTGGCGCTAAGATCCCCCCGGTGTCTTTCATAACAATAGTAGCTGCTGATGTTTGAGTAGTGCTCTGCCTGGCCCTGTCTGAGTGCTCTGTGTCTGGTACCTCATTTAACCCCCAGTTAACTCAGAACTGTCATCCTTGAGTCATATATGAGGGGACCGACAAACAGGTGTCAGCACCTGGGGTTGCACATTAGGAGGAGGGGGCGGGGCTTGAACCCCACAGGCTGCCTCTGCAGTGAGTTCAGCACAGCTCCCCCGGGTGTGGGCTTCACCGTTGGGAAGTGGAGAATGGGAGGGGTCCAGCCCGTGAGATGTCCACCTGCGCTTCCATAAGGAACCTGGCTCTTCTCCAGTTGGGTTTCTCTAGTTGTTAGTTTCAGATAGTTATTTCTCAAACAGGTGCATCGGGAAATAACTTGTCAGCTGTGTACTGTCAAGGTGAGACTCTGTTCTCCCATCCCAGCTCTGGCCTTTGGACCCTCAGATCTCATCTCCTGTGTCTCTGTTTTGTTCCTGATTTCTGCGCCTCAGCTAGTGAAACCTCTTCCCATTGCAGGGCCTTTGCTCTTGGTGGTGGCTCTTTGCCCCATCTCATAAGCTTGGCTCCTTTCCACCGTTCAGATCTTAGCTCAGGCACCTTCCACGGCCGGTCTGCAGAAGCCCGCCACCCATTTATTGCCCTCATAACAGTCATCACTCCCTGAAGTTATCCCATGTATTTATTGTTTACTTTTTTAGAGCCTGCTTTTCGTAAAAGCAGGGCCTCTGTCTTGCTGACCTTAGTATTCTTAGCGCCTAGCTCAGTGCCTGGGATATAGGAGTCACTCAATAAATATTTGTTGAAGGAATGAATGAATCCATTGTAGGCTAATAGTAGTGAAGTAAAGCTCCTAAATACCAAAAGCTTATTTTGAATTAAACATAGAATTACTATATGATCCAGCAATTTCACTTCTGGGCCTATACCCAAAAGAATTGAAACCAGGGACTTGATATTTGTACACCTGTGTTCATAGCAGTGTTACTCACGATAGCCAAGAGGTGGGAGCAGCGCAGGTATCAGCAATGGATGGATGGATAAACGAAGCATAGTCTATCCATACAGTGGACTATTACCCAGCCTTTAAAAGGAAGGAAATTGTGACACATGCTCCAGCATGCGTGAACCTTGATGACATTATGCTATGTGAAATAAGCCAAACACAAAGGAGAAATGCTGTGTGATTTCATTTACATGATGTACCTGAAATAGTCAAATTCATAGAGATAGAAACTAGAATAGTTTTTACCCCAGGCTGGAGGAGAAGGGAACGGAGTATGTTTAACGGGGACAGAGTTTCAGTTTGGGAAGATGGAAGCGTCCTGGAGACGGTGATGGGGATGGCTGCTGCACGACAGTGTGAGTGTATCTAATGCCACTGAACTGCACTTATGTCACAGTTCAGAAAAGATGAGAGCAGTTCAGGGTGTACTGTTTTCCAGCCAACCTCCAGACTCGAAGAATAGATGGTAAGTATGTCTTCCCTAAATATAGTATCAGTCATAAACGGCCTTCCCTGTGATCTAGAAAAGCACGGCCTCAGGATCTTTGTCTCACGTGTTTGCCAGCTCTCAGGGTGTCCCTGAGCCCTGACAGGCCGGCACATGAGCTAACCAGCACATTCAGGGTCTTGGCTCTGCTTACTGTAGTTCAGAATGCCCCAGGGCATCGCAGATTATATCTATAGCAGATGTTATTGATTTAATTGAAACAAGCCAAAGAACCTTGAAGTTATGGTTTGAATAAAGAATTCAGGCTTAGTTAGAACTCAGGTTGGGTGTGGACCGAGCACCCTATTTGAGGGATGACTTGGCCTGAGTGGGAACAGGGTGCGTGGTGGGAAACTCCCCCACGGGGTTTCAGTGAGAGCAGCGCGGCACTGCCCGCCTGGGACGGGGTGCCGGCCGCACACAGAGCCCTCCCCGGGGCCGAGAAGGACCTGGGACTCCGAGTTTGCAGCCTGGGTAAGAGAAGGGATTGCAGAGGGGGCAGAGGGCCACAGGTGGTGACGCTGAGTGAGCCGAGCGAGACCACAGCTGGAGCGCAGAGAGCAGTTTCTTCCTGAGCAGAGCCGGTCTGAGCGCCTCCCAGGGACGGTTGTAGATCTGACTGTCCCGGGGGGAGGGCGGAGAAAGGGGGCTCGAAACAGACTTCAGTTACTTGGTGGTTGAGAAATACCTGCTCTGTGTTGCTTGCCACCTTTGAGTCCTCTTTGACCTTGAGTAGTCGGTATTTAAAGGAAGCTTTTCTCTGAGATTCTAGGAGCAGAGGGCCTGTTTTGTCTCTTGTGCTTTTTCTGTGGGTTTGCCACCTGCTGAGGGCACGTGGGAAGCTGGGCCTGAGTTAGGAGGAGCCGTGGGCAGGGCGCCCAGAGCACCCGCGTCTCTCCACTTCTGGCTCAGCGTGGACGAGGCCCCGGCGCGGCAGCCTGTGCGGCTTCTGCTGCTGAAGCGCTCGTGGCGTTTACGTCCCAGCACTCACTGTTGGGTTTGTGGCAGTGGCCGTATTTCTAACAACGCTGCGCTCCTGTTAAAATAACGGCTGCTTCAAAAGCCCCAGTTAGGGAACAGCCTCGTCCGACCCACTTCAGGTGCCGTGGCGAGTATTGGGTCCCCAGGTGACCCACAGCTTCTGTCCGGCTTGCCTACATAGCCGAGGCTCCCAGGACCCCCCCGGACTGGAGCATTTGCTAGAGCAGCTCACAGAACTCAGCGAGACACTTAGGTTCACCGGGTCATTAAAGGATGTGACGGAGGACACAGATGAGCCAGCCAGATGGAGAGAGAGAGGCACGGGGCAAGGCCGGGGAGGGTCCCCGTGGAGTTGGGGTGCGTCACCCGCTCGGTGTGGAGTGTTCACCCACCCGGTTCGCTCCCCGAGCCCTGTGCTACTGGGATGTTATGGGGCTTCTTCGTGGAGGCCTGATGGATCATTAACTCCATTTCCAGCCCCTCCCCTCTCTGGAGGAGCTGGGGCTGGCCGTGCGGGTGCTGCGAAGCTTCTCATCATGGCCTGGTCTTTCTGGTGGCCAGTCCCCGTCCAGGAGCCCACCTGGAGTCGCCTCATCAGGACAAAAGATACTCCCATCACCCAGGGAATCGCAGGGGTTTTAGGAGCAGAGGCCTATATGTATATTATGTGTATTATATATACACACCCAGTGCTCCGTCTGGTGTCCTCTCCTCCAACAGCCATGGTCCAGACTGAGCCTGCCCCCAGCTCTAGTCCTTGGGGCTCGGTTATCCGCTTGCATTGAGCGCGCTTGCTCTGTTTCCTGCCCGCCTCTCCTGGTAAGCGCCACGAAGGTTCGGCCCGTTTCGTTCCCACTGTTTTCCCAATCCCAGTGCCATGGCTGCTGCAGGCCTCCTTCGAGTAATTGTTGAGGGAAAGAATTTGAAATGAAAACTTACCTAATTCATGGAGAGCACTGAAAAGCTGCCCCAGGAGGTCAGTTCCTGTAAATATTTAAGCTCTCGCTTGAGCAGAAATACCACTGAGCTCAAATGCTCGTTCTTTGTGGGAACGTATGTTAAGACACACGCCTGTCCGGTTGGCTGTACTGCGGTGATGCCGGATCCAGGCGTGGGCCTCTGACCACGGTCCTCACGGGAGGCCTGGGCTCCAGCCGGCGCGCGCTTTACCTGCAGCCCCAGCGGCGGGACGCTGGGTGCGAGGAGTGTGAGCCGGGGTTTGAGTCCGTCCTCCGCGGCCAGCGGGCTCTGCAGCCCTTGGCTGAGATACTTTGCTGAGTCTCATTTTCAGTACTTGAAAAATGGAAGGAATAATACATACGCCAGCAATTCACTTGCTCATTTGGCAAATATTACTCCTTTATGGCTGTGCCTGGTACTGTGGGAGATTTTTAAAAAGTAACCCTCAGTCCTTGCCTTCAAGGAAGCTGGCTTAGAGCTAAGCCACAGCTAGAATAAGTTCAGCTGTGAAGAGGGGATGTCGGGCTCCCTGAGGCTGCTTCGGCCTCGGCCTCGAGGCAAGGAGGGCGGGTCTCTTGATCAACCGGTGACCAGCAGGGAGCCGCAGGCGGTCCGGGTCCCTCGTGGTGTTTCTGCAGCAGAGTCCACGCGGTGTCCAGGTGGTTCTGGGGGCAAGGCTAACACGTGTGTCAGTACTTTGGCGACTCAGGAACTGACAGGTGGTACTGAGCTGTGACTGAGGGTTTTTTAATTATTTATTTTTGGCTGCATTGGGTCTTCGTTGCTACGTACAGGCTTTCTCTAGTTGCGGTGAGCAGGGGCTACTCTTTGTTGCCGTGCACGGACTTCTCATCGCGGTGGCTTCTCTTGTTGCGGAGCACAGGCTCTAGGTGCACAGGCTTCAGTAGTTGTGGCGCGCGGGCTCAGTACTCGTGGCGCACAGGCTTAGTTGCTCCGCGGCATGTGGGATCCTCCCGGACCAGGGCTCGAACCCGTGTCCCCAGCGTCGGCAGGCGGATTCTTAACCACTGCGCCACCAGGGAAGCCCCGAGCTGTGACTGAGTTTAATTTTGGAAGTTTTCCCATTTTTAGGCGACTCTGAACCAGCGTGATGGCTACCCCCGCCAACGGAGTCCCCGTGGATGCCAACTTGTGGTCCTCGCATGAGAAGATGCTGGCGCAGCCCCTGAAAGAGAGTGACGTGGAGGTGAGGCTGTGGGTCCTCTCGGGTGTTAGGATGTTGGAGGCCCTCGTTCAGACCTCTAGTTCTCACTAGAAATAAACCGTGTTCGGGACAGCCTTGTGGTTCGGGTAAGAGGGCAGATTTATAGGCAGTGGCTGCTGCAAAGTGGCTAAAAGTCCTTTGAGGGTAAATTTAAATATTTGAGTTTCTGCGAAGTGCAGAGCACTGCGCTGGCCGCTCCCGAGGCAGGGGGGACCGGTCGGTCATTAAGATTTGACCTTACATTTTCCCTTACGTTCAGAGGAGTATTTCTAGAAGCATCTTTTATTTACGAATTTTTACAACAGCTTTATACGTGAGATGAGTGAATGCACTTACCATACAAGTGACGCGTTTAAAGTACACAATCCAGTGGTTTTTAGAGTATTCGCGATCAGTTTTAGAACATTTTAATCCCTCCAAAAAGAAACCTCAAACCCATTAGCAGTCACCTCATCCACCCCCCAAATTCCCAGCCCTAGGCAACCACTGGTCTGTTTTCTGTCTCTGTGGATTTATCTAAATATCTTTTATTGTAAGGAAGGGGAGCAAGGAACAAGGTTCAGGAGGGAAAACTTGGTGAACTGTAGGGATGAAAGGAGCAAGGTGGTATAGAATTTAAAATTCCGTGGGGTATGTGTTTTAAGGGTCATCTTCCCTTCCATCGTTTTGTTTTCCTTAACTCATTTCCTATTAATTCCTTCCCAGGTGCCAAAAGCTTTGAGGAAGGTTTCCTCTGTTCCTTAGGTGCCGTGGGAATCACCTTAGTCCGGTTGTGCTTGGCTTCTGAGGGCAAAGTATGAGTGTGTAATAGTGTCTCTCCTCTTTGCTCCGTTATAGCTTTGATCAGAGCAAAACGTTCAGCTGAAACGTCCCGGTGTTCAGCGCCTGTTTTCTTCTCCCCAGGTTTACAACATCATCAAGAAGGAGAGCAATCGGCAGAGGGTCGGACTGGAGCTGATCGCCTCAGAGAACTTTGCCAGCCGGGCTGTTCTGGAGGCCCTGGGCTCTTGCTTAAACAACAAATACTCCGAGGGGTACCCGGGCCAAAGGTACGTGAGTGTCATCCAGGCCTGCCTCCGAGGCAGTGAATCAGGATGGAGTCTAAAACTGTGGAAATTCCAGAAAACAGCCAGGTTCTCAACAGCGGGGCCTCCGTTTCCTCTCTCACAATTCCCAGAGGGTGGCGGCACCAGTGCTGTCAGGGCAGGATAGTCGGGGTCTGTTGGACCGTCCCCCGGGGCCTTTCTGGAATAACAGCCAGGCCCGAAGGAGCAGCTGCAGCTGTGGCTGAACCCCCAGAGGAATGTCGGTGCTTAGTGGAAGGTTGTGTGGGGAATCGCATCCGTAGCAGGAAGGGGACCCCGAAGTGAAAATGACGTCTCGTACCAGAAGGCGTTGCAGCGTTTTAAATGCCGGATTTACCTACCCGGTGGTTTCAGTCAACTCCTTCACCCTGAGGACCACAAGAAGTCATAGTCATTTTCGGTTTTTATTACAGTCATCGTCAGGCAAAGATGGTGATGCCAGAATTTAACACAAGGTTTTTGCAAATTTGTACACTTGTGTCCCAAAGGACACGGAAAAGGGAGGGTCACCTTGGAGTGGAGATGCCATTCTACACTGATTAGAGGGTCAGCACTTTTGGCCCCCGACGCCCAGCCCCCTGGGCGGGTCAGCCAGGGGGCAGTGGTTGCGGGCCACACACCTCCCTTGCCTTGTCCCACGCGGCTCGTTCATTCAGCTGTTCCCGAGGTGAGTCCTTCATGATAGACCAGTGATCATAAGTAAAGCACTTTCCCGAGTCCCGAGTTGTTCCAGTGAATTATTGAACCGCAGGGGGTTGTGAGCACCCCAGAATTTGTGGCCACCTTGGGCAGCAGTGCGGGTGGCCTGGTGACCGGGGACTTTCTCCTGATGTCTGAAGTCGGGGGTGGACTTGTGGGCCTGAGCCCTCCGCCCGTGGGTCCCTGCTGACTCTGGGTGGTCGTGTCGGAGCCGAGCGGAATCACTGGACACCCAGTTGGTGTCCGAGAATTGGCCGTTGATGTTGGAAAACCACACACACTCCAAACCCCAGGCTGCCCCTGGGGTTCCAGCATTTCCAGCTGACCTTGTAGAAAGTGCTTCGGTGCCTCTGCAGAGAGGTGTGGTACAGAAGCCTTGCTGCTTCCTGCTGGGGCGGAGGGCGCGGTGCCCACAGCAGTACCCCCCACCCCCAGCCCTGTTCCCATGGCGACATTAGTGAGGGGCATCTGCTCTCTGGAGGGTCAAGTCGACTTGAAGATCGTGGCTTGGATCCCAGGCCAAAACCAAATCCCCAGCCCAGAACAGAACGGGGCACGCGCGGGCGTGGGGGGGAGGGGAAAGTGGGGGTGGGGGGGGACAGCAGCCGGCGCTGCGTTGCCGCTCGCTGAGCACTCGCTGACTTTCTTCACCCCCGAGCCTCATTTTCTCTCACTTTAGCAGCGCGAAGCGTGGTCACACGCCCTCATTTTTAGGTATCCACGGCCGCCCGCCGAGTCAGCGTGCTCACCCCTTTTCAGATAAGGGATTGGGGAATGCGTGAAGGAGGCTGCTCCAGTCTGATGCGCCCCGTTGCCGCGCGGCTCCTGCCACGGCTCCCGGCCGCCTCTGTGGGAGACTCGGCAGCGACCCCAGGCCCCGTCCTGCCTTCGCTCCCCTGGAGAATGGCGCGGCCCGACCCCCTGGCCGCCCGCGGCTCTGTCCCTGGCGCGGGCTGCTCTCCCGCACGCTGTGGGAGGCCGGGCCCTCTGCGTCCCAGAGCAGGGCGTGCGAGGCAGAAGGGACCCGCCACCTCAGTCCGTGAAGCCCCTTTCGGCCGCAAGACTAGTTCTGCGGTTTTCAGTTCCTTCCCTGGACCAAATAAGACCCTCCTTACCAACTTAAATAGGTGTGTAGATAATTAACTCATTTATTCACGGTAAAGTACTCTTTTAAGAGGTGATTATTAGCCATTTTCATTTTCATGTTTTGTTAGTAACATCAGTTAACCTTTTGGAACATTATTAGTGATCAGAGTTAATATTTGAAAACAATATTGATCTAGCATTAACGGCTGCCTGATACAAGTCGAAAAACAAAGTTCTGGTTTTTATTTGCTATCACGGTTTTATTGAGATGTAACATGCGTGCCGTTCAGTCCCCCCAGGTAAAGTGTTCAATTCTGCGGACCCCAAGAGTATGGTAGACGGGTATCGGGGCTTTGTCCCGTTCCTGACACAGCTCCCACATCCCTTGGGCAGCTTTTGTTACTCAAGATGAGCCCTTCCCACCGAACCTAGTGTGTGTTAAGGGGGTGACACTTGGTGGCCCCTCGAGCGCTTCGGGATGGGGGCTGGTGGCCTGACTGGAGAGCTGGAGACCCAGTCAGTCGTGGCAGCCGATCTCACCGGTCAGGCCTCGTAGTACCCTGAGCAGCGGGGCTTGGGGACCGTCCTGCCTGGCGGACACATCAAGGTGCTGGGAGGGTGCCGCCTGGGGGGGAGCGTGGAAGCTCCAAGCCCCTTCCCCATACCCTGCCCATGCATCTCTTCATTTGTCCTGAGTTGTGTCCTTTATTTAATTTATTTTTTTATTTTTAAAATTTATTTTATTTATTTATTTTTGGCTGCGTTGGGTCTTCGTTGCTGCGCGCGGGCTTTCTCTAGTTCTGGCGAGCAGGGGCTACTCTTTGTTGCGGTGCGCGGGCTTCTCATCGCGGTGGCTTCTCTTGTTGAGGAGCACGGGCTCTAGGCGCACGGGCTTCAGTAGTTGTGGCACACGGGCTCAGTAGTTGTGGCGCACGGGCTTAGCTGCTCCGCGGCATGCGGGATCTTCCCGGACCAGGGCTCGAACCCGTGTCCCTGCGTTGGCAGGCGGATTCTCAACCACTGTGCCACCGGGGAGGCCCAAGTTGTGTCCTTTACAATGAACCGGGAACAGTAAGTAAAGCGCCGCCCCGAGTTCTGTGAGTCCTTCTAGCAATTGCTGGACCTAAGGCAGTGTTACAGGAACCCCAGGCTCATCACACGGAATGGGGGGCCCGAACCTTGCAGGTCCTGTAGGTCTGGCGCTAACTCAGGGCAGCCAGGTCAGAACTGAACTGTAGGGCGACAGGATTGCCAGAGCTGGTCGGTGTGAGGAAAAAACCCACACGTTTGGTGTCTGAAGTGTTGTGAGTACCAACCTCACATTCCCCCTCTTTAGTGTGGTAAAATGCGCATACCGTAAAAGTTACCATTTTTAAGTGAAAGCTTCAGTGACATTAAGTACACTCTTGATATGGTGACCATCCATCTTCAGAACTTTTTCATCTTGTGGAAGCATGTCCTGTACCCGTGAAACAGTAACTCGGGCCAAGAGGCACACGCAAGGTGTTCAGCATCACTAACCATCGGGGAAATGCCAGTCAAAACCACGGTGAGGTACCGCCTCACACCCCCTAGGACGGCTACTGTCGGGAAAACAAGCTGACAGCTGTTGGCGAGGATGTGGAGAAGCTGGAAGCCGCCTCGTGCACTGTGGGCGGGAATGTGAAATGGCGCCGCCCCTGTGGAGGACAGTACGGAGGGTCCTCAAAAAAACTAAAACTAGAACTATCGTATGATCCAGCAATCCCGCTCCTGGCTGTTTCGCCAATGGAGTTGAAGGCAGCACCTCAAATCGATATTTGTACACCCATGTTCGCTGCAGTGTTATTCGCAAGAACCAAAAGGTGGAAGCAGCCCAAGTGTCCACTGATGGATGAGTGGATACACAAACTGCGGTCCATCCGTACCGTGGAATGTCCTTCAGCCCCAAAAAAGAAGGAGATCCTGAGACTTGTTCCAACATGGATAAACCTCGAGGACATTATGCTCAGTGAGATAAAACCAGTCGCAAAAAGACAAATACTGTATGATTCCACGTAGATGAAGTTCCTGGAATTGTCAGAACACAGTAGAACTGTGGTTTCCAGGGGCAGGAAGCGGGTGGGGAGCTGCTGTTCACTGGGGGCAGAGTTTCAGTTTTGCAAGATGAAAATGTCCTGGAGCTCTGTTACACAACAGTGGGAACGTACTTACCAGTGTGACACTACTGAACTGAATGCTTAAAACGGCAAGTTTTATGTTATGGGGTTTTCACTCTACTAAAAAAAATGTATATACATTTAGTTTAAAACTTTTAAGGCTGTTTGTGACGACAAGGCCTAAGTGTTAAAAATTTCTTCTGGATTGAGTTATTACAAGCATTAGTATACAAGTAATAAAACATACAAATGCGTGATAGATTTTGATACGGAATCACTCAACCAAAAGTAAAGCCTTATTAGAATGCAGCCACTGTTCCCCACCCGCCGCCCCTGTGAATTGACTCCCGGGGGCACCTTACATAGGGGGTCGCACGGCCGTGACAGTGTCTGTCCCCGAGGTCCGCCCGCCCCTCCTCACAGATGGGCAGACGCAGCCCCACGGGCGCCGGCGGCAGCTGTCGCGTGGGTCCAGGCTGCGCGTTCTCACCCTTGCTCCGCTGTCCTCGGTGCAGAGCTGGGCTGCGTGGGCCCATGTCCCCTGCCTTTCCCGCAGGTACTACGGCGGGACGGAATTCATCGATGAGCTGGAGGTCCTCTGTCAGAAGCGAGCGCTGCAGGTCTATGGCCTGGACCCCCAGGGCTGGGGAGTCAATGTCCAGCCCTACTCAGGTAACCACCACGTCCAGACAGGCCTGGGCAGACCCCTTCCTGCCAGCCTCCCGGGGATCCCGCTGGGCTTGCCGTCTTGCCCCGTCGCCCTCGGCTGCTAGCTACACGGGCACCTCCTGGGCAGCCCCCGTCTCTGAACGTCCCCACCAGGGGCACCTGGGGCCAGAGGAGTGCATCGCAGCCAGGCCTCTTCTGGCCACCCTGGTCGACGGCCTTGTGGGCCCGAGTAATCGCACCTCCCTGGTCTGCCCGCTCCAGGCTCCCCCGCAAACTTCGCGGTGTACACAGCCCTGGTGGAGCCCCACGGCCGCATCATGGGCCTGGACCTGCCCGACGGGGGCCACCTGACCCATGGGTTCATGACCAACAAGAAGAAGATCTCCGCTACGTCCATCTTTTTCGAATCTATGCCCTACAAGGTACAAGTGCGTCTCTCCGCAGCTCCACAGCCCGTTCTCGAAGCCTCCAGCGCTGGGCGCGCCCATGGGAATACGGAGCTTCGTTCCCGGGCACCTCAGGAAGTACCTCTGTCACTGTCCTTTCCCTGCCCTGGGGACCCTCGGGTGCTCAGGGCTCGCAGGGGACGGAGCGCTAGGGGCTGAGCTGAGGCGCAGGGAGACGGGCGGGGAGGCGACTGCCCAAGGCTTCCGGCCGCAGTCGGGGTGCTGGCCGGTCCAGAACCGGGGAGGGGGCGGTGACAGCCAGACCCCCCCCAGGGGTGGCCCCAGCACACAGCTGCCCACGCTGGCCGAGTCCCTGCAGCTGGGGGGCTAGAGCCGGGGTTGTGCGGCAGCCTGTGTCTACACCCCTGCCCCCGCCAGACCTCAGCCAGCTGCACCCAGTACCCGCCTGTGCCCGGCATGGGACCGGCCCTCGTCACCATAGACAGTGGGGTCCAAAGCCGCATGTGAGGTTGGCGGCTCATCAACAGGGATGACCAGAGTCGGGGTGGACAGCAGGTGCCCCGCGTCGTGGCTTGTGGGGCCGCCGTGCTCGGGGCGCCGCTTCCAGCCACGCAGCATTACGCTCGCTGAGCGAACTTTGCTCTTCGACAAATCCAGCCAGCGGGTTCCCTCCCTCCCCAGCCCCTGCCCTCTCTGCGGGACTGTCACCCCCGGGCAGTCGCCCCACACAGGCAGACGGAGGAACCGCAGCAGGACTCTCCCCTCCACTTCCTGTCGCTGCTGGGTGGGGGGGGCCCCTCTGTGGTTTGTGACGAATGCCTGTGAATCCTTCCAGGAGCTGTTGCACCGTTGAATTTTCAAGATTTAAAAAGATACAAAAAACCTTTTAAAAAAATCCCACAAATTACAAAATCAAAATGTGGAGGGAGAGAGTAGCAACAGACTTTTTTTTTGGTAATTAATCTCTTTTAAAACTTTTTTAGAATTATTGTCCAATTTTTTTACTGTGGGTCAGCTGTTGGTTTTTTTATTAAGACAACAGTTTCTTCACCGAGTTCAGGTGACTGAGGAGGAACCGGTTCACGCCCTTGAAACAGCGCCCCACACGGAGCCCCAGAGCCTCCTTCAGCCGGTCCCAGCGACGCCTCACACAAGCTCTGTAACCGTGCCAAGCCGTAGGCACCTTTTTCATCTGCAAAGGGTGCCCACCCAACCTGAGTACCCCCTCCTCCGCAGGGGTTCCCGTGCCCCTAAAGTCTCCCTGCAGTGACCCCTCTGTGGTTATATCCGCTCCCCAGCACAAGTGCCTTAACACAACTTTAAGAAACTGAAATTACTGAGAAATGTGTTCCTCCCCGCCCCCCGAACAAAGAAGGTTTTGTGTTTTACACGCTGCACGTGGATCTGTGGTCTGCTGGGAAGGGATTTCTGTGTATATGGTGAGCTTGGCGCCCAGGTGACAGGTGGGCACCCACCTGGCCTAGTGCCGCGACGGGAAGGCCTCCTTCCTGCAGGGCCCCCCGTCCTCACCAAGTGGGTGGCCTTCCAGCACAAGGGATTCTGCTTCTGGGCTCAGCTCTGTCCGTCAGCTCGTCCTGCAAGCACATGCTGCCTTCATTACACTTTTTAGGTGTTTTTAAGTTTTTCTCAATAGTGCTTTGTGCAGAGGTCTGGTTCATCTTTCACTAAATATTTTACAGTTTTTCGAAACTAATGTAATGATATTATTAAAATTTCGTTTTCTATTATCCGGGGGCCTTGCTGATCCTTTACTGGCTCTAAGGGGCTCACCTGGTGCCCAGGCCTTCGTGGTGCACAATCGCGGTGTCCGAGTGGCATCGGCCTGGGTGGCCTTTGGGTCCTCGAGCCTTTCTCTCTTCTTCTTGCCTCATGTGTCTGGACTGGACGGACACGGGGTGAGGCGGCGGGGCCTTCGCACCTGCACACGTGCTTCACGTTCGTCCCTGTGGTTCCTTCTGCAGCGAGTCAGGAGCAGGGCTCACTCTTCCCCTGGGACCCCCCCCCCCCCAGGGCATCCTGTCCGAGAACCATGATGCCTGGTTGCCTAAGCGCTTGTGCCCCGTCTCGCCCTCAAGTCCTGGTGGGCAGCGAGGGCAGCAAAGAGCTCTGGGCAGGTGGAGGGAGCCCGCTTACCCTCGACAGCGGGGCAGGAGGAAGTGGCCCAAGCCGCCGTCTCCGTGCTGCCCACAGGTGAACCCCGACACCGGCTACATCAACTACGACCAGCTGGAGGAGAACGCCCGCCTCTTCCACCCGAAGCTCATCATCGCAGGTGAGGAGCCCGGCGGGGCCCCAGCCTCTCACAGATGAGCTGTGTGCTGTGCCCGCCCCGTCCTCACTCCTTGCGGGCTTCTGCTGTGCAGCTGAGCTGCTGGGGTCTGTTTCCTTTTCTCTCCGGACCATCAGTCCTGCACTGTTCCCCAGAAGCATCTGAACATGCTGGCCCCTGCCTAGTTGGGCTGGCGATGGCCGGGGGCCGCCCCGGCCACGCAACACAGGGGCAGAGAGGAGGGGGTCGCCTTTGGCACGGGTGGGATTTGCAGGCGTGCCTCGTTTCCGTCCTCGGGCCTTAGAGGGCAAGGCCGGCTCTCGGACGCCGTGCCCAGCCGAGGCGGCTCTGCTCTCGAGCTCACTCAGCGTCACCCTTGCCGTCTCAGGGACCAGCTGCTACTCCCGGAACCTGGACTACGCCCGGCTGCGCGAGATCGCTGACGACAACGGGGCGTACCTCATGGCCGACATGGCGCACATCAGCGGGCTGGTGGCGGCCGGCGTGGTGCCCTCCCCCTTCGAGCACTGCCACGTGGTGTCCACCACCACCCACAAGACCCTGCGGGGCTGCCGCGCCGGCATGATCTTCTACAGGAAGGGTGCGCTCCTGGCGGGGCCGGGGCTGCCTTTCCTCTTGGGGCCCACGGTCGGTTTCGGGGGCCGGGAAGACTGACCCAGATGCTGTCCAGAGCGGGCAGCCCTGAGCACAGCTGCCAGGCCCGGGGGAAGGGGAAGGGGGGGGGGAGGGCGTCCTGGGGGCCAGCGGCCTGTGGCTCAGCTTATCCTGTTGAGCGGAAGGCGCTGGGGTGACCGGAGGCCTCGCGGTGCAGCGTTATTTTGGTGAACTTGCTGTAGCATGTTTCTCTCGGAGAAAGACTCAGTAATCAACCTGTAAGACACTGACGTGTAAGCCGTAGTAGACGTTGGTCGTTTGAGTGAGGAATTTCTCCTTCCCGTAATGGAGCCTACGTGTATGTGCCCCCTTCTTGGGATGCCCGTTCCTGAGAAGCAGGATTAGGGTCCCATAGTCTTAAGTCCCGGTGCACTAACCTCACGTCAGCAGACAGAACCCCCTTTGGTGACTGCATCTCTCTTTACCCCCCGCGGGACCCCCTTGCCCAGCCGCTGGCCAGGACTGGATACACCGTGTGCCCACTGGGCTTCTCAGGGCCCTGCCGCCTCTGTGCCCCTCAGAGGCCCCTCCTCAGTTGTGTTCAGGTTTCCGAGGCAGGCGGCCTTTCCCACCCGCTGGGGAGACATTTGTTTTCCCCACTGTATGTTGGTGATATTCGATTGACCCTCCAGGCGGAGCAAGTCCTGGCTCTGCCACGGATGTGCTGTGTGATCTTCGGCTAGTTGTGCAGCCTCTCTGTGCCTCAATTCCTCACCTCCCGAGTAGGGATCATAGTAATAGTACCTGTCCCTGGGGACTGCTGTTGTGAGGATCGAATGAATGAATTTAGGGAAACTGCTCAGAGCGGTTCCTGGCTCACAAGAAGCTCCGTGGAGACACTGGCAGCTCCTATTACTGGTCCTTAACTTTTCTCAGAAAGGAAGCTGCTTCTCCGTTTCTGGCCAAATGAGTCACGTCTCCCCCAAAGGAGTCATCTTGGAAGACTGCTCTCCAGGACAGTCCTTTGAGGAAATATGCCCAAGGCATATTCTTTGTTACTATCTCAGTGGAGGGACATTTTCATCCTTCCTCTCACTTCTTTTTTTTTTTTATTTTTTTGGCCGCATTGGGTGTTTGTTGCTGCACGCGGGTTCTCTCTAGTTACGGTGCATGGGCTTCTCGTTGCTGCCAAGCATGGGCTCTAGGCACGTGGGCTCAGTAGTCGTGGCTCATGAGCCTAGTTGCCCCGCGGCATGTGGGATCTTCCGGACCAGGGCTCGAACCTGTGTCCCCTGCACTGGCAGGGCGACACTGGCCACTGCGCCACCAGGGAAGCCCCTTCCTTTGACCTTTGAAGGGTGGTACCCCCACCCAGCCCCCCTGGGAGCAAGTATCCTCCCTGGCCTGCAGCATCGCCTGCAGGAGTGGGGCCGGGTCTGTGTCCAGGTGGGGAGAAAACAGAGGGGATGGCCTGTCCCACGTCCCGTGTTGTCCTTTGTCCAGGAGTGCGCGGCGTGGACCCGAAGACGGGCAGAGAGACTCGCTACAACCTGGAGTCGCTCATCAACTCTGCCGTGTTCCCAGGCCTGCAGGGGGGGCCCCACAACCATGCCATCGCTGGTAACGCAGACCCACCCTGCCCAGGCCCCGCGGCCACGCGCTGTCTAAGAGGTGCTAATGAGGCAGGGAAGGGGAGCAGTGCATATGTCAGCAGGGACAGAGGTGACGGCCGCTCCACTGAGTCGGGCAGGCCCCACCCGAGCCCCTGAGAAACCACGGGGAGGGGACCTGACAACGGAAGGCTGCACAGCCGGAGGAGCACGTGAGCGGGCAGGCGGCCCTCCCCTGGTCTCCCGGCCTCCAGGGGAGGGGACGGCGACACCTGTGTCTGACCCTCGGCTTTGACTCTGGGGCCGCGCTGGTACCTCCTAGGCCCTATTCCACGATGGCCCGGCAGCTGTCATAGACATACTCCTCTGTGTGTGCCCGAGCCTTAGAAAACCTGATGACCTCAGAGCCTTTACTCCATCTTTGGAGCAAAGCAGTTGGTGGAGGAGCCAGGACAAAGGTGTCCCGTCCCCATTGGGACACCGTCGGGAGAGGTGCCGGCGTATATAAGAAGGGGCGTGGAGGGAGCAGCGAAGGGAGAGTTTTAGGCTCCAGAGTGGGCAGGGGCAGCTCCCCTTACACCCACCCGCTCCGCGCCCTCCAATGGCAGGAGGCCAGCCCTCCAGCCTCTCCGGGCCATCTTCCACACACGGACTGGGGGCTCCTGTGCCAGCACGTGGGCACGTGGTTTGCATCCTCCTCCATCTTCTGCGCCCCTTTAAGCAGCCCTGGGGATCGAACAAGGTCCCAGAGGAGGCTGGGTGTGCAGGCAGATCAGGCCTGCACCTCTCACCTGGGCTCTGCTCTGAAAGGTGCATAATTTGGCATCAAAGCATCAGCAGCTAAGTGATCTGTTTACACACGTCGAGCTTAAAAAGGACATAAAATCCATCTTGCTGGGAACAGCTCTCCCCCGGTGATTTCCTTAGCCTGAAACTTCATGCTGGAGAGAGGCCGCCTCAAAAGCACTTGCTCAGAGAGAGAGAGAGATCTGAGGCTTAGCCGGGTAACTGCAGGGTTAAAAAGAGATCATTTTGGGAGGAGATGTAACCCGCCCGCCCTGGGTGACACTGAGAAGCTGGGATCCCAAGTGGAGACAGGTGTTTCTTTGACTCACGGCCTGTCTTCATCTCCTGCCAGGGGTGGCGGTGGCTCTGAAGCAGGCCATGACTCCGGAGTTCAGAGTCTACCAGCGCCAGGTGCTGGCCAACTGCAGGGCTCTGGCCGAGGCCTTGATGGGGCTGGGCTACAAAGTGGTCACAGGTACGACAGGAACCGAGCCCTGAGGGCGGCCTTGCTCCTCGGGGCTGCTCGAGGCTCGCCCCGGGCCTGTCAGGGTGTGGCTGTAGGGTCGTGGCCTGGGCACGGTGGCTGCAGCCTTGGGGTGACTCGGGAATCCCCTCAGCTCTGTATACACGACCTCGTGCAAACCTCGAGATAGCCTTGGGAATCACTGGTCTTATTTTACAAATGGGCGTCTGAGGTTCCTAAAGCCACGCAGCAAGGCAGGGGGCGGTGGGCCCCGGGACATGCATCTGCTTAGGCCACATGCGTCTTTGAAGCCGTGGTCATCGCCTGAGTCAGCGATGGGGATCTAGCTAACCCGGGGATTAACTAGAGTTCAAAGTGAAGATCAGGTGCTTGGAAGATTCCTGGGTGGCCTTGGGCTGTTCCAGAAAGTTCTTCCATATCTCTACTGCACCACTTTGAAAATACTATCATCCTCGCAGGATTGGGCTTAAAGCACACAATGGGCTGGCAGTGTCTGCATCTGACGTGCCCGTCACCCTGTCACCTCGATTGCCCACGGCCCGCTACTCTGAGGCCCCCTTAGAGGCAGCCTTGAGGGTGGACTTAGAGAGAAGGGGGACACTCCCAGATGACGTCATCACCCCAACAGACTTCCAGGCACTTCCCCGGCACCTGACAGGTTGGGACGTGGCAGCGGGCCGTCTGGGCTGGCCGTTTGCCCTCAGACCCCTCTGCACCCTCAGGTTCCCTTTTTAAACTACTCTGTGCTGCTTCTCGGACTCTGAGGCCCTGGGGTGTATGGTCTTTAGCAGGTGATGAAAGCCCCGCAGGACACGGGGTGGGGGTCACAGCCCCCCATTTCTTTGGAAGAGAGAGATCCCTTCGCTGGGCACGGGGTCGGCTTCCATGTGTCTAACCCGGTTCCCAGGGGGTTCTGACAACCACTTGATCCTCGTGGACCTCCGCTCCAAAGGCACGGACGGCGGCCGGGCTGAGAAGGTGCTGGAAGCCTGTTCCATCGCCTGCAACAAGAACACCTGCCCAGGTGAGCGTCCTCAGCCCTCTCCCGTCTGCACCTTTCAAGGCCGACGGGGACTTGGCTCTGGGGACGAGATGTGCAGCGTTGGACAGGCCAGGCCATGCTCCCCTGGCCGCCCCCTCTGACGCGGCGCTGACCCCGCTGCGGGCGGAGAGGGAGAGGGAGGCGGGGGGCCTCTGGAAAACCGGCTGCATTTCCCGGCGGGTGGTGAAGAAGATGTGGGCGACGCCCCTGAAACGCAGACAGGTGCTGCCCTGGTGTCGGGAGCAAGGACCACGTCGCAAAAGGCGGCCCTCCTGATACTTCAAGCAGCGCAGCCGAGGTGTGGGCCAGCGTCCGTGGGCCTGTTCCTTTTGCCCACGAGCCCCTTCCCGGTGCCCATGGTCAGTGGGGAGATGGGTGCAGCCCAGGGACAGAGCCCGTTTCTCTTGAAGGTGACAAAAGCGCCCTGCGGCCCAGCGGACTGCGCCTGGGGACCCCGGCGCTGACATCCCGAGGACTCTTGGAAGAAGATTTCCAAAAAGTCGCCCATTTTATTCACAGAGGTGAGGAGAGGCGTGGACGCCGGCCGCGCGGGGCTGTGCGGTCGGGATGAAGGAGGGCTCTGTGTCGAGGCTGGAACAGGGCCGGGAGACGGCGCGTCGCCCGGCAGAGTGTGGGCCGGGAGGGTGGCGGGCACGTGGACGGCAGGGCGGTGGGGCCTGGCCGCCGGGGGCACGTGGGCAGTGGCGTCTCTCGCTGGCGCAGGGATAGAGCTGACCCTGCAGATCCAGGACACCGTGGGGCTGAAGGCCACCCTGCAGGAGTTCACGGAGAGGCTGGCGGGGGCCGAGGCTCACCGGCGGGCTGTGGCGGCGCTCCGGGCGGAGGTGGAGAGCTTCGCCGCCCTCTTCCCTCTGCCCGGCCTGCCCGACGTCTAGAGGAGGGCCCGCCCGCCCAGGGGCCCAGCGCCCTGGAGGCCCCGCACGGGCCCCTTTCCGGACTTGGCTTTTTTTACCTTGTTCACAAACCAACATTTGTTTAAGGCTCAGTGTTAGTCATTCTGGGACAAGTTATTAAGGAGTTTAAATCTGAACCTCACTTTCTCACAGCTACGTGTAGTTATTCTGAAAAAATGAAATACAATTTAGCCATTCAGCCTTAGTCATCCAGGCTGGTGGAGGGCAGGGTTACCGGGAAGACGCCATCTTTAAGAGTCCCTGGGCTTCCCTGACTCGCTGCGCCGGCCGGAAGCTCCAAAGTTTGAGCTTGGAAGAGCTGCCCCTTGCTATCTGTTCCCCGGTGGGCACCAAAGGAGGACCCGGTTATAATCGCTGCAAACGAGGAGGGAGCGTCTTGGCCCTTCTGCTGTGCATTCGGTCAGAGTCACAAGTTAGACGGGTCTATTCAGGTGCCACCCAGCTTGGTGGGAGTGCTGCTTCCAGCACCTGGGCAGGAGGGCGATGTGGTCCCCTTCCCCCAGGGCAGGCAGGCCAGGGAACCGAGTCCCAAGCCGCTGAGCCGACAGCCCCCTCCCTCCCGGGACCGGGAAACCAGAGGTCACCTTCCCGCAGAAACTTTATTTTTCACAAATCTCAAGTGTAAAACATAGATGACCATTTTTAATAAGCACAAATTTTTAACCACAGAATGTCTACAAGAATTACAGCTTTAAAAAATACAACCAATTTTTATATTTCAAAAATATCTCAACTCAAATAAATTAATTTCTTACAAAGTACACATCTCTTACTATTAGTTTGGCATGACTGGTTGAACTCTGGTGCAGCCACACCAGGAGCTGCAGGCACGCGTGCGGCGTGGGCAGCGTGCTCGCGCCCTGGCCGCAGCGACCCCGGCTCACCCGGTGGGACTCACGCTCACACACGACGAGGAGCATGCAGTAATGATACAGCTTTTCAAAAAACGACAAATACGACGTCCTCACGCTTCTCACCGTGGCCTTAACACAGCCGTGGTTGGCGTCCGGGGCTCCAGCTCAGCGGGCCGGGCGGCTGCCACCTCCACAGCTTACACCCAGGAACTTGACCTCCCCCCGCGCCCCCCGCCGCAGGAGACAAAGGCCACCACACAAGCACTTCCGGGAGGCTAGGGCCCCAGACCAGCACTTGATTCATGGCCAAGTGCTCCCTCCTCCCCACAGCTGAAAGCAAACCTCAAAGCAGGACAGGCTCAGAAGAGCTGGGTGTGCTCCAGCCTTAGCTGAGGCTGGTTTTCTTTCCAGCCAGAAGTAGAGATTTGATACTTTTCCTTTTTGCAACGTTAATACCATCTCTCTCTCAAAAATTCTAGTTGTATCAGTTTCTATCACGATATTGGGAAAAAGCCAGAAAGCTAGCTGGTTTGCTTCAAAGCACGAGCCAAGGCACTTTCTTGAGCCTCCAGGGAGATGGGAGGTAAGATCTGATGCTGGCTTGGGGGGGCCGGTGCCTCCGAAGGCTGTCCACACGGACTGATGGACCGCACCGGCCCAGGAAAGCTCCTGCCTGTGCAAAGATGACGTGGGCCTTGTGGAGAGGCTGACCGGCCAGGCGCCATCAGGCTGGGGAGGGGGGAGGGGGGGCCACGCGCCCAGCAATGGGGGAGTGGGTGGCAAGCTGCGTGCGAGTCTTCCAGGCGGCTGGGTCCGTGGCGGCCTGCAGCAGCCCTGGCACTCGGGGGAGACTCTGTCGGCCATCCTGGGATTTTGACATGGGATTTGTTACTTGTCTGGGGATGAAGTCTACCATACTTTGCACACAGTAACTGATCTGAAGCAAGGAGGTCAGAGCTAGATGGGAAATGGCAGCTGGGCTATCACAGCCCATTTCCAGATTCTACTAAAGGAGTAGGGTCCCCAGGGCCACAGGTGCTATAAAAGGGTTCAGCTGATGTCTACCGTGGAGCTTCTGGAAATCACTACTGCATAAATGCCAGCCTGGGCAGGTTCTTCTTAACTTGGACTGCTTTAAAAAGGCAGGGTGGGGGGCAGGTAATGGACTGGAAGTGAAGTTGAAACAAACCTCAAGGTTTCGGTGCCTGGGCCTTCGAGGCCGTACTTAGGATTGAAGAAGTACTAAGGGCAGTTGACACCCTCTGATTTTTGAAGCGTTTCTCAGCATTTGGACGCTTGCTGACCTTTACCAGGGAACAACTCTTGTTGAGATTCCTGACGAGATGAGTTCGTTGCACAGGTCCCCACCGCTCAGACTCAGGTGCGTCTGAGACTCCTGGCAGGTTCCAGTCCCCAGCGTGGCGGGGCCGGGGAGGCCTGGCTCCCCTCTGAGCTCCCTCTGAAGAGAGACATAACTTGGCATCAAGCAATTCTGCGAAGCTGCCACGCTGCAAAGTTTGGATTTTAACCAAAATTTAAATGCTGGAGTTCAGCACCAGTCAGCGAATACAGCTCTCTACTCCTCCATGAAGCGGCGGCTCAGGAGAGTGGCTCCAGCGTCCCCTCTGCGGCCGCCCCACGCCAGGCCTTCAGCTCGCCCCAGCAGGGCTCGCCCGAGGCGGAGCTTCTGCACAAACACCCTCCGGAGAGGACTTGCGCTTCGAGGAGGCCAGCGTGACTGACCTGCTGCCCTTTCTGGCTTCCCAGGCGCGAGCTGTGAACCGCAGAGGCCATGTTGGCGGCCCGGGGGGGGGGGGGGCCCGCGATCGCTTCCCATCTGGTCATTTGGGCCCCACGGACCGCTCTTCCCTCAGAGATCAGGTGTCCCAAGCTCGTGTCCCAGGAGGCCCAAGTAGACCCAATTAACCACCTACCGAGAAAACACAGGAGCATCTGAACACAAGGGGGGCGGCGGTTAACAGGAGGGCAGCCTTCCCACCAGCACCCACACTGCACGTTGGGAAGCTGCCGTGTGGTCCCCGGAGACGCCTCTCTGGGGGACACAGGTGACAGCACAGGTTCAAGGACCCGAGGAGACGGCGGTGGCAGCCCTGTCACAGGGGGCCTCGGTCACGGCCTCCGGAGCAGGATCGCACTCTGGCAGGAATGGGGACCCTGACCAGAAGCCTGAGCAGGGAGGGCCACGGAGAGAGAGAGGAAACGAAGCCTCCTTGGTCACCAGGGGGTCCTGACCGCTGTGGTGTGCTGCAAAGCTGGTGGCGGACCACGTCTCAACAGCAGGACTCTGACGACACAGAACACGGCCCCGACAGACAAGCGCGCGTGCGCAGGAGCAACCACTGTGGCTGCTCCAGGTGTGTTTTACCACAACTTGGGGGAAAAAATTAAAAATCAGTAATACCAAGAGTTCTCCCTGCTTAGGGACAAACAAGGAAGAAAAGTATGACATTTTCAAGGTTGCAAATAACCATCCACCTACACACACCAGTGGTAACTGTGTCAGGAGAGTCCTGGTGGGTGAACAGGAGGTGGGGCTGGGACTCAGCCGGGGCGGAGCGAGCTGCAGTGAGTGCGTGTGCGCCAGGCCGGCATGGCCTTCCCGGAGGAGATCCCAGCCCGCCGGCTGCCCCGCGCCCGCGACACCCCGTGAGGTAGTGAAGTGCTAGCGAAGGTCTGCGGTGACCTCTGCCGGGCGAGCGCCAGCCCGTCCGCAGACCCTCCCCGAGAGGACAGTGTCGGCGCCCCCAGGAGAGCTGGTGGCTCTTCGCCCGCACAGCGGGAAGCCTGTGCCCAGACCCCCACGACAGCGGTTCTGATGACCAGGGGCCGGTGACTGGTCACTCCGCTGAGCCTGGGAGCCCAGCGGCAGGCCCCTCCGTGCCTGGCGAGGACGTGAGGACGGGGCGGGGAGCATCCAGGGGCCTCCCCTGGGAGGGCGGCTCCGCGAGGCCACGCGAAAGGCCCAGCTGGGGTCTGCACGAGGCAACGGACGTTCCGTCGTCCTGCTTTCGACCAAACCGTCCAGTTAACGGCTGCTGCCCTTGACGTTACCGCGCGAGAGGGCCGGCGTGGTCCTCCCTGCAGGCCCCGCCTCCCTGCCCCTCATCACACCGCCCAAGCTTTCTTCTGCCCTGGCCCCCAGTCCCGACCCCAGGCCACTCTCCAAGGGGCCGCGTTACCGTCCTTCCAGACGCCGCCTGGGGGCCAGTGCCCCCACCGCCCTTGCCCAGAGCCACCTGGGAACCACGGCTGCCACCTCGGTTTCCTTCCCAGCAAGAACACCGGAAGTCCAAACAGCTCAGAAGACCCCCTGGTTGTGCCAACGCCCTCCCCATACCGAGCCACGGGTCTTGCTCACAGTGGCCAGGCCTGACCTCAGATCTTGTACAGGAAACTGGGGACGTAGTCAAACCTGAGCACGGGCTGGCCGGCCGCGGAAGGCTCCCGCGTGTAGTGTAGCTTCAGCAGCTCTGCCAGGTACTGGACCACCTTGACGTCTTCGTTCACCAGCCCCAGGTTGAGCTGCAAGAAGCTGGCCTGGCGGCTGGCGGCCAGCCCCTCGGCTTCGGTGCCGCGGGCGGGCAGGTGCAGGTGGCGGCAGAAGGCGTAGAGGAAGGCCTTGGCGCAGAGCTGCGTGAGCGCACTCTGCACGTG
Organism: Kogia breviceps; assembly: GCF_026419965.1. Classification (NCBI taxonomy): domain Eukaryota; kingdom Metazoa; phylum Chordata; class Mammalia; order Artiodactyla; family Physeteridae; genus Kogia; species Kogia breviceps. The sequence continues at coordinate 1,393,906 of NC_081328.1, read as the reverse complement.
CAGGGAGTAGGTGCTGCCCCGCTTGATGTGCGTGCGGTGGTCCGCCAGCCGGGGCACCAGGGTGCCTCTGTAGAGGGGGCAGCGCAGGGTCTTCCGGTCCAGGTCCAGGATGCTCGTGTAGCGGCTGTAGCGGCTCAGGGCGTGGAGGGTGCCGGCACCGGCAGGGGACGCCACCCTGAAACACACAGGCCAAGGTCAGGAGGCAGAAGCCGGGGTGGGCCCCTGCCGCGAGGCTAGCCCCCCTCCCCCCCACCGCCCGGCCCCGCTCGCCGGCGCTCTCGGGAAGGCAGGTCTGGCCACCACGACCTTCAAGGCTCCTCACCCCTCTCACGACCAAGGTCCAGTGCCCAGCGTGGCCCACGAGGCCCCGACGACCCGCTTCCTGCTGCCCGACGCCCCACCTGTCACTCCCCAGGGACTCCCCTGCAGCCTCGCCAGGCTTTCCGCGGGGACCCTTCTGCTCTGCCCGGAACACCCAGCCTTCCCTGACCTGTTTGCTCCTCTCGTTCGTTCCTGCTCCGCGGCCTTGGCCGAGGTCCTTAACTTCCGAGCCTCGTCTGTGAGGCAGGGACGACGGTCCTGCCTCTGGGGTCACAGTGGAGGCACAGGCTGTGGCGCCCAGGACAGCGTCTGGCCCTCGCCACCGGCCTGGCACTGACCGCTGTGGCGCCAGGAGCTCCCGCAGACCCAGGACCGTACCCCATGCCGTGCCCGGCACATCAGAGGCAGGCAGGCCGGGTTCACTCAGCGAGGGAAGGAGGCCGGAGTGTCGGCCTCAGTAAGCGGCCCCTGACCACCTCGTCTAGACCAGGTCCCCCAGAGGAGCTGGGATTACCCTGCAGAGTGCAGCAAAGGGCTGGCTGACAGCCGCTCCGCACTGACGCTCCTTTGGAAGTTGGCGCTTGTGAAGTGGTTGTGAAAGGACTCTTGGGACTGAGATCGCCTCGTCATACTTTCTCCTCACGGGTGCTCTCTTCTTGTAGAGCCGACAGTCGTCTACCGTGCGCCTAGCGTATTCCAGGCACTGACCTGGGGCCTGGTCTGGCCCGGAAGAAAGGACACGCACACGAGGCGGCCCAGCGAGGGGAGGCGTGGCCTCCGTGTCCACAGCAGCGGCCGCGGGCTGGGAGGGCGCTGGAGGAGGGGCCTCGGGGTCCTGAGAGAGGTGGGCTCCGGGGACTCAGAGCACGGCAGGCGCGGGCGCAAGCGGGGCCAAGCGGGGCCATACGTGCGGGGCCGGGCCCGCCACCACAGGCCACGAGGAGTCAGACTTGCGGGAGGCTCCCCACCCACTCCTGGGTCACCCTTACCTCCCCCCGAGGGGGCTGGGCCATGAGCTAAATGCCTCGCCTCATCTTCCAGCCCTGCACTCGGCCGCCGCCCGCCTCAGGCCAGCCTCTCCCCAGGCTCTGGCACCCCGCCTACTCCCACCCACCACGGCACCACCTCTTTTGCGCCCCCAAACTCTTCCTTCATTGGTTCCCCCCAAAGCTCCTCCAGAGGCCAGATGGCACGGGAGGAGGTGCGTCCGGGCCTCTGTCCCTCGGGCAGCACCCCGCCCACCCCCGTCTTGAGCTTCATTCCGGCCCACCCGAAGCCAGGGTGGCAGGGGGACTCTGCACAGATGAGGACACTGAGGCCCGCAGAGGGACCGCGGCTTGTCCTAGGTCAGCCACGTAGAAGGCGGCTGAACCGGGATTTGACCCAGGGCCTCTGACGCAACACCAGCGCCTCCCCCCCGAGCAGAGCTGTCTTCCAAACAGTCCAGGTCTTCCACTGCTGCTTGGTGAGCAACCCGATTACCGCCGGTTTTGATTTATAACCGTGGGAGGCCGACCTGATTGTCTACCTGCCTCTTACACCTGCAAACGTCTGGTCCGGCTGCCACGGATCTCCAGGCAGAGGGCCTACTTCAGTGGAAAAAATCCAAGGCCACTGCCACCGGTGGCTCTGCGGTGAGGGTCCTGAGGGACAGTCCTACCCACAGTTCAGGTGCCTGCGGGGGAAGGGACTGTCCCAGGCCACAACTCTCGGATCCCATACTGACCCAGCACCCGGGACCGAGCCCCGCAGACACACAAAGGCACGCCTCTGCTCGCACCCTTAAATGCTGACCCTCAGGTGGGCTTCCACCTGCCTCTCCGTCTCAGTGCCGGCTCACCAGCCACCCGCAGCTCTGGGCACCCCCAGGGGCCGGGGCTCGGCGTGCATCCCGGCGGCAGCCCTTCCCTGCTCCGCGGGGTAGCGGCAGGAGCCTCCGCGCCCGACAGCTGACAGCCGGGGCCGCAACTCGTCCCCTCACGGCGCCGCCCCACCGGGTCCGCTGCCCACCGCCCGGGACACCTTCAGGTGAGCCGCAGCCGAATCCAGTCCCCTCTCTCCTCCTGGCCCCTCTGCCGACCCTCCAGCGACATGTGCCCTGGGGGGCAAGGCCCCTGACCCGTCGGCCGCGGCGCCCGCCCGAGCAGGGCCCTCCGGGGGCAGATCTCCCGACTCCCAGCACCTGTGCGCGCTCAGGGGGTGTGGGAGGGAGGGCTCCGTGGGACGAGTCACCAGACGTTCCCTAGAAAGGTCTCAGCTGTCACTGCTGACGGGCCTCCCGCTTTCCTGGAGGGACCCTCCACGGCTCCAAGTCCGAGGCGAGGGCCCGGCTCCACCCCGGCCACCTGGCCTGCCTTCCACACGGCGATCGGCGCCCCCCTCCCCTGCCCCCCAGGACGTCAGAGCAGCACCTGCACGGAACAGGCGCGGGTCAGACACGATGGCCCCCGACGCTCGCCAGCACGAGGCAGGTCTTCCTCGTGCAGATGGAAACAGCCTGGGGGAGCGCCAGCCCACGGGGTGGTGACGCTGGGACAGGAGCGAGGGCGGCCCTGCCAGGCGACGCCCCACTGCTGACGCACCTGTATCCTGGCTCCGGGCACGGCGGCTGGCCCGTAATGGCTCTCAGTAAGTACCTGGCAAATGACTACTATTTTCCCAGGAGGGAGGAAGGCGCTGCCCAGGTGCCCACTGCGGAGAAGCGGCTCACAGCCCCCCTCTAGGGACACTGCCCCCTGCCGCTCTCCCTGCCCGCACCCCAGAGACATGGCGATTGATCACAGCTGGCTCCCCGTGCAGCCACGCCGGGCCGCAGACGCCTTCTCAACGCGGCACTGCAGCCGGGTGCCCAGCGGGGTGGGGCTGATGTGGAGGATGCACCTCAAGGGCCTGCCGGCGCGCTCTAAGGAAGGAAGCTCAGGGGAAGCCCCCGGAAAGGGCGAGGCCATCCCGAACCTGGTCGTGGATAAGCCAGGTGATGTCGATAAACTGACGTGTGTTTTAGATTCTCCACCTTTTGAGGCAAAAAAAATCAAAGGTCAGGGGTTGGGGTGAGAGGAGAGAGTTGGAGAAGTGGGGCCGCCCGCGCGTCATCCCACCGAGAACGGCAGCCAAACGCAGTCCCTTAAAGGCCTCCCCCCACCCCCCACCCCGACCCCAGCTCAAAGTCGGCGCCAGCAGGGGGGCGGGGCCCGGGCACCCGCTGAGCCTCGGCCCTGCGTCCACGCTCCCACGACGCCCACGGGCTGGGCTTGCCCCGGTGTGGCAGACCCGTCCTCACTGTTCCCCCACTGCGACCCCAGCCTCCCTGCCGCTCAAGCCAGAGACCCCAGACCTCCTCCGGGCACCCGCCCCACGCCTCCCACGCGAGGCGCCCCCGTCGGAGCTCTCGCCTCCCTGTGCCGCTGGGCTCCGGCCTCCGGAGCACGAATTCTCCCAAAGCAGGGGCCCTGCCCGAGACCTCCAGCTCGTACGCCAGCCCCGCCACCACGGCCCGAGAGTGAGGTGGACGTGGAAGCGCCCTGGGCTTGAATCCCACCACCCTGCCTCCGCGGGGCAGCGCGTCAGGTGGCCGTGAGCGGTGACCTCACGGGCGCCAGGGACCCGCCGCGTAAAGGGAAACAGAACAAACGGCGGCTCCGGCTCACTGCCGCGGGGAGGAAAGGCCTCCCGCCCTCTCCGTAGTCCAGAGAGGGGACTCCGACCATCACCCAGCTCGACGCGCGTGCGTCTCCGGTGAGCAACGGCAGGTGCGGGGAGAGGGGTGAGCCCAGCGCGCACGCCAGGGCAGGAATCCCCCGAGCCAGACAAGCAGGACGTGGGAAAACCTGAAAGAACCTGCTACAGCACAAGCCGGTGACGTGGGGAAAAAGGAGAAAGCTTCCCGGGGGCGGGGGGGATGGGCTCCTGGGGCAGAGGGGACAGGGGAGCGAGGGCCGCGGCGGCTGCCTCTCCCAGCACCCCTGCCCCCTCAGCTGCAGACCCCGCCTCAGTCATTCAGCCCCGAGTGTGAGTTAGAGACTCGGCAGGGCCCCGAGACCCAGCAGTCCAGTCGTTCCCACACCTCGCTGCACACGGGGCGAACTCCACGTCGTACCGCAGGCCAACCCCATCGCAAGCCTGCGGTGTTCTCGAAAATCCTCCCAAACAATCCTGACACAGCAGGGTGCAGACCAGGCTGGGAACCACTTAGGAACTGCAACCCCTCCTGTGACACACAAGGCAACCGGTCAGAAAAAGGAGAGGATCTGCCGAAAGCGACACAGCGAGTTGGTGCTGGGGCAAATCCGGAAGCCAGGCCTCCTGGTTCTGGGGCCACCACACCGACCCGTGAGCCTCACCCAGAGGGACGGCCACCCGAAGCCTCATCTCTGAGCAGCCAGGGCCCATCCCCACCACCCGTAACCAATTACCTCTGCAGGCCAATGAGCTTCCACTTCTGAAAATCCGTGATATGCAAAGGAGAGGAGACCCAGTGCTTCACGGGCTTGGCATGGACGCTGTAGCTGGGGACAAAGATGGACAGCGCGGTCACCAGCTTCCTGACCACGGCCTCCTCCTCCCCAAGGATCACGAGCGTCCTCCCGCTGAGCAGGGAGTAGATGGCTGGGTGGGCAAACGGGTACTGGCGGATGAATTTTAAGGCGTTCTGGCCCGCCCTCTTCTTATGCCTCTCGGAAGAGGGGCCGGTGGGAGGAGCAGAGGGGGAAGTCCTGTCGGAGCTGGCGGAGGTGGCGCTGCTCCCGTAGCTGGTGGCGTCGGAGTGGTCTTCCAGGCTGGTCTTACTGCCATCCCGGCTAGCCAGCAGGTGGCTCGGGTCCAGCTCGTAAGCAGGGAAGCCTTCGGAACCGCTGTCCCGGGAAGAGGCGTTGGCGTTTTCCACTGAGAAGTCCACGTGGAACTCCGGGTCCTTCTGCAGGTAGCGCTGCGGGGGGACACTCACGACCCCGTCCTCGTCGGAGAGCGTGTGGCCCGGGGTGGACAGCGGCACCCGCAGAGTGCCACCCTCCCTCCCAATGCAGCAGGAGTCTGTCTGGGACGGGCTGACTCCCGAGCCGCCCTCCTCGGCCTCCCCCAGCTCCGGCGGGCTGAGGCCTGCCTGGAAGTGGATGGCTCCCCTGCCGTCACCTGCGTAGGACTCTTCTTCATTAATGGCACTTGGGTAACTGGCCTTGAAGTTGTCGGGGATGAGGGCCTCGGAGGGGCAGGTGCCGAGGACTTCAATACTGTCCCCGCTGATGGTCCTGTGGCTGACAGCCTTGCTCCGGACCACCTGGGGGCTCAAGGGCACCGTGAGGCTGGCCTGGCTGTCAGACTTAGACAGCACAGAGGTGGCCCTCTCCGTGCCGAGAACCTCAATGCTCTCTCCACTGCTGATGCTCCCTTTCGTGTCCATATCCAGGTAGTCCAAGTTTTCCTGGGGGTCAAAACTGCTTGCCTCTGTCACCTCCACTTCCCTGGACCCCTCCTCCCCAAGTTCCTGCTCCATCTTGATTAGCACGGACTCCACACTGGACTTGTAGGAGCCCACGCTAATTAACACCTGAGGAACTGGACATTCTTCTACAGCCCTGGAAGGCGGCCTGTCGTGACTGGGCTTCGGGGGTGCACTCTCCTGTTTCTCTTCCCCCCTGTCCTCGACCTCTACCAAGTCTTCAAAGAGGAAGTTTGTGATATGCTGCTGCTTCAGGAGTGCTCTGTCGATCTGGCTGGTCAGGAGGTAGCACAGGTCTCCTCTGAAAATGTGCTCAATGTGGCTGAGCTGGGCCAGGGTCTGGCTGAAGTACTCGGTGTCACAGAGCTCTTCCAAGGTCTTCAGCTTCTTGTCAAAACACTTGGTGGACTTTGCTTTGATGAGTTTTGGGGTGTAGGCGGGTCTGCAGGCGTAATGGTCTGTGTCAGCAGACTCTTCGGGGTCAGAGGTAGTGGCTGCCTGGCTGGGCGGATCCTGGGTGTGCTCTGTCTCCCCAGGGCACAAATCAGACCCCCTCAACTTCCGATGAGGGTACGAGCGGATCTGCCTCAGCAGGTCTTGATGTTCGATGATGGACTTCTCCACGCTGGCCAGCTCATTGGCCTTCTCGATGGCCTGAGATGAGTAAAAGCCTTTGTCATTGGTTTTCTTCTGGATCTCCGTTTCGGTGTGCAGCACTGTCCTGGTGTAATCCAAGTCTTTCAGTTTTTTTTCAAGTTCCCCAGCAAATGCCTTCCTGTTGCCTGTTTTCAAGCACTCTGAAGCTTTGGAAAATTCAGCTGAGAGCTCCTGGAACTGCTGCATGATTTTGTGCTGGTCTGCTGAGATATAAGCCATACAAAAGGGCCTCACGAAGCCACGGGCCTCCAGGTCATACAGGGTGAGGTGGTGCACGTAGGCAAAGGCCCCCTCCTTGGAGTCTCCCAGCACGACCTTGGAATCCTCCACGAAGTTCAGTTTGGGGTACGCAGAACCAGGGGGATGGCCCACGAAGGAGGCCTGGTAATCCACAGACATGATCCGCAAAGAGAAGTAATTGAGATCAAAAGTACCGAAAACTTTGGTGTCATTGGGGATGGTCAGTAAGGGCTGGGGTCCCACCTGCTCAGAGAACTCGGAAATAAGGATGAAGTCCCGAGAGAACTTGGCCCCGGACAGTTTGGACCATGGACTGGCTCCTTGGCTGGCGAAGGGGAAGAGCGGCACCGAGTACTCCTCGGGCAGGGCCGGCTCATTGTAAGGCTCCTCCTCGTACTCGTCCTCTTTGGTGAAGGCCACCACGTCAGGGGCGCTGATCATATTTCCAGGTATATGGTGAGAACATTGAGAGGAAGTGGGCAAGAATGCGGGGGTAGCCAACGCGAGGGAGCCAGGCCTCTGGAGGAGGAAGCAGTCCTTGCGGGCTTCTTTGCGCCCTCAGGGGTACGAGGCAGCCGGTCACACACCCGCGGGCTCGAGCTCCCGCAGCCCCTCAGAGATGTGGCTCCTCCAGAGCTCTCGGAGGCCTGAGGAACTCCGCGAGTAGGGAAGACCCGGGAGGCCGGCTGCCCTTCTACTCCTCGGGCGACCACAGCCGGCGCAGGGCACCCGCAGAGAGGTCACCGGCACTCCCGAGAACCCACCGCCACGGCAACAGCCTCAGCCCTGAACAGGTGCCCAATGCGGGGATACGGGCCGCCGCACGGACCATCCAGGCGTGGCAGCCCCCACGGCCAGAGAGCAGAAACCGTCGCGACTCCCCGGACGCCACAACCCAGAGCCAGCTACCGCGGAGCCGCCATCTTGGTATCACATGACTGGAAACCTCGCGCCGCGAGACCCGGAAGCGTTCGCGTCAACTTCCGATCCGGAGAGCGGCGTCTCCCGAGGGCGGAGCGGGAAGGGAGGGAAGCGAGGTGGCCGCGCCGGGCAGCGTGGGAGTTGTAGTTCGCGGGGCTGTGCCCCTCGCGCCGACGGAAGCGGCGGGAAGGCGGGCGGAAGCGGCCTGCGCGAGGGACTGCAGGTCAGCGGGAGGCTCTGGGTCTCTGGGCTGGCGCCACAGATGCGCGGGGCCCGGGGATGATCTTCTCGGCCGCCCGCCGCGCGCTCCGCTGGCTGCCGCGGCCTGGGAGCCGGGCGCTGACCCTCGCCGACATGGAGGTGGCCCTGCGAGGCGTGCAGAAGATCCTCTGCGTGGCCGAGAAGAACGACGCGGCCAAGGGCATCGCCGACCTGCTGTCCGGCGGCCGCATGCGGCGGGTGAGGAGGCCCCTGGGCGGGCGGGACGGGGACGAGCGGCCGCTGCTTCCACCGGGGGTCCCAGCCGTTGGGCCGGGGCCTCCGGGCGCCTCTTGAGACAGACGGGCGTTTGGAAACGGAGTTAACGTGTTTCTCGTTTGCTTGGAGACCTTGGGTCCGCCTTGCACGGCGGCGGATGCCAAGCGGGCCTGAGACTCGGAACCGCAGGCCACACTCCCCCGACTTGCTCTCGAGCCTGCGGGTCCCCCCACCCCCACCCCGCCTGCACTCCCGGCCCTGCAGTCTAGGTGCATCCGACAGGGCGACCCGCCCGAGCCCCTGTTCCGTCGCTACTAACGAATTCCGAGAGTCGGGCGAGTTGGGGATCAGGTGTGTTCTGGACACACGGAAGGCCCAAAGGAGAGGGACGGTGAGAAAGGGTTTGGGAAGGAGGTGACACGAGACCTCGAGCTGTCAGGACACTCTCAATTATAAAAGTGGATCCTGAAACGGTTTTCTGGAGATTTCCCAGAGCATGAGTGGACGTTCCCTGCTCTTTTTTCTTTCACATCTTAGGGTCCTCAGGCCTCTGCTTCCCGCGGTGGATGGTGGGAACAGGAGCCGAGGTTGTGCGGGTGCTGGCTGACGGCGTCACCTCTTTTCCGTCGCTGAGTGTCCTGGTGAGCAGCCCCAGGCTGTGCCCATTTCTAGGGCTCCAGGCTCCTTGAGACAGGCCCGTCTACACAGAGCTAACTTGTGTATCCTTCGGGCTCTGTTTGAGTGTCTCTTTTTCAGGGAAGCTTTCCCTCACATCCCTCTCCCCCAGCTGGGTCAGGGCTCTGTGTGATAAGCCCACCTTGTTCTACTTGGAAGGCACCTCCCAGTTACAGTTCGATAACGTGCTGTTGAATTACTCATCTCAGTCCCCGCCACTCCTCCGTGGACTGGAAGCTCCGAGGGAAGGGGCTATGGCTATATCTGTATATAGCCATAGCTGTATATAGCCATATAGCCATAGCCATTGCTGTATCCCTGGTACCTAACACGTGTCTGGAATACAGGAGGCCCTCAATCCATATTTGTTGGATGAACATTTGAGCTCAGTCTTGCAAGTTTTACCAGGCACCGGAAACGCCATGTTCAGAGAACAACGCAGTGGCTTGAAACAGCTTGGCAAGTTCAAAAGCTGGGAGTTGCGAGTGGGCACGGTAGGGGAAGGAGCCAGTGGGCATGGCAAGCGTGGCAGTTGAAGGCACATCGTGAGAGGAGTAGAGAGCCGCGTGTTCTCCACGTGAGTGTCAGCTGTTTTGAAGTACACAGTTCGCCAGCGTTGAGTACGTTCTCAATGTTGTGCGTCCGTCGCCTCTGTTTAGTTCCAGGTTTCATCACACCAGGAGGAGGCCCGGTAGCCGTGAAGTAGCCACTCCTCATTCCCCACTTCTCCCAGCCGCTGGCAGGTCACTAAGCTGCTTTGTGTCTGTTCTGGATATTTCACCCAAAAAGATTAGTACAATACGTGGCCTTTTGTGTCAGGCTTCTTTCACTTAGCATTTTTGAGATCCGTTCATGTTGTAGTATGTTAGTACTGCATTCCTTTTTACGGCTGAATAATATCCCATCGTATAGATAGAATCACGTTTGGTTTATCTTTTCTTCAGTTGGTGAGCATTTGGACTGGTTCCACCTTTTGGCTCTTGTGAATAGAGCTGCTATAGACATTCACGTACAAGTTTTTACTTGAATACCTGTTTTTAGTTCTTTGGGGTAAATGCCTAGGAGTGGAATTGCTGGGTCATGAGTTAACTCTATGTTTAACTTTTTGAGGAAATGCCAAACTGTTTTCCACAGTGGCTGAAACATTTTACATTCTTATCGGTGTTCCAGTTTCTCCACGTTCCGTCAACACTTGCTCTTTTTCTTTTCTTTTTTTAATTATCACCATCCTGGTGGGTGTGAAATACCTTGCTGCGGTTTCAGTTTGCGTCTCCTGAGTGACCGACGATGCGGAGCATCTTTTCATGTGCTTGTTGGCCATTGTGTCTCCTTCTTTGGAGAAATGTATGTTCATGTCTTTTGCCCATTTTTGAATTGTCTTTTTGTCATTGAGCTGCGAGAGTTCTTTATACATTCAGGATACTAGGTCCTTGTTAGATATATGATTTGCAGATGTTCTCATTCTGTGGATTGTCTTCTCACTTTCTTGATAGTGTTCTTAGATGCGCCGAAGTTTTTAATGTTGATGAAGTCCAGTTTACCTGTTTTTCCTTCTTATTTTGATTATACTTTCACTGTCATATCTAAGAAGCCATTGCCAAACTGAAGGTCATGAAGATTTGCCCCTATGTTTTCTTCTAAAAGTTTACACTGTTATATTTGGGTCATTGATCCATTTTGAGTTAATTTTTCTATGTGGTATAAAGGAAAGATCCAGCTTCATCCTTTTACATGTGAATAGCTAGTTTTTCTCAGCACTGTTTGTTGAAAAGACTGTCCTTTTCCCATAGAATGGCCTTGGCATCCTTGTCAAAAAACAGTTGACCATAGATATTTGGGTTTATTTCTGGACTGTCAGTTCTGTCCCATTCTTCTGCATGTCTTTGCTTATGCCAGTACTGCACCGTTTAGATTTCCTGTAGCTTTTGACATTGAGCAGCGTGAGTCCTCCTACTTTGTTCTTCTCTTTCAAAATTTTTTGGCTACTTGGGGCCCCTCGCAATTCCATATGAACTTGCTGTCTTAATATTATGTCTTCCAATCTATGAACACAGATTGTCTTTCCCTTTATTTATGTCTTTATTTTTTTTAACGTATTTTATTGAAGTATAGTTGATTTACAATGTGTGGTGATTTATATTGTACAGCAGAGTGACCCAGTTATAGATGTATGTACATTCTCTTTCATATTCTTTTCTGTTATGGTTTATCACAGGGTACTGAATATAGTTCCCTGTGTTACACAGTAAGACCTTGTTGTTTATCCGTTCTATAGATAATAGTTTGCATCTGCTGATCCCAAACTCCCAGTCCATCCCTCCCCCTTGGCAACCACAAATCTGTTCTCTGTGTCTGTGAGTCTGTTTCTGTTTCATAGATAAGTTCATTGTGTCATATTTTAGGTTCCACGTATAAATGATATCATATGGTATTTCTCTTTCCCTTTCTGACTTACTTCACTTAGTATGATAACCTATAGGTCCATCCATGTAGCTGCAACTGGCATGATTTCATTCTTTTTATGGCTGAGTATGTCTTCTTTAATTTCTTTCAACAATGTGTTACGGTTTTCGTTGTGCTTTTGGATGCTGTTATAAATGGAATTGTTTTAATTTGCTGTTACAGGTTGTTCGTTACTGTTGGTTTTTGTGTGTTGATCTTGTATCCTGGGACTTTGCTGACTTTGTTTATCAGCACTAATAGTTTCATTGTGGCTTCTTTAGGATTTTATCTATAAGATCATGTTGACTGTGAATAGACAGTTCTACTTCTTCCTTTCCGGCGAGAATGTCTTTTATTTCTTTTTCTTGCCTAATTGCTCTGGTTAGAACTTCTAGTAATCTTGGATAGCAATGGCGAAAACGGGCATTCTGTTTTGTTCCTGATTTTAACGGGAAAACTTTCAGTCTTTCAGCATTGAGTGTGATGTTAGCTGTGGGTTTTTTGTAAATGCCACACTTCACTTTATGGTGAAGGCTGTTGAATTTTTATCAAATGCTTTTTTTTTTTTTTTTTTTTTTTTTTTTTGCGGTATGCGGGCCTCTCACTGCTGTGGCCTCTCCCGTTGCGGAGCACAGGCTCTGGACGCGCAGGCCTAGCGGCCATGGCTCACGGGCTTAGTTGCTCCGCGGCATGTGGGATCTTCCCGGACCAGGGCACGAACCCGTGTCTCCTGCATCGGCAGGCGGATTCTCAACCACTGCGCCACCAGGGAAGCCCTTATCAAATGCTTTTTCTGCGTCAGTTGAGATGAGCAGTGTAGGTTTTAAGTGGATCATATTTGTGTTTTACAAAGTCATTGTGGCCACGGAGGACTTGAAGAGTGAAAGGCTAGAGTCCGGGAGGCAGCTCTTGGGGTTCTCCATGTAGGGGGCAGAGGCCTGAACCCTAGGGACCCAGGAGCACTGGGTGGGAGCAGAGGGAACGGAGAGGAAGGGAATGATGAAAGCAGGCAGGATGTAAAAGGTGAAAGTTCACCGTGCTTTCGCACGTTTTGGTCCTTCTTCCTGAAATGACATTTTCCCTCTTTTCTCCTGACGAACCCTTCACCTTTTAAAAGAAAAAATACAGGCCAGCCTAAATGAACCTATTTTGTGAACTCTTTCCTCAGCATCCTCTGCACCCATTTCCCTCTCTGTTTCCGGGTGCGCTCTCATCGCTCTCGGTGCCGGCCGTCCTCACGGGTCGAGTTCTCCGGCTGCTCGCCCCTCTCTCCCATGTTGTGGCGCGCCCTCAGACCGTGACGGGTCCGTTCATTTGTCTGTCCCTCACACAGGGCTTGCCTCGAATGAAGCAGTCCCTACTTTTAAGGGACTTAAATTCTGCGGAGGAGCTAAGACGCGCACGGGCGCACAGACCTCAGAATCAGGTGATAGTCGCCGCGGCTTTGTAACAGCCAAGAATGGAAGGAGCAAAGACTGGTCCTGGCTGCGGGTAGCAAAGTAAATTGTACTTTCTTATGGTAGATAGTTAGACACCTGTTACGGATAAGACTTTCAAACACGTCTACAAATATGTCTACGTGTGAGAGAAATTCACCAAAATATTGACACGAGATAGAACGTCTCTCTTTTTTCTTGAAGAGCAGTGCTTAAACGCTAGTAACTACTTCAGATAGTTGAGAGAATACAAATGTGTATCAAGTAAACCGGCCCCACTGTCCACAGTGGCCACTGCTAGTAACTTACAGGTCTTGGAGGGCTTTATATTCAGGAGGAGAAATCTTGAAACGAATCCAGTAGATTCCGTGGCAGCAATGTGGTCAGTCCCCATGGAGCACGTAGAGAAGATGGGGCTGCTCTGGGGGTTGGGGCAGTTTGTTTTTTTGTTTTCTTTAGTTTTAATGGCATGGATGGCACTCAGAAGCCACGTTCTTGGTCTGCCTACTAGGTTTTCTTCTTTCGCTAGGCTCCAAAACTCTGCTGTGACTTGCGAGCAACCCATTGCCCTGAGCACCTCCCCCAAGTGGTGGAATCGTACGTAATTGAGCCCAGCCCTCAGCTGGGAGCTGCGGGGAGGCAAGTTTGAAATGCCAGGAAGAACATTGTACTTCCTCAGGACCGTCCCTTGGTGGAGGAGGCTGCCTGGGAGAGCCCTGGCCCCGGGTCGCACACAGGCTGTTAGACAGGCATCCGCTAGGAGAGGGTTAGAACAGTGGTTTCCAGACCGTTCCCGGGAGACCCAGGGGACCACGGATGTGCACCTCGGGAGCCACCTGGGGCCGGACCGGGGATAGGCTGTTAGCAGAGCTCACCCTTGTTGCAGCCAGAGTGCTTGGACCTTGTTACATATCAGGGCCCACGTAAGAGCTTGTCTGGGAAGCTTCAGTGCTTTCTTAAAAAGAGCTGGAAACCCCAGTGGTGCAACGATTTCTTCTCTCTGGTACTGAAAGGGCTTAACTAGCAACTGGAGTTTGTAGAGGGGAGTTTCCTTTCTTGGCGACACTGGGTGAGTGAGCTCTTAAGATAAATTCCGTCTTTAAATTTGCCACTGTGCCTCGAAAAGAGCCTCATTCGGTGTTCAACACAGAAAAATTGTGTGAGGATGTTCTCGACACGATCCTTCTTGGCGCTTGGAGGTTCCCCCAGTCCCGCTTTGCCTGCGTCTTGTCTTCTGTGCAGCCTTGATGTGAAACTCACATGCGTAGCTACTTTTCACACCTTTGTAGAAGGTGGGATCTTCTCTGAGAGGGTTTCGTTCACACATAAGTGCAGCTGAGGAGGTGCTCTGTACGCTGGTTCCCAGGCCTGACTGGGGCTCATAGCGTTACTGGATGTCAGAGCCAGCGGGACCTTACAGGTAACTTTACTCAGAATAAATTGAGGTTCAGAAAGGTGAAAACTTGCCTGCGGTCACCAGTTTACTGACGCGATTGTATGGCCAGGAAGTCGAGAGGTGTGTGTGGAGAACGGACAAAACCGTCAAGAGACGCGTGTCCTGATCCTCTCTCTGGAGTAATTGTCATGTGATCTTGGACAAGTCCATTCTCAGCTCTAGAAAGATGTTACGTGGTGTTAGCTGATCTCAGGTCACCTTGCAGCATGAAAGCTCTGTGGCCTCGAGCAAGTACATGCTTGTAACTGACTTCGGAGGGGCCACTTCACAAATGGTCTCAGTGATTTCACCTTGTTTTAATCTATAGGAGGTACTGTTGCATTTTTAATATTCCCACTTATCAGGGATTTGCTTGATCTTTATGTGAGGAATCATTTGTCTTTTTTGTAATTTATAGATTTTCTTTTTGTTTTGCAGAGAGAAGGACTTTCCAGATTCAACAAGATCTATGAATTTGATTATCGTCTGCGTGGCCAGGTAGGTGCTGTAGTACTTCTATCCTGTGGCTGAAGGATGCTTTCAGATCCATGTGCCATTCTGGTGTACATTCCTTGGGTCTTTAGTTATGGCTAAAAAGAGCAGCTGTTTACGACAAGCCTTCCCTAAACTGCTTGTCTGCTTGTATTTTAGAATTATTTAATCAAGGAGAATTAGCTTGGCCATTGTAGAATATGTCACCTTCTTTTAAGAAAAACTATTGTTATGACCTAAAGATCACTGGTGACAGGTGATCGTTTTATAATTCGTAAGGAAGCCTCTTTTTTATAAAATATGGTCCCAATCTTAACTCTTTATAACAAAAAAAGAGCTAATATACAATAGTTTAAATTTTAAAGGCATTATGGTACCAGAATTAGAATGGTAATTGTATCGCTATGGTTTTGGCTTTGAAGAGGTATGTTTGTTTTTTTCTTCCCGGTCAACTGGTCTTGGGGTGTGTGTGTGTGTGTGTGTGTGTGTGTGTGTGTGTGTGTGTGTGTGTGTGTGTGTGTGTGTGTGTGTGTGTGATTAGACTTCTTTTTAGAGCAGTTGTAGCTTCACAGCAGAATTGAGAGGAAGGTGCAGAGATTTCCCACACGCCCCCCGCCCCGACACATGCACAGCTACACATCACCCTCAGCCCCCACCAGATGGTACATTCATTACAACTGATGAACCTACACGACATCATTGTCACCCAAAGCCCATAGTTGACATTGGGGTTCACTCCGATCGTGTGCTTTCTGTGGGTTTGGATGACGTGTATCTATTATTATAAAGTCACACAGAGTGTTTTCACTGCCCTAAAAATTCTCTGTGCTCTGCCTGTTCATCCTCCCTTCCCCCACCCCGATGACCTTTTTTTTTTCCCTTTGATAGAAAGTCCCCCCTTCTATTTGAATGACTTGGCAAAATCTAATTGCTAAAAGACTAACTTGAATTTTGTTATCATTCAGAATGTCACCATGATAATGACTTCAGTCTCAGGACACCTGCTGGCTCATGATTTCCAGATGCAGTTTCGCAAGTGGTCAGTACGATTCCTGGTGGGGGGGAGCTTTCTGATTATGACAGTAAGTTGTAAACTATCCCAGCAAGTGTGAGGCATGCCGGTGTTGCTTTGTTACTTACAGCAGTAAGATGACTGAATCCATTGGGCTGCTGTAACAAAATACACACACTGGGTGGCTTATGAAGGACAGAACTGTGTTTCTCCCAGTTATGGAGGTAGGAGGTCGGAGTGCCCGCAGGAAAAGGAAAGGTCCCTCGAGGGCCTGTTCCAGGCTGTGGCCTGCTGACCTCTCACTGTGTCCTCACAGAGTGAAGGGTCTAGGGAGCCGGCCGGGGTCTCTTATAAGACCTCGAGTCCCCTACATGAAGGCCCACACTCACGACCTAATCACCGGCCAAAGGCCCCGCCTTCTGACCCCGTCACATTGGTGTCGGGATTCCAGCATGTGAATTTGCGGGGAACACATACCATAGATACCATAGCAGTGACCCAGGATTAACTGGTTCGCTGTGAATTTTTACCATATGCTTAGAATAAACAGCCACTTTCAGGTGCGTTCCCCCAAAACACCCAGACCTTTTTTTTTTTTGGCCGTGCTGCACGGCTTGGGGGATCTTAGTTCCCTGACCAGCCAAGGATTGAATCCAGGCGCCGCAGTGAAAGCACCGAGTCCTAACCACTGGACCGCCAGGGAACTCCCTACCCAGACCCTTTTCATGCAGTCATTGGATTGCAGTTACCCTATTGCAGATACGTACGAAAGAGTTCCAGAATCTCTTCTCAGCAGCTCCTGTTAATCGTCATGGGGAGTGCATTGCACAGAGGGTGACAGCCTTGCTTGTAATCCTCTGGCGTTTCACAGGGGACTCTGTCTGGTGGGGATGCACCCATGAGGGCACTGGGGCAATCTTCTCCCGGCATGTGCTGAGCTAGGATTGTGTGTGTTTTCATTTCCTTTCCAGGCAGAGCTGCAATCCTCTTGTCCTCTTTGAAGCAGAAATTGAAAAGTACTGCCCAGAGAATTTTTTAGACATCAAGGTAGGATCTTTTGGGAGACATTGAACAACAACCACCTAATGAAACCGAGTGGTTTCTGTATTTTGACTGCACTAGAATTGAAGGATAGGTTTTCCACTAAACTAAGTACCAAGATTTCAAAAAATTATTCCCACCCGTTATATAGATGAGGCCATTTCAGCTAACTGGCTGAGGGACTGAGTGAGCCTTTTTATGAAGAGCGGCTGCTTGACTAAACCCTGGGAGTAATTGTGGTTACGTCATCAGTGTCAGCTCCCCTGCTGCCCCCCCTGTTGGAGGGAAGAGACTGCGATCTGCAAGTGGCCACCTGACGCTGAGCTGTGGTCTCTCGGGCAGTCAGGGCACCTGGCCTTGGTTCACTGCTGACTAGGAGCGCTTTGGGGTTGAAGCTCAATTAGGGGTTGATTTTGGTTTTTTTTTAATTGAGGACATGATCAGAACCCCTAGAGCTGTAGGTGTGTTAGAGCCGAGTTTCAGGGCTCGTCAAGATGGTGTCGTCATAATAAACCCCTGTCTTCTAGAAGCTTATGGGTGGCTGGGTGGGTCTAAGATGGGGGGCGGTACTAGTGACCTTGCCATCCTTACCACGCACGGCGGGGACAGTTTTTTCCGTGTCTCCTCGCCAAGCTGGCGTTCTCCAAGAACCTCATTAGTGCTGGGGCAGATCCAGTGCGGAGCTGTTGTGCGATGCGCTGCAGATCATGCTCTCACCACCCTTTCCCCACTGGCCACTTCAGAAAACCCTGGAGCGAGAGGCTCGCCAGTGCCAGGTCCTGGTGATCTGGACCGACTGCGACAGAGAAGGTGAAAACATCGGGTTTGAGATCATCCACGTGTGCCAGGCTGGTGAGTGTCTGCCCTGGGGCCGCGGCAGGGCTCGCGCTCCGTCCAGAGTCCCTCTGCCGGGCTCGCCGGCTGCGGCTCAGGGCTTGCTGTGTGTTTGGTCCACGTTGATTGCCAGCTTCTGAGAGCAGAGACTTGGTATTGGTTTTTTTGTTTTTTGTTTTTGCGGTACGCGGGCCTCTCACTGTTGTGGCCTCTCCCGTCGCGGAGCACAGGCTCCGGACGCGCAGGCTCAGCAGCCACGGCTCAGGGGCCCAGCCGCTCCGCGGCACGTGGGATCTTCCCGGACCGGGGCGCGAACCCGCGTCCCCTGCATCGGCAGGCGGATTCTCAACCGCTGCGCCACCAGGGAAGCCCAATATTCTGTTTTTAAAAATTAAATATTCATGGGCTTCCCTGGTGGCACAGTGGTTGAGAATCCGCCTGCCAACGCAGGGGAGACGGGTTTGAGCCCCGGTCCTGGAAGATCCCGCATGCCGCGGAGCAACTAAGCCCACGAGCCACAACTACTGAGCCCATGCGCCACAACTACTGAGCCCATGTGCCGCAACTACTGAAGCCCATGCGCCTAGAGCCCGTGCTCCACAAGAGAAGCCACCGTAACGAGAAGCTCGTGCACCACAACAAAGAGCAGCCCCCGCTCGCCGGATCTAGAGAAAAGCCCGCGCGCAGCCACGAAGACCCAACACAGCCAAAATTAATTAATTAATTAAAATTAAATGTTCACAAAGAATGTATACACCCTATGTAAAGTACAAAGAATAGTTGTAGAATGTTCTTTCTGGTTTTGTTTTTTAATTGTCTATATTCCTTGTACGATGCTTGAACATTAATAACTGTTGAAGTGAGCTTAGTGATTTCAGGTAACTTAGAGGAAGTGACACGCAGGCCATTCTCAGGCTTCAGAGAGTGGGGGGCTGCTCTTCTCCCTAAATGCTCTTGTGTTTCAAACTGTACCGACTCCTAGGATTAAATGTATTCAGTATTCACTCTCAGGGACAGTGTGCATGTCCTGTGTTATATCCATAACAGGACATGAACTTCCCCCAGGACCTTTTAATTAACATCTCCCTTTCCCGTAAAGGCCCAGGAGAGCACGAGATTGACACCTCGAAAGGCTCACGGAGAGGGTTTAGCTAATGGCTGAGACGCAGTCGCTCCTGTTTCTGACACCTCTCAGCCTGGTTACAGTGAGGCCTCCCTCTTAGACGGCATGTCTGTGATTTAACTGAACCAGTCAAGGTGGCTGCCTCGCAGCTTCATGAACCGGTTTGCCCGCCGTTCACGGGGGACCTGCCCCGGCGCCCTTGTCTGTTCTGCAGCGAAGCCCAGCCTGCAGGTGCTGCGAGCCCGTTTCTCCGAGATCACCGCCCGCGCTGTCCAGGCGGCCTGTGAAAACCTGGTGGAGCCCGACCGCAGGGTGAGCGACGCCGTGGACGTGAGGCAGGAGCTGGACCTGCGGATCGGTGAGGGGTGGGGTGGGGTGGTGGGCGGGGCCCGGGCTCCGAGGGCGCAGCGGGCTGTGACCTTGCAGTGCACAGCCTCTCCTTCCTTCCCTCCGTCCTCTCTCCTCAGGGGCTGCCTTCACCAGGTTCCAGACCCTGCGGCTGCAGAAGATCTTTCCTGAGGTGTTGGCGGAGCAGCTGATTAGTTATGGCAGCTGCCAGTTCCCCACCCTGGGGTTCGTGGTGGAGAGGTTCAAAGCCATTCAGGCGTTCGTGCCCGAAACCTTCCACAAAATCAGAGGTGAGGCCGCTCGAGGTGCAGAAGCTGAGGGCACGTGGGGCGTCTCGGGCACCAATTCAGGGTGTGGTTTGCGTCTCGCCGCCCTTGACCCCCTCGTCACTGTGTTCAGGACCCACCTCAAGTGTCCGAGGTGGTCTCCTGTGTCTCCTGGCTCTTGGCTTTCACCGCGATGAACCTTTTCCTCTTCGGCTCACGGCCTTCCCGTGTGCCCCCCACAGTGACTCATGACCACAGGGATGGCGCAGTGGAGTTTAGCTGGAAAAGGCATCGGCTCTTCAACCACACGGCTTGTCTTGTCCTCTATCAGCTGTGCATGGAGGTAAGAAGGGCTCTGAAGGTGACGATCTAGGAAGACCATCCTGCGATCTCCCGGGCCGCTCCCTCTCTGCCCCATTTCCCACCAGACTGTGGCTTCCAGTTTGCATCCAGGACATCACTTTCTGGGTGCCAGTAAGACTAGCGCCCCATGAAAACGGTACTAGAAGTGTGGAAGGAAAGACCTGTAGAACTTCTGGGTGAAACCGGAAATGCTAACAAACACATGGTTAGAATCCCCCGTGAAACGGCCACGCCGTCACCAGAGACTGAGCAGGGCCGGCTGGGCGAGCCCAAGCCCGAGAGCCCGAGCGCTGGCGGCGCTTAGGCAGCGTCTGGCCCGGCTCCTTTCACCGCTCAGGTGAGGAAACCCAGAGCCGTGAAGGGCACAGATGAGTGACTGGTGGGTACAGGCCATGCAGTGATAATGACAGGATAGGAAAATAGGGCAAAGGACGGGGAAGGGCCGGGGGCAGGGGCTCCAGAAGGGCATCCTCGGGTGACCGCCGAGTGAAGGTGGGAGTGATCAGCGGGAGGCGGCCATGGGAGGATGGGGACCTGCTCAGGCCGCAGGCCAGTCAGCGTCTGCTCCGCTCTCCCCTTTGGCCCTCGAGGTTACACAGTCTGCACATTTATCTGCTGAATAAAAGACTTGCCCGTTTCCTGCTTTACCAGGATGTGGTGCAGGGAAATGTGGCAGGTTGTATGCTTGGAGGTCCTTGTCCAAAAGCACCTGGTCCCCAGTCTATTTGCAGAGAGAAGTTTGGATTTTATCCTTTTGCATTCCCTTAAAAATGTGAGGTCGGGGCTTCCCTGGTGGCGCAGTGGTTGAGGGTCCGCCTGCCGATGCAGGGGACGCGGGTTCGTGCCCCGGTCCGGGAGGATCCCACGTGCCGCAGAGCGGCTGGGCCCGTGAGCCGTGGCCACTGAGCCTGCGCATCCGGAGCCTGTGCTCCGCCACGGGAGAGGCCACGACAGTGAGAAGCCCATGTACTGCAAAAAAAATTTTTTTAAAGTGAGGTTGGTCTTAAGATTAGAGTTCTCGGGCTTCCCTGGTGGCGCAGCGGTTGAGAGTCCGCCTGCCAATGCGGGGGACACGGGTTCGAGCCCCGGTCCAGGAAGATCCCACATGCTGCGGAGCGGCTGGGCCCGTGAGCCATGGCCGCTGAGCCTGCACGTCCGGAGCCTGTGCTCCGAAACAGGAGAGGCCACAACAGTGAGAGGCCCGCCTAGAACAAAAAAAAAAAAAAAAAAAGATTAGAGTTCTCCAGTTTATATTATGTAACTTTTCCTATTTCCAGCTCTGTATCGTCGTGAATTTTAAAAAACAAAACAAAACAGTAACACTGTGCCTACGTAGACAGGAAACTAAGGAGATACCGAGGCTCTGGAGAGGGCACCTTGGGGCCTGTGAGCTTGCCCCTCAGGGTCTTACTGTGGGGGAGAAGCAGGCGCTGGTGTCCAGCACGCTGTGGGCTGCAAGCTGACGTCTTGAGGGAGGGAGCAGGGCCTCTGTGGGCAGTGCCAGGGACGGTCTAGGAAAGCTGGGGAGGATGCTCCAGCAGGTTAAAGTGGCCTCTGCTTTTCCTGGCTTTCTAGGATCCCAGGGCGACCGTGGTGGACGTCAGGTCCAAGGCAAAAAGCAAGTGGAGGCCTCAAGCTTTGGACACCGTGGTACGTTCGTGGGGGCTGTGCCAGCCCTGAGGAGCCCTGACTCCTGTGGTCGGGATGGGGCTCCTGCGGAAGGTGGCTCAGTGGCAGGAAGCGCCTCTTCCCAGTGCCGCACAGGAATGCTCTTAGGAGGGACAGAAACCCCAGAGCACAGGCCAGCCTGACCTCTTAAATCAGTTAATAAACGCAGTATAACTGCCCCATGTGGGGTTTTGGAAGCAAAAGAAGGAAGAGAAATCACCTATCACCTCTCCATCTTTAGGTAATTGCTGATGTAATTTTGGTATCTTCCTCTTTTTTCGGTGTCCTTATTTTTTACAGCATTACTGGAATAGCTAGTGTTTTCCACCCAAGTATTTTACTTAACGTTTTTGCATAATGTATGTAAACATCATTTTAAATATCTACTTTATTAGCCTACCCTAGAACAGGGCTTCTGAGATTTTTTTGATCCCAAGAAGAACCACCCAATGGGACACAAGTCTGAGTAAACCACATCAGGGGGTCCCTTCCCGGTCAGCATTCTGTAGGAACATTCAGGGTGTAATTACTGTCAGGGTTGCCTCTGAAGGTTGAACATGCAGAACGTGCAGGGACTGGTGGCAGTGCATCCTTTATCTCGGGGTGGGGCTGTGTGCGTGTGTCCGCGCGTGTGTGCGCGTGCACAGGCGTGCTGAGGGACGGTGGGGGGGGCCACGGGGTGACCGCGTGCAGCAGGCGTAAGTGTCTCGTCCCTCACTGGTTAACACGCTTTGACGCGTAGCCAGCAGTATTGTCGGGGGGCCGCCAAGGGGAAGGGGTTGCTGGTGATGCCCTGCGAGGCTTGCAAGAATGGCGTTCATCACCAGGGGGTGTCCCCGGGGTCCAGACGGTGCCCCCAAAGTGCAGGTGTCAGACTGCTGGCGTTAGAGCCAATACTTGAGGCGCTCGCTAGCAGCGCGGGCCCCCAGCCTCTGCGCCGGCCCTCCTCTCTCAGGCTCCCTGGCGCCGGGTCCGGGAATCTGCTCGCCTTCCGGGTGACTCTGGCTTCTGCACGCGGGGGTCCGGGAAGCCCTGCGCTGGGGCCCTGCTCTGCCCAGCAGGCCCGGAGACCTTTCCGCAGCGCAGCCTTTCACACAGACGTGTGAGCGCAGCTGGCGGGGCGCCAGGAAGCTCTGAAGAGGAGGTGTGCGGGCGTGTTGGGGCCTGTGACTCACGCCCTGTGCCTGTCCACACGTCTTACAGGAGCTTGAGAAGCTGGCTTCTCGAAAGTTGAGGATAAATGCTAAAGAAACCATGAGGATTGCAGAAAAGCTCTACACTCAAGGGTAAATATGAGTCCACATTTGGGAAGAGAATTTGATGCATCTTTATCAGGGTGCAATATTTTAGAAATAGAGCTTATGAGGAAACTAGACTGTCTGGATATCACCCCGCTCTCGAGTAGAGGAATTTTGACACTGACTTCTCTTTTCTGATGGAAAAGGCATTTCAAAGTCACTTAAATCCTAAAGTAACACTCCACAGAGTAAACCCAAATCCCACTCTCGACCTCTCAGCAGGCGGGGCGCTGGGGCCCTGGCAGGGGCGGGTCGCACCTTTAGGGCTTGTGCGCCCGCTGTAAACCATCCTGCCTCGGGGGTCGTGAGCGCCCAGCGCCGGCCGGGGACAGTGTGGTCCACACGACCCGTGTGGCAGCCACTCGCCATAAGCGGCTGTCGAGCACGTGAAATGGGTTGTCCAAACTGGGACGTGCTGAGAGTGTAAACATGATGCGCTTCGAAGGCTTGTGTGAGAAAAGGATATAAATTGTCCCAGTAATGTTTAAGTGGCCAATGGAATGCTTAAAATTACACACAGGGTCCACCTTGTAGGTCAGGGGCAGCATCGTTCTTTCTCTTCGTTAAGACAAGCCACGGAGCGTGGGCCGCTCGGGTCAGGACCGCCGGGCCCGTCCTGGGTCGTTCTGCCCACCCGTGCGGGGGAGGTGGGGAAGTGCCCCAAGCCCCCCGGGGGCAGGAGGGCTGGGCTGGGGCGGGTGTGCCCCTGCACCTGCCCCCGGCGTCCGGGGTGACCCCGCAGGAGCGCCTGTCGCTCTTCACCCACTGGGGCGGGGCGGGGCGCTGGGGGTCACATCTTGGGCTTTCCCCAGCACGGGTAACGTTGTTGCCTGGATCAGACAGGCTGTTGCAGCTGTCACCAGTGTTCTCAAGCGAATTTAGTCGTTGACAGACCAATTTAGCAATTTCTTGTTGTGTTTGTTCGGCTTTGTTCAGGTACATCAGCTATCCCCGAACTGAAACAAACATTTTCCCCAAAGACTTAGACCTGACGGCGCTGGTGGAGGAGCAGACCCAAGATCCACGCTGGGGGCCCTTCGCCCAAAGCATTCTAGAGCGGGGCGGCCCCACTCCACGCAATGGGAACAAGTCTGACCAAGCTCACCCTCCCATCCACCCCACCAAGTACACGGACAGCCTGCAGGTTGGTTTCCCTGGCTGTGCTGCCGCCGGAACCCGCAGGGAGGTCAGGGGTCAGGGCGGGGGTTTGAATCGACTCTGCGGGCTCTGACTTTAGGAGCTAAGTGGTTTCAAAATTTCCATCTCAGGAAAGAGGTCGTGTCAACATCCTCCTCCCACAGTCTGTGCCTGGCTTCCCGAGAGACCCGCATGGGGGCTCTGCGCCGTCCAGCCCCCCGCTTTCTGTCCCCTCCCTCGGCTGCTGCCCTGACCCTCACCACAAGCCAGGTGGCCCCTTCCCTGAGCCCGTGCTCGGCCCCCACCTTTCTCCTCCCAAGACTGGGCCGGTTTCCGTCACCTTCCCGAAACTTCACCGCCACGCTCCGGCCACACTCCGGGCTGGGGGCTTTCTCACCCAGCGCCTAGAGCCTGTAACACGGGCCGGCCGTGCTCTCAGCCAGGCACACGCTCCAGGGGCCACGGCTGCTTAGGCCTGTTTGGTGGCTGCAGGCTTATTGTTTTGTTCTTCCTTTAATAACACACGTTCTTTCTCATTCTGAAAGCCATACGTGTTTATTTTAGACAACTCACAAAATAAAAAAGATTATAAGGAAGTAAAAAACTGCCTGCAATCTCACCACTTCCTGAGAATCACGTTTTTTTCCTCTGTGTGTATATAATTCTTACAATTAAATTATAATCTTAAATATTGTAAATTAGTGTTTTCCGTTTTATATCGTGAGCATTTCCCCATAGGCTAAAATATTTTAACGTATGATATATAATGATTGCATAGAGGTGCTGTATTTTGCTAGATCTGTTTTGTTTTGGTTTTTTTTGCGGTACGCGGGCCTCTCACTGCTGTGGCCTCTCCCGTTGCGGAGCACAGGCTCCGGACGCACAGGCTCAGCGGCCACGGCTCACGGGCCCAGCCGCTCCGCGGCACGTGGGATCCTCCCGGACCGGGGCACGAACCCGCGTCCCCTGCATCGGCAGGCGGATTCTCAACCACTGCGCCACCAGGGAAGCCCTAGATCTGTTTTTAAAGGATGACCTACTGCAGTTAACGTTTGCATAATAGATATTTACGTGGATGTCACGTTTCCTTGGAAGACATTCTCAGGAGGAGAACTTTTGGATATGAGCATGAGCGTCTCACAGGCCTCTGGTAGGGGGGCTTCACTGCGCCCTTGGTCTTTACCGCAAGGGTGGAGGGTCCCCGCGAGCCCCGCGCTCACAGGTCGGAGGCTGCCGGCGCATCTTCAGTCTGTGTGTCCGGCATACGCTGGGCCTCTTGGAAACCGGATGCTTTCGCTTTGGGTTCTGCTCGGACTGGCCTTACTTCAGAGGAGTTGCTTTCCAGTCTTGAGGGCGAGGGGACTCCACTAGGGCTCCTCTTCTCCCCACAGGGGGACGAGCAGCGACTGTACGAGCTCATCGTCCGCCACTTCCTGGCCTGCTGCTCCCAGGATGCCCAGGGCCAGGAGACCACCGTGGAGATTGAGATCGCGCAGGAGCGCTTCGTGGCCCACGGCCTCGTGATCCTGGCCCGAAACTATCTGGACGTGTACCCCTACGATCGCTGGAGTGACAAGGTGACACGGCAGGGGGGGGAACCGCCGTGCTCCCGGCCCCTGCACCACGTGACGGAACAGAGCGCGGTCGGTGCCTGGGCGCCGGGCAGGGCTCTGACCACCACATCTGCTGCCCTCTGTAGACCCTCCCCGTCTACAGCCGAGGCTCCTGCTTTCAGCCCAGCACCGTGGAGATGGTGGACGGGGAGACCAGTCCACCCCAGCTGCTCACTGAGGCCGACCTTATTTCCCTCATGGAGAAGCACGGCATCGGTAAGCAGTTTGCCGTCACGGTAACCAGTGGCTCTTGCCCTCTCACGGGTGCGGGCTCCAATTCTCCTCTGATCTTCACGACAGCTCTGACGAGGGGGCTGCGTTCTCCTCCCCACTTTGTAGCTAACGGGAAGCTTAAGAGCAGTTAAGGTCTTGCCTCAGGTCGCAAAGTGTGTGAGCTGTGAACACCCGGGTCCAGATGACTCTGCAGTCGGTACCCTTAACCACTGCCCTGCACCAGCCGCATAGGGACATAGGTGTTTCCCATCACTCGGGAGTCTCACCTGGGACACCCTGGTATCTTTGGCCCACACGGGAATTTGTTCTTTTTGTTGTATTCTTAGCAAGGTTCTAACATGTAAAACTGCCAGGATTCACGTTAACACCCTTTTGAAGCATCGGGAGGTCTGGCAGCCTTGAGTGGTGGCCGTTTTCTGTCGCTCACGCTTGGCTTTGCTCACCTGCTTGGCACGTGCTGCGCCCTTCAGAGTCTGAGTCTGCCACCCGCCCTTGGCCATGGGTGGCCGTTTGCTTAGCTTCTGTTAAAGCATTTCCCGTAATTGTTTAAGTATCAGAAGTTGGATTTAAAAAAAAAAAACACAACTGGGCCAGAATTGTTTTTCCCAGTAAGTCCCGTGGCCCAAGTTTTGCAGGTAGGTCCCTTGTGACTGATCTGCTTCCCCCTCAGTTTTCACCACTGCTCTGCAATCTCAAGGACTACCTCTGGCAGCTGAGTCCAGAAGGGCCAGCACCGCAGGGCGGCGGGGACCGTGTGTGTGGGGGGGGCCAGGCACTGCCGCCTCACTGCAGAGTGCGTTTTGTGCCCCTGCCTGGAGCCCACTGGCTATCACTGTGCTACCCAGAAAGCCTGTGGGTTTAGGTACAAGTAGAGGTGGTTCACCCACCATAATTTGTTTATAAAAACTTTGGCCCGCAAGAGCTGACCTTGCTCTAGACCCTGGGGACACAGTAATGAGGCCTGGTCCTTCCCTTCAGGGGCTCATCCAGCAGGAGAAACCAACCCAACCAAAACATTAGATGCATCGGGAGGGGTTCTGCAGGGACCGCAGAGCCTCGTGGTGAGAACCCGTGCTGCATGAAGGCAGGGCCTGAGGAAGGACTGGGGACCAGCAGGCACATGCTGCAGGGGGAGGTTCTGGAAGGCAAGGCCGGAAAGATGATCTGAGCCCGACTCGGCGGGGCCTGGACACCGGGCTCAGGGGCTCCCATGTGCCCGAGGCCAGCAGAGGGCCGCCTGAGATGCCTAAGAAAGGAGCTCAGAGACCTACATTGAAACAATGGTAACAGCTTTATGGAGACATAATTCACACACCGTCCGCTCCACTGAGCTCAGAGGTACAGTCCAGTGTTGAGTCGATTCATGGGATTGTGCAGCCGTGGCCACGGTCCACTTCAGAGCGTTTTCACCACCTCGGAAGGCCCATGCCCGTTAGCTGTCCCCCTCCCCCGCAGCCCCCAGCCCTCAGCTTTCTGCCCCAGTGGCTGTGCGTGTCCTAGACGTTTCTTAGCAGCGAGCGACGTAGCGTGTGGCCTCCTGCACCTGGTGCCCCACGCCGCCTGCTCTGCGGGCTCGTCCAGGTGGCGTGTCTCAGCGCTTCACTCCTCTTCACCACCAAACCTCCTGCGTCGTGTGGGTGGACCGCGTGTCGCTGATCCATTCATCAGCTTATGGACATTTGGGTGGTTTCTAGTTTTTGGTTACACTGAGTAGTGACCAGTAGCTGTGAATATTTGTGTACAGGTTCTTGTGTGGGCGCGATTTCAGTTCTCTTGGGCACATCCCCGTTGCAGCACTGCTGGGTCGTGTGGTGACTCTGTGTTGAACACTTTGAGGACCCTCCAGCCTGTTTTCCACGGCGGCTGCACCATCTTACGATCCATGCCAAGGGTCAGGGGTTTCACCGGCATTTGCCACTGTCTGTCTTTCGGGTTGTACCTGTCCCGGTGACAGTGAAGTGGTATTTCTTTGTGGTTTGGATTCGCATTTCCTTGGTGGCAGAGCTGCATTTCAGAAGATCCCCTTGGTTGTGGCATAAAGAGTAGGTTGGGTGAAGGAAGAGACTCAGCAGCCAGGAGACCGGGGACGTTGTAAAGATGTGGGCGAGAGACGCGGCCTGTGGCACTTGGCGGCGGGGAGGGGGGCTTACAGAAGGGGTTTCCAAGCTGGACTTAACAGCTCGAGTGAGTGGACGTGAGGGAGAGGAGGTTGCTGACCCCGCGTGGCCGGCTCTGAGTGGAGGTGTGTCACCTGCGGCGGGAAGCCCAGGCAGAGGAGGGGGGCTGCGCGGGGCTGGGGCGTGGCTCAGCCTGAGTGACGGGTGGCCTGCAGGTACCGACGCGACGCACGCGGAGCATATTGAGACCATCAAGGCCCGGATGTACGTCGGGCTCACGCCAGACAAGCGCTTTCTCCCCGGGCACCTGGGCATGGGGCTTGTGGAAGGTGAGGAGCCGGGGGCTCGAGGTGGGGCGGAGGGCGGGGTGTCGCTGCAGCCCCGCGGGTGTGTCCGAGCCGTGTGACGCTGCCCTCGTTCCCAGGCTATGACTCCATGGGCTACGAGATGTCCAAGCCCGACCTGCGGGCCGAGCTGGAGGCTGACCTGAAGCTCATCTGCGAGGGGAAGAAGGACAAGGTCACGGTCCTGCGGCAGCAGGTGCAGAAGTACAAGCAGGTCTTCATCGAAGCCACGGCCAAAGCCCAGAGGTGACTACGGGCCTGCTCTCCTGTGCCAGCCCGCTCACGTGCCGCTGTTCCCGCCGGGCAGCTCACCCTCGCCGGTGGCCGCCGCCCCTCCAGGCTTTCCTCCCGGGTTTGGCTGGTTCCCGCCGCAGAGCCTTGCCAATCTGGGGGCCGTAACCGGGAAGACCTGGTCCAGTTTCTCTGGGCTGTGGGCTTTGGAAACGCCCTCTCCATCCTGTCCTGAGCTGGCAGGCAGCACCGCCTCGTGGGTGTGCACCCCGCTGTTCTCTGGGGCACGGGGAGGGGGCTGTGATGCGTCGCGTGTGTGTATTCTGTTAGAAGTAACGCGTTTCCTAACCCCGTACCAGTTTTGAAAAGAAATGCACGCTCTAGATTAAACTTGACTCCAGACCCACACTCGGGGGGCGGGGGGGTGCGCGGCCGGGCGGTCTTGTTTGCTTGCCGTGGGGCCGGTGGCGAGGTGGCAGCGGCTGCCTGCGGCTGGACCCCTCCCGGGAGCCGCGGGTCAGAGGAGCCGGCCGCTTGGCCAGCGCGGCGCCCTGCGCCCGGTGCTCCGCGTCAGGCCCACGGCTGACCGGCCGGCTCCCCGCGTCGTGCGCGGTGAGCACGCAAGGACGCGCTAAGTGCTCTGCTGGTTCTTCAGGTTGGACGAGGCCTTGTCCCAGTACTTTGGGGCAGGGGTGGAGCTGGCCCAGCAAGAAGCCATCTTCCCAGCCATGCCAGAGCCCGTCAGGAAGTGCCCACAGTGCGGCAAGGACATGGTCCTCAAGACCAGGAAGAGTGGCGGGTCAGTGCCCAGCTGTGCCTTCCCCTCTCCCGCCCCGCAGCCCAGCACCGGACGCTGTGCAGGGCCCATCCTTTTGTTCCCACGTTGCTAGTTAGAGCAGGCCTGCTTCACCAGCCCCTGGACTGGGCGTCGGGGCTGGAATGGTGGCCCTGGGGGTGTGAGGCCCTGTGGGAATGGGGGGGGCTGGTGAGGGCGGGGCTTGTCCCCTGGGGATGGATGGCGCCCGCCCCGTCTGTGGACAGCGACGAAGACCCCACTGGTTGCTGACCCACTGAGCCCGTTTCCTCCTCACGGAGCTGCGGGGAGGGGGAGGGTCGGAATCTCCGCGGCGCGTGCAGCCTGGGCGGACCCAGGGAGCAGCCAGGGGCCAGTGGGGCCGTGCCGGGGTCTGGGCGCTGGCAGCGGCTCGGTGGTTCTTAAGCAGGAAGAGGCGTCAGCGGCGTGACGGGATTTCAGGGACGTCAGTGCAGGCTGGTTTTCCTGTCACTCAGTGTCAGTGACCGCGTCCTCCAGAAGCGTGAGTGTCGCGTGTGATCAGCCGGAGCCGCCTCCGGCAGCGCTTGCGTGACCCCGGCCCTCCCTCCCCAGGTTCTACCTCAGCTGCACGGGCTTCCCGGAATGTCGCTCGGCCGTGTGGTTCCCGGACAGTGTGCTGGAGGCCAGCAGGGACGAGAGCGTGTGTCCCGTGTGCCAGCCGCACCCCGTTTACAGGTGAGCTGGGGGTCGCGGGACCTGCCGGATGGGCACAGGGTGGCACCCCCGGGGGCCCTCCTCCCTTGGCACCTCCTGGAGGAGCCCGACCTCTCCCCGCCTCTCCCGCTGTGGGCTGACGCGGAGGCTGAGGAAGGCGGTCTCCTCCAGAAAGCGCCAGGGCCGCGCGGACGGCTGGTCCCCGGGCCTTTGGTCATGGGACCCCTTACACTCTCAGAAATCACGGGGGCACCCAGAGAGCTACCGTTGTGAGTTAATGTTTATAAAGATTCTGCCACGTTTTCAATTCAAGCGGAGGCATCGTTTAACATGTTTATTAACGTGTTTGTAACAAACGCATTGCATACTAACATAAGGGAACACGTTTTTAAGATAAAGTGTACTTATTTTCAAAGCAAAAAAAAATGAGAGGAAGATTGCATTGTTTTCCATTTTTGCCAGTTTAACGGTCTGGCTTCACAGGAGATGGTAGGATTCTCAGCTCTCCATCTGCAGTCAGTCTGCCGAGTTTACCGTGCGTTTCGGAGCTTCTGGAAAACCCTAACGCATGCACAGCACGCAGGAGAGTGAGAGCAAAGCCCACGTGCGCTCTAGGGCCGCTGCCAAGTAGCGTGCCCGCACGCTGAGGGGCCCTGGACCCCGCTGGACCGGGGCACGGGGAGGGGCACCTTTCAGAGGCTCCTGGGTTTGGGCGGGTGATGGGTCTTAGAGCTCATCTCCCTCCTGCTCTGCGCTGTTGTGCGAGCGCAGGGGCCGGGCTGGCTCTGCCTTGCGTGGCTTTCCTAGGCGGGGTGGGCGCAGCCCTATGTGGACCAAGAAGACTCTGGCACCCGGTAGTTAACATGTTTTCTCACCTTCTGGCCTCACTAGGTTGAAGTTCAAGTTTAAGCGAGGCAGCCTTCCCCCAACCATGCCACTGGAATTCGTCGGCTGTGTTGGCGGATGTGACGAGACCCTGAGGGAGATCTTGGACCTCAGGTTTTCACGGGGGCCCAGCCGAGCTGCCCAGCCAGTCCGCCAGCCCTCCGGCCACCTGCAGGCCAGCCAGCCCCTGGACAGAATGGGCAGCAGCCAGCACGGCCACCCCCAGCCTCCCGCCACCAGGCCCTCGGGGGCCCCGGCCAGGACTCTGCCCCTGCCCGCCGCCGAGGGCGAAGGCAACTCCGTGACCTGCAACTGTGGCCAGGAGGCCCTGCTGCTCACCGTCCGGAAGGAGGGGCCCAACCAGGGCCGCCAGTTCTACAAGTGCGGCGGCGGCGGCTGCAGCTTCTTCCTCTGGGCCGACAGCAGCCACCCAGGAGCGGGGGGGCGTCCCTCCGAGGCGCCCAGACCCCCGGGTGGTTCACTGGGGCGCCCGCCGGGCTCAGGGAAGCCCCTGGGCGGGCCCGGGAGACCCGGCGACGGCGACGGTGGCGGTGGCGGGTGCTGCCTGTGCAGCCAGCCCGCTGTCACGCGCACCGTGCAGAAGGACGGGCCCAACAAGGGCCGCCAGTTCCACACGTGCGCCAAGCCCCGGGAGCAGCAGTGCGGCTTCTTCCAGTGGGTGGACGAGAACGTGGCCCCAGGTGAGGGGGCACGCGGGGCCTGCCTGAGGGGGCAGGGGCGGTGGGGTGGGGGCACGGGCTGCCTTGCTTCCCCTCCCCGCTCGGTCACACCTGCAAGGTCCCGGGCAGCTTGCTGTGTGCCCGGCACCGCGCCGCCGTGCTCTGCGTGTCGTCTCTCACCTTCGTCGGGTGACGGTTGTGATCGCGAGTCACAGGAGAGGAAGGTGAGGCCCAGACGGGCGGGGTGACCCGTCGGGCTCACACGGCGACACAGCCCAGGCCCGGCTCGTGGGCCCTGCGCTCCTCCCGCCTTTGTAAACCTGGCGGGCCCTGTATCGCGGCCTCATCCTGTAAGACGGAGGCCCTGGCCCTGATGTCTGGTTCCTGCCCTGGGTTACGCCGCTTGGGTTGGCGCCCCACGGATGGGTGCGGGGAGAACCTGCCACCGGACGCTGGGTCAAGGTAGATGACGCACCTGAAGGCACCTGGCCCCTCCAGGGCACGCAGAAGCCTGGTCACGTGTCTAAGGGAGCCTGGCGGGAGCTTTCTCTTGGGGCCCACCTGTGTGACCTTGAACCATTTGGTACGGCTTCTCAGCCTTCTCTTCCTCCGTAAGATGGGCACCTGCCTACCTTTCTAGGGTCTCTGTTAGCCTGAAACCGTGACTCTAGCACACGTGCGGCAGGTCTGCCCACAACAGGGAGAACCCAGAGGCTTGGGGCAGGCGGAGGCTGGAGACGCTAGTGCCGTGTGGGACGTTGTCCTTCGGCGCACACGGCAGACGCGTAAGGGTGGGCGGGGTGGTGTCTGATCTCTGGGCCGCCTGCTCATTTTTCCTGGGTAATGGGGCAGCCAGTACTATGAGGCTCTTGCAGGACCTGAAGGGTCCAGTGCTCGGGCTCTGCACGCGCTCAGCGGGCTGCTTGCTTGGTCCCTGCTTCTGCGTGTGAGGTGACACGGGCCCCCTCACCAGGGCTGGGGCTCTGCCATCCCCACTCATTCCTCCCCTCGCTCTCCCCGCAGGGACCTTTGGAGGCCCCCCCTGGGCAAGAGCCAGAGGAGGAAGCCCGGGGCCGGAGGCCAGAAGCAAAAGGGCCCGGGCTGGTTCCTTGGATGCAGGGTCCGCGGCCAAGAAACCCCGCAAGTGCAGCCTTTGCCGCCAGCCTGGACACACCCGTCCCTTCTGTCCTCAGAACAGATGAGGGCAGGGTAGGGCCAAGGGGGCCACTGCCTCCACCTGCTGCTTTTGTCTCGGGAAACGAGCTGTTTCTCCAGGGCGGCTTTGAGGAAGGTGGCTGCTCTTGGAGTGTGGTCTGTGTTCTAAGGAGTCCGGGTCCAGACTGCTGTCTCAGGAAGGCCACGCCTGGTGGACAGTGGCCCTGTGCCCGGGGCTCAGGAACAGCCAACGGCTGAGAAGCCGTGGAGGCTGCCCCCTGCGACGCACAGGGGGCTGTGCTGTCAGCGCCCTAGCGGGAATCAGCCCGGCCCTTGACGGGCCTCCCTCCACAGACGTCCTGAGAAAGGGTAGGATGGCAGGGAGTCCCCTGTTAAGAAGTGGTGTCTACAGAAGGTTTATCCCTCTTTATCTCGAAGCTGCTGTGGCCAGGACACCCCACAGCTCGTGCCTCAATAAAGGATTCTACCCCTTGGCCCTGGCGGGTGATGGTGTAGCACCTGGTGAGGGTTGGCAGGAGTGACGGGCACTTGCAGGACCCCGGGCAGCGCCTGGGCCCTCGTCATCCTCTGGCCCCCGTGGCCTCCCCCGGCCGCGCCGCTGTCCTCTGGGGCAGAGAAGAGCCGCTGGCGTAAGATTCCGGTGCTTCCCGTCCCCACGCCCTGCAGAGGTCGCCGGGAGCCGAGCAGAAGCAGGTCGGCTTCGTCCAGTGGTTTAGACAGCGAGCTGGAGGGCAGGCTGTGCGCTGCCCAGAGCCACGCCACTAGTGAAGAGACGGGCTGTCCTCAGGTCTTGGGACTCCCAGCCCCAAACCCTTCACTCAGACCAGTCCTTGTGCCCTGGCTGGATGGCGGGATGCCCGGAATTGCCCCTGGGGCATCGGACAGTGCAGTGTGGGTCGGCCCCGCAGCCCAGGCTACTTTGTGGTTTTACGCGTGCCGGACATTTCATATAAACGGAACCACACGGCACGTAGGCCCTGTGTCTGCTTTTCTCTGAGCGGCGTGTCTTCCAGGGTCACCCCTGCGGTTGCGTGTCAGTGCTTTGTGCCTTTTTACAGCTGAACTAGTCCACCGTGTGCGTGGGCCCCGTTGTGAGCAGTGTGGCTGTAAACCTTCACGTACAAGTACTTGAGCGCCTGTTCTATGTTCTTGCACATCCACGCCGAGGAGTGTGGTTGCTGGGTCATGGAATTCTATGTTTAGTTTTTTGAAGAACCACAAGAGCTGCACCATTTTACATTCTCACCAGCAATGTGTGAGGGTTCCTATTTTTCCACATCCCTGCTAGTACTTATTTCCCCTTTTTTTATAAATTTGTTTATTTTATTTTTGGCTGCATTGGGTCTTCGTTGCTGCGCGCAGGCTTTTCCTAGCTGTGGCGAGCGGGGGCTGCTCTTCGTCGCGGTGTGCAGGCTTCTCGTCGTGGTGGCCTCTCTTGTCGCAGAGCACGGGCTCTAGGTGCGCGGGTTTCAGTAGTTGTGGCTCGTGGGCTCTAGAGCGCAGGCTCAGTAGTTGTGGCGCACAGGCTTCGTTGCTCCGCGGCATGTGGGACCTTCCCGGACCAGGGCTGGAAGCCGTGTCCCCTGCGTTAGCAGGCGGATTCTTAACCGCTGCGCCACCAGGGAAGCCCCTTTTTTTCCTTTTAATTGTGGCCATTCTCGCGGGCCTGAGGTGGTGGCTCACGGTTCTGACTTACACCTTCCTAACGACCACTGAAGTCGAGAATCCTCTCGGTGCTCACGCGGCCTTGCACGTATCTCTGCAGAAATGCCTTTTCAAGCCCTTTGCCCATTTTTCAGTGTTTGTGCTTTTGCTGCTGAGTTGAAGGATGCTGAACGCATCTGTGGATGTCAGTCTCTCCGTAGGGTGCTCCCGTGCACGCCAGGACCAGAACTGCCGGGTGGGGCAGGGGCCCTGGATTAGGGCCGAGAGCTTCCCTCTCCCATCCAGCTCCAGCCCCGGCCGTCAGGGCCCCCCGGGCCTTGGGCGTGGTTTTCCAGCTTCGCTTGCTGACCGCAACCCCACCAGGAGGTTTGGCGAGACCTCCGGGGACCTGAGCGGGGTGCGCCCGCCTCGCCTGCAGTCTGCAGCCCTCAGCGAGAATGCTCCTGCGCAGACCTTCGTCAGGGCGTTTTCTGCTTAGTAACAGCGCGGCCTGATACCACTGGCTGGGTCAGCTCTGGGGCACGGGTGGTGCCCGGTCGATGGACTGGCCGCAGTGGTCCCGAGGGGTCCTGCTCATTCCTGCTCGCCCAGAAAGGGTGCGTCTTGTGCGCGGGATGCCCTTTTGCTGAGCCGCCCCGTGACGGGTGGAGGAGGTGGGGAAGCTGTAGGTCAGTGAGTGTCTATTGGCCCTTTTGCGCTACTCTGTCACCTGCACCGGCCGTCTGTTCGCTCTGGCAGTGGAATCGCCGCCGTGCTCCTGGCTCCGGGTCGCTTGGTGAAGCCGGGGACGAGGACTGCCCGGCTCAGCCGAAGGGTCTGCAACTCCGAGTCAGAGCCGCCCTCGTTAAAGGGGTGAGAGCGGAGCTGGGCGGCGGCCACCGTGGAGGCTCGAGCACGACAGCGCGCCAGATGCTGGCCTTGCACAGGGGCCGTCGCCCCGAGCACCTCGTTTCTCCTCTTTAGTTACTTCTGGCTTTCTCTTACTGAAATCACGGTATGAGGGAAAACCGAGACCTACCCGAAGCAGGAGGCCGCCAGAGGGCCCGCGAGCGGGGTCGGGTCGTCTTGAGAGGGGCCTTGACCCCGCTCGCGTCCCGAATGCCCCGAAGCCACGCCTGGCCAGCCCTTCACCCATCGGCGCCCAAGTCCAACCTTGGTCGGACACGGGCCTGCAGCGGAGTCCTGGCATGCTCGGGCTCCGTGATGCTGGACCTTGTGTCCGGGACCTCTGGGTCGGGGGTGCCTCGCTTTGTGCTGCGTTAACGCTCGCGCTGCTGCCTGTGGAGCAGGTATTCTGGAGCCCGTTTTATAGGAGAGGGGGCCGAGGCCGTCCCTGCCTGCAGCCTGCTGACCCTCCGCTGCGATCACAGCTGCTCGCCGCCGAGAGCACTCAGGCCCGGAAGCCCCTGAATCAGGTGACCTAACGGCCCTCGGGGAAGCCAGTCTCCTGCCCCCCGACCCTCTGCGGAGACCGAGCCTGTGTGAACACCCATGAGGCAGAGGCCCCCCGTGGCCCTGCACCCAGAGGTACACGCTAGCACCTCCTCTGGCCCCTGTGCTGGCCCTCGACCAAGGGAGGCCTCCGAGCCTGTCCCCACTTCTTGTCCCTAGTCCCAGGTGGAAGGGGGGACACACACAGGATGGGAGGGAGAAGCAGCACAGGCCTGGCACAGCTGCGGTGGCCCCACCAGCGCACGTGGCCCCAAGCCCTCTCCAGCCTCGTCTGCCGTGTGGTGACGGGAAGTTAGCCACGGCCACGGCTCCTATGGGGACACCGAGACGCACTTCCCAGCCTGTACGACGCGGGGTCCTGCCCTCCACTCCTGGGGCCATGTTTCTCTGCACGCTGACAGTGCTGGCCGAAGGGCTGTGGCAGCCCTGCCCGTCCCGGAAAGCACAGTGGGCTCCAGGGGGCAGGCTTTGGGGAAGAAACAAAATCCTAGCCAGCTGCTTCCATTACTAAAGTAAGACATCGCTCCGGGAATCTCGTAACGTCCTCCCTCCGCGTAACCGACTTTTCTAATTCAATCCGCTGCCTCCAAGCAGATCCCAAGCTCCTCTGGTCAACTTTACAAAACCTCAAGTGGCTGCGTGAAGAGCCCAACGTGAGTCCCGTGGATGTCTGAATTTTTCCTTTTTATTCTAGTTCACAGTTTTTGAGGCATAGCTTTGCTTCAGCAGAAAGGATACCAGAGAGAGCAGAGACACCTGGGAGGGGAGGCAGACAACCCCACCCTCACCCCCCGCAGCCAGCTTCAGGGAGAGTGCAGGGTCAGCTAGTGCAGCTGGTGCCAGCACCGCGGGGTCTGGGCCCAGCAGCAGCCCGGAGACACCCTCAGCTCTGGGCCAGGTGGGCAGCACACAGAACCTCAGCTCCCCCAGTGAGGAAGAGGCTCTCCCAGGGCTGCCGCTGCCGGAAGCGAAAGTGCCTTCAGCAGGAGGGGAAGGGCCTTCCCCCAGGTGAGCCCCCGCTGGCCCACGTTAGAGAGCAAACCAGACACGCAGCGTGGAAAACGCCAGCCTGTCAGTCAGCCAAAAGCAGCGTCCTGAGGGTTCCAGGTGACTTCGGCTCCTGGGGGACCAAACGCCGTGTCCACAGCCCAGCACCAGCAGCCTGGAGGTGCCTGCACCCGAGGGAAGCGTGACTCACCGTGGGGACAGAAAGAGGCAACCTCACCCCTGCCCGGGACTCACTGTGGCTACTGCGGGCCGAGGCCCTGGCATCGGCCCTGAGGCCGAGGCGCGAGTGGGAGTGCGGGCCGCCCAGGCTGGCGCTGACCCGTTGTGGGTAAAAGCAAGGGCAAGGTGTTCGCGACGCCCTGGAAGGACGCATCCGCCTGGGCCCACGCCTCTAGAGCAGCCCCTCGGGGGCCCGCAGGCCCCAGTACAGCGCATGGCCCATGTCGTCGATGTCCTCCTCCCGCAGGCCGTCCAGGAGATTCACGCCACGGCTGAAGTGGCAGGGCAGGCTGGCCCGCTCCAGGCTGCCGATGAGCAACTCCAGGGCCTGCAGGAAGTGCTCCCCCAGGGCCTCCTCACCCCAGTCCGCTTCCCGCTCGCCCAGGTGCAGAACCACCTGGGCCAGGGGGCTGCGGCCCAGCCGCCCCAGCGCCGGGTGGCCACGGCAGACGCCGCAGAGCAACCGCAGCAGCCGCCGGCGGGTCCCAGCGTCGTGCTCGTCCAGGGCCCGCAGCCGGGCGGCCTCTGCCGGGTACCAGTCCTGCAGCCAGAGGTTGCCGGCCAGCCCCTCCAGGGGCCAGGCCAGCAGGAGGTCTCCGGCCTGGGCGCCAGCAGTGGCCAGGAGCACAGCCACACGGAGGTCCAGACGCTCGTGCTGCACCTCGAGCAGCAGTTCCTCCGAGGCCACGCACGGCCGGATCAGGCACCCGAGGAGGCTGCCGATGGCTGGCCAGTTGACGGAGGCGGTCAGGGCCTTGCGCAGCAGCTCCAGCAGGACCCGGGAGGAGAGGTAGCCGCCCACCAGGAAGCGGTCCCAGGGGCTGCTCCCGCGGGGGTGGAACTCCAGCTGAGTCCTGCGCACGGCCCAGCAGCGAGGGTCCCGGGCTACAGTGTCCACACCGGGCACCAGGCTCCACAGGCCAGGCTCCAGCGCCAGGGGCACCAGGAGACGCACGGGGTCGGCGGCCCCCGCCTGCGGCCCATCGTAGAGCGGCCCGCCAGGCACGAGCGCCCCAAAGGGCAGCTCTGGGAACCTGTTCCGCAGGTAGGCCTGCAGCTCCAGGGCAATGTCGCCGGCCAGCTCCTTGGCCAGGGCCACGTGGGCCACCGGCATGGTCACGTGGTCCCGCTCGAACGCCAGCAGCTTCTCCTGGAACGTCAGGCGTGCCGACGGCGCTGGGGAGCAGGGCTGAGGCGACGTCGGGGGGTCTGCGTCTGCGGGCCCCTCTGTAGCGTGAGAGGGCGGCGGGCGGGGGGGGTCTGTCAGAGGGACTGTAATGTGACCACCTGAAAACGCACCAAGCTCAGGTCCTCACGCACGGCGAGCGACTGATGACAGATTCCCATGGTCCAACGCCCTGAGGCTGAGACAGCTTCACGCAGGGTGGGACACTGGCCCCCATCTGAGGGCCCTGCCGTCCTAGTGCTGCCACCTTGCTCCAGGGCCACCCCCCACGGTCCACGTGCTCTGGTGGCCGGAGCCTCAGCACCACCCAGGAGGGGGAAGGACAGACAAATGCGTCATTAAACACTCAGGGAGCCTACGGCCCTTGGGGAAGAGGGACCCGAATGGCTCACACGTCAGTCAGGGGCAGGGCCTGGCTGCATCTCCTGAACGTGACCACCAAAGGGGGCACACCCGGGTCAGAGAGAAAGGGGTGCCACTCACCTGGGGCTGGCGGGGAGGGGGCCGGGGGCGGCACGGGCTGGCTGAGGGCCGCGGGCCGGGGCCGGGGCTGGAGGCGCGGTGTGGCCTTGAGCAGGCTCAGTTCCTGCCAGCTGTCCTCCAGGCACGTGGAGTCCTGCTTGGCGTCGTCCTCATCCCGAGGGCTGGTGGCCCTGTCAATGAGCTGCAGGCAGTGACAGGTGCGACAGCTGGAGCCCAGGTAGGAACGGCAGAGCCGAAGGCAAAGCCAGGCTGGTGGGGTAGAGGCAGGTGCGGCCTCGGGCAGTCCCACCGTCGCCACCCCGCTCTGGGAGCCCCGGGGTCACCGGGCCAGCCCGGCCTTACCCGCTTCACAGCCAGGGTGGCAATGCCCAGCACGGCAGCTCCGCCCACCCCCAGCACCAGGCGGGCGTTGGCCAGAAGGAAGTCCACAGCACCGCCCAGCACCTCGCCGTCACGCCGCTTGCCCCGATTCTGGGAGAACTCGGCCATGGTCAGTCTGCCTGTGAGGGAGCCAAGGGGCGGGGACTGCTCAGCGAGGGGGCCGGCCTGGCAGCAGGGCAGGTGCTCTGGCTGCCATCACGCCGGGATCACTGAGGCGAGCCCACGAGGGGGCTTCCTGAGAATTTCTGAGGAGAAAGGGACCACTTGCAGAGTTTCTTGGGAGGAGATTGGCAGCTGCAAACACCACCCCCCCCCGGACGGGGGCTCACGGCGAAAGGCGCCAAGGCCCACGGCAGGTCAGAGGACGGGAACGATCTCCCCCATCCCACCCTCCAGGTCCCCCGACGTCGCCAAAGACCGTGAGGTGGATCTTATGGACACCACCCCCATTCTACAAGGAAATGGGCTGCTGGCCCACACAGTGAGTGCTGGGGACTCAGACCCACAGCTGCAAAACCTCTGGACTCTTGCCCACCCCTATGGCCAGGTCCTAGGAGCGGCCTCATCTTGGTTCCTAACCAGGGCTGGCACTGCAGGAGGAAACCAAGGCCCAGAGAAGGCCACGGCTTGAGGTCCCAGGCAGCCTGCCCCGGACAGCCACTCAAGCCTTTGGGGGGACCTCAGTGAAGCTCAGGGGGCCAGTTGCCCCCCACATCTCAGCAAGGCAGGCCCCAGAGACAAGGCTACCAGGTCAGAGAACAGGACAAGTGAGATAGCCCAGGCTACCCTGGGGACAGGAGCTTCCTGTCAACAGGTACATGCCAGACGACGTTGAAGGCCCCGCTGCAGCAAGGTAACTCTAAAAACCACCAACAGGGCTAGCCCGGTGCCCTGGCCAGGGGCCTCTCGCCTCTCGGGCTTGGATCAATGGTGGGTGGGAAGCCGACCTCAGCTGCTGGGAACCCAGGCAACAGAAGGTAAGCTGAGCGCCGGAACGCCCCAGATGAGGTTGCTCTTCTGTAAGATGGAGCAGGTGCGGTGAGGAAAGGTCCAACGTGGGGAGCCCCACTGTGGGGCTGGGAAGGCGGGTATCTCTGCCAGGCCAGTGCGCTAAGCCCCAGCTCCACATTCTTACAGGGGACCTGCCCTCAGGTCCCGAGCACTGAGGAGGTGTGACCAGGGGACCAGTCAGATGGCCAGGAAGGACTGTCTCGCTGAGGACGCCCGAACAGATGACCCTGAGCTCAGAACCAACTCAACCCCAAGGACTTCTGCCGCCCTGTTCGCGGCGGGTGCCCGGGCTCGGTTGCCAGGTGGGGCCGGCAGCCCCGCCCCGCTCCCAAGCTAAAAATAGGCAAGAAGGCCGCGGGGTGGGGGTGACCCAGCGTGGCCCCGCGGCGGCTTCCTCGTCGGGGATCAGTACTGCCATCCACCTCCAAGCTGTGA
Organism: Kogia breviceps; assembly: GCF_026419965.1. Lineage (NCBI taxonomy): Eukaryota > Metazoa > Chordata > Mammalia > Artiodactyla > Physeteridae > Kogia > Kogia breviceps. The sequence continues at coordinate 1,353,677 of NC_081328.1, read as the reverse complement.
AGCGCTCAAAGACCCTGCCTGCCTGAGCTGGGTTGCGCAGACCCCAACCAGGAAGGGGAGAGGGCGAGGCCGGGCATCCCCTCCCTCCCCTGCTCCAAGCCCCGGCCGCGAGGGTCACCGAGGCCCTGAGAACGCCGGGATGGACCCGGGACGGACCCAGGACGCGACCCGACCTCTGCCCGGCCCCGGCTCTTCCCCGGTGCCCCCTTTCCTGGCAGGGACGGCGCGGCTGGCGGAGGCCACTCTCCGTGCCCCGGCCGTACCTGCGTCGCTCCTTCGGCGCCCCGGCCGGGGGACGCAGGGGGCCGCTCGGGCAGCGCCACGGGGTCGCCTGGGAATGGAACGTGGAGGACCCAGGAGTCGAACGCCGAGGGCAGCGTCGGCCGAGGGCCCGGCGCTCGCAGACGGGCAGGCCTCGGCTCCAATCGGAGCGCTCGAGGCCAGCTCCCACGTGCCACCCTGAGGCCTCCTCAGCCAATGGCGGCCGCACGCTCCTTAGGGTGGGGCTCCCCGGCGCGCTCCGTCTTAAAGAAGCAGGGCAGCGCTCCCTGCCACGGCCAGTGGAGACGCGAGTTTCTTCCGGGACCGGCGCGCACTCACTGGGGCCCTTGGTCAGTGTGGTCTGCAGCTGCTTCTCCGGCCGTGTCACCTACTAGGGCCGCTGTGTGCCGGCCCGGGGACGCCTCCCTCGGGGGGCGAGCGGGCACGTAACCGCGCAGCCGGGGGTCGCCTCCGAGCGGGGACGCCGAGGAGCGCGGGCGCTAACCCCAAGCGAGCTTCTCCCGGAAGGAGGCCCGAGGCTCGGAACGAGAAGCCGGGCGTCCTGTTGCCGCTTCCCCCGGGCGCCCGAGCCTGGGCCGGAACCACCGGGGTCCTGGGCGCCGGCCAGCTAAGGGGACAAAGCTGCGGGCCGAGAAGGCCCTGCGGGGCACAGGCGCGCCGTGGTCTTAGGGGCCCCGCGCCCCCCCCCGGGCAGGCCCCGGGCGCGTCCGGAACTGCGGGCCGGGCAGTCGCGGGCTGAGGGGTGGGGCCGGCGCGCTCCCCGCCCCGCCGGCTCCGCGCTCCCCACCCCGTGCGCCCCGCCCCGCCCCGCCAGCAGCCCGCTCCCCGCTCCCAGCAGTCGGGCGCCGCCATGGAGGCCACCGGCGTGTTACCGTTCGTGCGCGGCGTAGATCTCAGCGGCAACGACTTCAAGGTGAGCCTCGGGACGGCGGACGGGCCCCCCAACCCGCCCATGCGCTTCTTGCGCGCCCGGGACCGCGGACGGGCTCGCCCGGGCCCCGCCCCGAACCGACACCCCCAGGTCTCCGTTTGGCGCCCGCGAAAGAGACCCAGGGCGGGTTGGGCGGGCGCACGCGGGGTCTCGGAGCCGCGTCGGGGTGCGCGGGGAACCCCCACGGGGCCCCTTGCTAGCGCCTGGCCCCTGGCCCCGGCAGGGCGGCCGGTGGCCCGGGTCGGAGCTCTTGCTCCCGCCTCCCCAGCTCTCCCTCCCCTCCCCTGTGACATCACACGCCCAAGCCGGGCCCTGACTCACGGCCGCGCCGCTGGCTTTTCCCTGCCTCCGCCTGCCACCCCCATCTTGTGTGGGATTGGGCGAGTCACTTCCCCTCCTCGAGCCTCGCTTTCTCGCCCGGTGAAGGAGCTTAAAACTAACCCTCTGGAGGCAGGGATTAGTTGCTATGGAGAGGGTGGTGTCGAGCAGCTGGGCGAGGGCCTGGGTGGCAGTTGTATGAGCAGGTGCTGGACTGATTGACCTGGGCCACCAGGAACCCGAGCCCAGCCCTCCAGCCAGTGGGGGGACTGGGGGCCACAGTGGTTCTGGAGGTCTGAGAATGAGAGTGGCAGGGTTAGGGCTGGTGGCCAGAGACGAGGCCCTGAGAGTTGGCCTGGCTCCTGGAGCGTGATCCCGGCTGCAGGGTGGGGTGTGGGCAGGCTCAGGCTGGGGGCAGTGTAGCGTGAGCCTGTGTCGGCAGCGTCCTGCGGCCCCGGCTGTGGCTGGGCTCGGGGGTTGGGCCAGGGCCGAGGAGACAGGCCGCCTTCCTGCGTTTAACCCACGTGTGCACGCTTGAGCCCAGGCACAGGTGGCCACTTTTCTCTGCCCCCATCCTCATCTGCTCACCTGGGATCCCCGTGTGTCCTCTCCAGACTGGGAGAGTCTGAGTCACCTGCTGGGAATGTGCCTGGATGGGGAAGGGGACACCAGCCAGGGGCGCTGAAGGCACATGCTGCCCCAGGCTCCCTGCCACAAGGGCTGGGGGTCCCGAGGTGGGCGTTTGAACATGGGGAACGAAGAGGTGAATGAACTAACAAATAAGGCTGTGCCTGTGCAGGGTGGGGTGCGGGGCCTCACACAGGGGGAGTCGACCTTGTCACTAGCGGCCACATGCTGATGGCAGTGTCGGAGCACAGGCAGGGCCTGGACGCCAGGCAGAGGCCTTGAGCTGATGTAACCACACAGCTAGGTGTGCGGGTGTCTCCTGGAATAAGCTTTCTCGGGGTCGAGAACACAGCAAGAGAGACAGATTCTAGATCGGCAGCTGTCCTGACCGTTAGTTGTTCCTTACGATGCTTTTGTTGTCGGGGTTTTGTTAGTTCTGCTCTGTGGGCGAGAGGGAGTGGAGGCAAAGAACAGCAGAGTGGCTTGTCCAGGGTCACACAGCTGGTGAGAGGTGACTTGCTCTCCAAGGCTTCCGTGGGCACTGGGGGCCACTGGGCGGCGGGGCAAGGGTGCCTGTCCCAGGCCAGCCTTACCACGACATACTTCTCAGGGTGGCTACTTCCCCGAGAACGTCAAGGCCATGACTGGCCTGCGATGGCTGAAGCTAAACCGCACCGGCCTCTGCTACCTGCCGGAGGAGTTGGCCGCCCTGCAGAAGCTGGTAAGAGGCTCTGGGCAGGCAGGGAGGGTCCCTGTGGATGGGGCTGGCCAGGTGGGGAGAACCTGCGCAGAGCACAGATGTCACAGAGGACACAGCAGGCCACAGCAGAACTGGTGGAGACGGAGTGAGTACCCCATCCTGGGAGGTGTGCAAGGAGAGTTTGGGTCTGTGAGGGAGGGAAGCTGCAGAAATTGACCGGACCTGTGTGGCCGAGGGCCCCCCGGATGGGGCAGCGTTGTGGTGGCAGATGGGGGCTCCGTGGATGCCCCACCGCCCTGCTGAGCCCCTGTCCCCGTCCCTGCCCAGGAGCACCTGTCAGTGAGCCACAACAACCTGACCACGCTCCACGGGGAGCTGTCCAGCCTGCCGTCGCTGCGGGTGAGTGCCGCCCGAGGCTGCAGACCTTGGGCCGGGACCCTCACGGGCCAGCACCTCTCGCCACCCGCACGCTGGGGGGGAGAGTATGCGGTAACTCTCTGTGTCGAGTAACCGTGGGGGAAGCGCTGAAAAACTCCAAATCTCACCCAGTTTGGACAACAAGTACTGTAGCAGCTATTAGCAGCTGAGCAGCGTTACAGCTGTTTCACGAGGGCTTTTATGTGATTTTCACTTGCTCTAAGTTCACAGATGAGGATACTTGGCCATGGAGGCAGGTCGCACAGCTGGCAGTGGTAGAGCCGGGGTAGGGTGGGGCTCGGCCAGGAGGGCAGGTGGGCGGGGCAGTTCACTTGGGCCTCTACTCTCCATGGAGCCCCCGTCCCAGACCCTCAGGCCTCGGCGTGCTGGGCTCTGGGGCACATTTGAGTCGGGCTTTGAGGTATAAATAGGAGTTCATTGGTAGTCTAGAAAAGGCTTGCCCAGTAGAGAGATGATGAGTAAAAGCCAGAGTGAGAGAGCACTCAGGCCTGGCTTTGGTGGACTTCTGGAGGTGGTGTCCCCACCCCATCCCTGTTTCTCCTGGGGGGCGGAAGCTAGGAGTCACGGACTCTCATGGTGTATCCCCAGGCCATCGTGGCTCGAGCCAACAGCCTGAAGAATTCCGGAGTCCCCGATGATATCTTCAAGCTGGATGACCTCTCGGTTCTGGTCAGTGGTTATCTGCCACCTGGCCCTTGTGCCAGCCCCACCATTCAGCGCCCACCCACTACACTGGACCCTGGGGCCGTGGTGATCCTGTTCTACAGACGCAGACACCTGAGACTCTTACAGGGGGCGGGGCCTGGCCCAAGGCCCAAGGTCACCTATGGAGTCGGATCCCTAACCTAGGCCCCCTTCCTCCCAGGGTCCCACTGTCTCTCTCTGCCCTGAAGCCCCCTTCTCTGCTCCCCTCCCAGTGCCTGTCCTGACCCTCGAGCCCGGTGGAGGCCTGGCGGGGTGGGACCAGCCCTGACGCCCCTGACCCGGCCTCGCCCCTCCACCCAGGACTTGAGCTACAACCAGCTGACGGAGTGCCCTCGGGAGCTGGAGAACGCCAAGAACATGCTGGTGCTGAACCTCAGCCACAACAGGTGCCTGGAGGGCGGGCGGGCGGGCCGGGGGCCGGGCCCGGAGGGGGGAGCGCGGCCGGAGGGGGGAGCGCGGCCCTGACCCGGCAGCCGTCCGCCCGCAGCATCGACGCCGTCCCCAGCCAGCTCTTCATCAGCCTCACCGACCTGCTGTTCCTGGACCTCAGCGAGAACCGCCTGGAGAGCCTGCCCCCCCAGATGCGCCGCCTCGTGCACCTGCAGACGCTCGTGCTCAACGGGAACCCGCTGCTGCACGCCCAGCTCCGGTGGGCGCCCGCCGGGGCCCTGGCCTTGCGGGGGGTCACGTCTCGCCACCGTCGGCCTCGTGCCGCGGGCCCGCCCGGCCCCTGGCCTGAACGCCTCGTCTCCCCGCAGGCAGCTCCCGGCCATGACGGCGCTGCAGACCTTGCACCTGAGGAACACACAGCGCACCCAGGGCAACCTGCCCACCAGCCTGGAGGGCCTGAGCCACCTCGCAGGTTGGCAGTCCCTGGGGACCCCTCAGCCCCTTGCTTCCTCACAGAGGAGGGGACGGTGCCCTGCTTCGGTGAGCACCTCTAGGGGGCGGCGGGGGGCGGCTCTGTCCCATCTCCTCCCGTCGTGACGACTGGGAGTAACGCACGCCGTGAGTAGGCTCTGTGCGCACAGCCCCGCCCTGGGAAGCCGGGAGGTGAAGCCCTGCACCTGAGGCCACAGAGCCAGGAGGGGGAGCCGGGGTTCACACAGGCCCGCCGCAGGGGCCCCGGCTGATGCGCCACCCCACGCCCAGATGTGGACCTGTCCTGCAACGACCTGACGCGGGTGCCCGAGTGTCTGTACACCCTCCCCAGCCTGCGGCGCCTCAACCTCAGCAGCAACCAGATTGCGGAGCTGTCCCTCTGCATCGACCAGTGGGTGCACGTGGAGACCTTGAACCTGTCCCGCAACCAGCTGACCTCACTGCCCGTGCGTTGGGGCCCAGGGAGGGCTGGGAGGCTGCAGGCTGCCCCGTGCCCACCCCTGACCCACCCCTGCCCGTGCCGCCTCTAGTCGGCCATCTGCAAGCTGACCAAGCTCAAGAGGCTGTACCTGAACTCCAACAAGCTGGACTTCGACGGGCTGCCCTCGGGCATCGGCAAGCTGTCCAGCCTGGAAGAGTTCATGGCCGCCAGCAACAACTTGGAGCTGATCCCTGAGAGCCTCTGCAGGTGCCGGGCCGAGGCTGGGCGCAGGAGCACAGCACAGAAACCCCAGGGTCCCAGCCCAGCCCCTCCGCCCCGCCCCCGCGGTCTTCGTGCATCGTGGGAAACGGGAGGGCTTGAGTTGGCTTTGCGGGTGCAGCCCCCAGAGCAGTCTTTGGGGGGATGCCGACAGGCGTGAGGCCAGAAGGGCTCCACTGCCACCTGCGTTTGGGACACAGCGCTGTTTCCGTCCCCTTCTAGAGGTCATAGCGTCCACCAGCACGGTCCCCGGCACTGAGGACGGAGGGCCCTCGGCAGCTTCCTGGTTAATCTGAGGGCAGGACGTGTGTTTTGGTGCCCCCTCGTTCACACCCAGGGGTCTTTAGTTCTCGGAAGGTCCCTTTGAAAGGTGCTGCCCTGTAGAAGCCACAGAAAGACCCTTCCGGTCACCTGGCCGTGAGGAGACCCCGGCCCCTCCCGTCTTTGCCGGCACCTTCCAATTGGCTGGTTTCCTAACTAGCCGGGCTGCTTAGTCTCTCTGGCTCTACCTGCCTCCCCGACCCAGGACTGGAAGGCCCCCGGCTCCCCGTCTGCCACCCTCCCCTGAGGCCCAGCTGTGTCGTCACAGGTGCACAAAGCTGAGGAAGCTGGTCCTGAACAAGAATCGCCTCGTGACCCTCCCGGAGGCCGTCCACTTCCTGACGGAGATCGAGGTCGGGCAGGCGGCTGGTACTGGGGGGAGGGAAGAGCGGGAGAGGTGCGGATAGACCCCCAGAGAAGACCGAGCAAAGGGCTCTTGGAGGGGTGGCTGGTGCCACGGGGAGGAGGGGGTGGCCCACGTCCTGTGTCCACGTCACGCGCGACAGCATCGCGTAAGCCTCACGATCAGCCGGTCTGTGAGGTCACGCTTCACAGGCGGGAAGGCGCGAGCCCACGAGGGTGGCTGCAGGGCGAGAAGAACGTGGGCCCTTTGGCCCCGGAGGTTGCGAAGAGCAGGGGCGTGGGGTGGCCGGGAGGTGGAAGTCGGGCTCAGCGCCGGCTTCGCTCGCCCCGCGAGGCAGGTCCTGGACGTGCGGGAGAACCCCAGCCTGGTCATGCCCCCCAAGCCCGCCGACGGCACCGCCGAGTGGTACAACATCGACTTCTCGCTGCAGAACCAGCTGCGGCTGGCGGGAGCCTCCCCTGCCACGGCGGCCGCGGCGGCGGCTGGTGAGCAAGGCAGGGTCTGGCCTGGCCGCGGGGGCCCCTCCCTGGGCCTCAGCCCGCCTACCTACACATTGGGTGGGACGCTCTCTCTGGGTGCCGGGTGTGGGGCTGGCCCCTGGCTGGCTGGACGCCCCAGGCGGGGTGGGGGGCAGCCAGGTCAGCTGTGTGCCCCTCCCCTCGGCAGGGACTGGGCCCAAGGACCCACTGGCGCGCAAGATGCGGCTGCGGAGGCGCAAGGACTCGGCCCAGGATGACCAGGCCAAGCAGGTGCTGAAGGGCATGTCGGATGTGGCCCAGGAGAAGAACAAAAAGCAGGAGGTAAGGCGGCCCGGGGCTCAGGCTCTGCTCAGCGGTGCAACCTGGGCCCGGCGGGAGAGGGGGCGCCGAGCTGGGTCGCAGGCAGACGGGCGCGAGCGGCTGCATGGGGTCCAGCCAGCATGTGCCTGCGGTCCCAGGAGAGCGTGGACTCCGGAGTGCCTGGGGGCAAGGTGCGGCGCTGGGACCAGGGCCTGGAGAAGCCGCGCCTCGACTACTCTGAGTTCTTCACGGAGGACGTGGGCCAGCTGCCTGGCCTGACCATCTGGCAGATGGAGAACTTCGTGCCCGTGCTGGTGGGGGAAGCCCTCCACGGCAGGTTCTACGAGGCCGACTGCTACATCGTGCTCAAGGTGCGGGGCAGGGGGCTGCGAGGCCCGACCTGGATGCCCCACAACCACCCGCTCCCAGCCGTGTTCGGGGGGAGGGTGGGCGGCGAGGGCGCTTCCCCGGGGGGCTGCCCAGCAGAAGCCTGGTGGGGGCTGACCCGGCCACTGCCCTGGCCTCCAGACCTTTCTGGATGACAGCGGGTCTCTGAACTGGGAGATCTACTACTGGATCGGCGGGGAGGCCACACTCGACAAGAAGGCGTGCTCTGCCATCCACGCCGTCAACCTGCGCAACTACCTGGGCGCCGAGTGCCGCACCGTGCGCGAGGAGATGGGCGAGGAGAGTGACGAGTTCCTGCAGGTGCGGCGCGGAGGGGCGGGGCCGAAGCCAGGGCCGGTGGGCGGGGCTGACTGAACCGCATCCGGGGCTGAGCCCCGCGGACCTACGGCAGACAGCAGGGAGGCAGACGACAGCAGGGACGGTGGGGTGAGGTCAGGGAAGTGAGGTGGGGCCGAGTCCTGGCTCAGGGGAGGATAAGGAGGATGAGGAGCTGGAAACTGGGTTGGCGGTGGCGTAGGAGCCCAGGAGAGAAGGGGGGCTGGGCCTACGAGCTGCTAGAGGGCGGCCCACCAAGGAGGCGGGGCCAGGGGCAGGGCCAGAGTCCCGGGAGCTGGGTTAGTGAGAGGCAGCGGCCTAGCCGCCGGCTGGTTACATGTAGGTGCCTACAGGAGACGAGACTGGGCACTCGCACCTAAGTTTGCCTCCTTCCATAAAGCCGCGCGGTCCCGTCCCCTGATACGCACATGTCTAAACATGCTGCGTCCGGACCCAGGCAAACGCGATCACGGCTGTATACATCGTACCACCCCGTGTGTGTTTATGTCTATAGACACAGATCTTGTAGTTTTAACATCATCGTGGGTTCGCGGCACCTGACTCGGCTGCACGCAAGTCCGCCGCTCCTGACAGGTGGTGGTGGGCGGGGGTGGGGGGACAGCTCAGTGCAAGTCCGCACGCCCCGCGCACAGGTGTTTGACAACGACATCTCCTACGTCGAGGGTGGAACAGCCAGTGGCTTCTACACCGTGGAGGACACGCACTACGTAACCAGGTGAGGGGTGTGTGCGCGGCGCTGACCTGGACTCGGCTGGGAGGGATGGGGGGAGGGTGTTGGGGTAAATCTGCCCCTTGGTGTCCCCGCCAAGCCACTCTTGCTCTGGCCCCTAGGATGTACCGTGTGTACGGAAAAAAGAACCTCAAGTTGGAGCCCGTGCCTCTTAAGGGGGCCTCCCTGGACCCAAGGTGAGCCCCACGACGTGAGGTGGGGTGCTTCACCCCAACCCTCTCCCTGCCCGTGGGGGGCAAGGCTCGGCTCTAGACAGAGAGGCCTTCCAGCCCTTGTTCCGCAGAGCTTGGCAGGAGGTCCAGCGGGGAGGGATGCGGGGCGGGGCCAGAGGCACGGGGTGGGGGGGGCAGCCGTTGCCCGTGGCCAGTGGCAGCCCCTCCCGCCCTTCCTGTCCAGGTTTGTTTTCCTGCTGGACCAAGGGCTGGACATCTACGTGTGGCGGGGGGCTCAGGCCACGCTGAGCAGCACCACCAAGGCCAGGTAAGAGGACTGACCTGCCCAGACGTGCCGGGGCGTGCCGTGCAAAGGAAAACTGTCACCCGGGGAGGAGGAGGAGTGGGCTTCATCATTGAGGCTTTGCACCCGCCCTCAGGCTCTTTGCAGAGAAAATTAACAAGAACGAACGAAAAGGGAAGGCAGAGATCTCACTGCTGGTACAAGGCCAGGAGCTCCCAGAGTTCTGGGAGGTGCTGGGCGGGGAGCCCTCCGAGATCAAGAAGCACGTGCCCGATGACTTCTGGCCACCCCAGCCCAAGCTGTATAAGGTGAGCCGGGGGTGCGGGGCTGGCCTGACTTCACTGGCGGTCAGGCGGCAGCTGCGGTCTCTCCTTTGGGACCTCGGTGGCGAGAGGGTGCTCTGGGCGAGGAGTAGCTCAGCACGGGTCTGAGGGGGGCCGGGGGCACTGGTGTTGGGCTCTGTGCTTCCGGGAAGGCGGGGCTGGAGAGGGAGGCCGAGAAGCACGTGGGTACCAGGCCTGGGGACCTGGCCTTCGTGCTGTAGGTGATAGGAAGGTGGGTGTGTTGTGGGCGGGAAGAGGACAGGTTAGAGAAACCCGTAAGGACCTGGAGAGGGTGGGTAGGGAAGGCACCCTGTACCAGCCCTTCTTCCACTGACAGGATTTTCTAGAAAGCATCTTGGGGTGGAGGGAGGAAGCCGGCCCGGAGAGGAGCAGCCTGTGGACCTGAGTGCAGGGGCCAGCCTGAAGCAGGGGCCGTCGTGGCCGGGGTCGTGTTCCCCAGACCCAGCCTGGTTTAAGCCCACCTCTTGCTCCTGCCAGGTGGGCCTGGGCCTGGGCTACCTGGAGCTGCCGCAGATCAACTACAAGCTCTCTGTGGAACATAAGACGCGGCCCAAGGTGGAACTGATGCCTGGGATGCGGCTGGTGAGATGCACAGGGAGGAGGGCGTCGGGGCTGGATCCCTTCTTGCTGGTGGCCCTGGTCTTGACCTCCAGCCTCCGGGGCCCCGCAGCTGCAGGGCCTACTGGACACGCGCTGCGTGTACATCCTGGACTGTTGGTCCGATGTGTTCATCTGGCTGGGCCGCAAGTCCCCGCGCCTGGTACGCGCCGCCGCCCTCAAGCTGGGCCAGGAGCTGTGCGGGATGCTGCACCGGCCGCGCCACGCCGCGGTTAGCCGCACCCTGGAGGGCACAGAGGCGCAGGTGTGCGACGCGGCGCCCCCGGAGGCCTCCTCCCCGAGACTCCCGCGGGCGCGTTCTTGCCCTGACCCTCTGTGCGTTGGTTACCAAGCTCCACGGCTTCCCACATCCCCTGCCCGGGCCCCGCCCTCCCACTCCTAGGCCCCGCCCCCCACTCCTAGGCCCCCCTGGGTTGCTAGGCCACACCTCTCCCAATTCCTAGGCCCCGCCCTGCTTCCCCAGGCCCCGCCCTGCTTCCCCAGGCCCCGCCCTGCTTCCCCAGGCCCCGCCTCCTCTGCCTCCTACTCCAGCTGCGCCTTTTCAGGTGTTTAAGGCCAAGTTCAAGAACTGGGACGATGTGTTGACCGTGGACTACACGCGCAATGCAGAGGCCGTGCTGCAGGGCCCGGGGCTCGCGGGGAAGGTGAAGCGTGACGCTGAGAAAGATCAGATGAAGGCCGACCTCACCTCGCTCTTCCTGCCGCGGCAGCCGCGCATGCCTCTGGCGGAGGTGGGCACGGGGCTGGGCGCAGCGCGGGCGGGCTGGGCTGTCCCGTCCCGTCCCGCCGTGACGGGTGGGGTCGCACGCAGGCGGAGCAGCTGATGGACGAGTGGAACGAGGACCTGGACGGCATGGAGGGCTTCGTGCTCGAGGGGAAGAAGTTCGCCCGGCTGCCCGAGGAGGAGTTTGGCCACTTCTACACGCAGGACTGCTACGTCTTCCTCTGCAGGTGCCTCCCCCGCGTGCCCCTCGCCCCACCTGCCCCTGGTGCTGGGCGCTCAGCCCTGCCCACCGCCCTCTGACCCCGCAGGTACTGGGTCCCCGTGGAGTATGAGGAGGAGGAGGAGGCGCCGAAGGAGAAGGCGGGGGCTGAGCAGCAGCAGGGAGAGGAGGTGGCGGCCGAGGCAGAGGAGAAGCAGCCCGAGGAGGACTTCCAGTGCATAGTGTACTTCTGGCAGGGCCGCGACGCTTCCAACATGGGCTGGCTGACCTTCACCTTCAGCCTGCAGAAGAAGTTTGAGAGCCTCTTCCCCGGCAAACTGGAGGTGTGCCAGCCACACCCCCAGAACCCGGGGAGGGGGCGTCCCTGGGACTCGGCCGGGGCAGCCTGGCCCCACCAGGGAGCTGCCCCTGACGGCTTCCGTGCCCCCAGGTGGTGCGCATGACACAGCAGCAGGAGAACCCCAAGTTTCTGTCCCATTTCAAGAGAAAGTTTATCATCCACCGGGGCAAGAGGAAGGCGGCCCAGGGAGCCCTGCAACCAAGCCTGTACCAGATCCGCAGCAACGGCAGCGCTCTCTGCACCCGGTGCCTGGCCGCGGGGAGCGGGCGCGGGAGGCCAGGGGGCTGTGTCCCGCCCGGGCTCCTTGCTGAACCCCCCCAACCCCCGCCCCCAGGTGCATCCAGATCAGCACCGACTCCGGCCTCCTCAACTCCGAGTTCTGCTTCATCCTCAAGGTGGGGCCTGGCGCGGCCGGGAGCGGGGCAGGGCGGGGGTGCGGGTCGGGCCTGACCTGGGCCCCCGCACACCCAGGTTCCCTTCGAGAGCGAGGACAACCAGGGCATCGTGTACGCGTGGGTGGGCCGGGCGTCGGACCCCGACGAGGCCAAGCTGGCGGAGGACATCCTGAACAGCATGTTCGAGGCTTCCTACAGCAAGCAGGTGAGCAGGGCGGGCAGCGGGCGGAGGGCACGCGGCGGGCGGAGGGTGGGCAGCCCCGGGCCGACCGACCTCTCCCCCAGGTCGTCAGCGAGGGCGAGGAGCCTGAGAACTTCTTCTGGGTGGGCATCGGGGCACAGAAGCCCTACGACGACGACGCCGAGTACATGAAGCACACGCGGCTCTTCCGGTGAGGACGGCCCCGCCCCCGCTCCCGCCCCCAGCCTCCCGCTCAGTCCTGGCCCTGCTGCTGTGACCCTCGGCCTCTCCGTGACCCTTGACCCCCAGGTGCTCCAACGAGAAGGGCTACTTTGCAGTGACCGAGAAGTGCTCTGACTTTTGCCAAGACGACTTGGCAGATGACGACATCATGCTCTTGGACAATGGCCAAGAGGTGAGAGCCCACCAGCCCTGCCCGGACGGGGGGCCCTGCCGTCCCTGGATGGGAATTCTGAGGCCGGGCCACCACCTCCTCCGCTGTCCCCACAGGTCTACATGTGGGTGGGGACCCAGACAAGCCAGGTGGAGATCAAGCTGAGTCTGAAGGCCTGCCAGGTGAGTGGGGGAGGGGCCGAGGCTGGGCCTGGGGGGAGGGGCCGAGGCTGCAGGTGCGCACTCACTGTCCCGCCCACCAGGTGTACATCCAGCACCTGCGCTCCAAGGAGCACGAGCGTCCCCGCCGCCTGCGCCTGGTGCGCAAGGGCAATGAGCAGCACGCCTTCACCCGCTGCTTCCACGCCTGGAGCACCTTCCGCCAGGCCCTGACCTAGGGCAGCTGCCCGCGTGCCCTGTTGGCCACCACAGGCTCTGCGGAGGGCAAGAGAGGGCCTGTCCACCGCCTGCCCCCAGTGCCGCAGTCCCCGGCAGCAGCGACGGGAGCGACCCTGACCAGTGAGTGCCCCCAGGGTCCTGGGAAAGAGGGTCTCCTCCACCGTGAGCTCACGTGTGATGCCCCCTCTTCGGCCAGGGATAAAGCAGGTGTGGTTGCCCTCTAAGAGATATTAAATGCTTTTATTTTCAACATTAAAAATCAGTATTTTTAATATTAAAATTGCTAATTTTAACAAAATGACAAAAAAAAACCCCAGGGTACAATCTACAAGGAAACCCATCCTGACCCCCACTCCACACACACACATACACACACACACACACACACACGCACGCACAGCCTGTGGCGGGGTGGGGGAGCGGGTGCTGGCCCAGGAAGGAGCACGTACCAAAATAGTTGTAGAAATGACTGTGGTGCCTGGCACAGGCGTTAGAAAAATACTCTTTGCAAAAGGTGAGGAAAAGGACGGTGTTGTCGCCTGGGAGGTGACAGGCTGTGAACCCCAGCTGCCCTCCCCTGTGGCACCTGACCTCCCGGGTGGCCTCTGGGGCCAGGCTGGGCAGGTCCCGCTGGAGCCTGAGATTAGCAGGTGCAGGTCCACGTGAAGGGCCGGGGTTCTGGGTCCCAGCTGCGAACAGGGCAGGCCTGGCAGTCCTGGTAGAGGAAGGAAAAGGGGTCAGCAGGAGGCCTGGGGGCAGGCAACCCGGCCTCGTGTGGGCCACCGCTCGGTCTCCAGGATGAGGGCAAGGGCCCTGTAGTGACAGCCTTAGCCCTGACCACATCTGGGCCCGAGGCCAAAGCGTGGCCCTGGAGGGGCAGTGGTGACCCCAGCAACAGAGGGAGCCGCAGCGCCTGTGCAGGGAGAGGCGGGGGCAGACCTATGGCCTCAGATTCGGGCCTGGGCTGGTGCGGGGGCCGGTCAGCCTCGGGCAGCGCCCAATCTCGCACACCTGGGTGATCCCACCTGCAAAACAGGCTGGCCAAACCCCCTGAGCCCCAAGCTGCCGTGGCCCCGGGTGGTTCGGCCTGGTCTCGTTCCAGAGGCCAGCCGTCTTACCTGGGGGCCGACGGGCTGACGGGCCGGCCCCGATTCCTAACAGCAGACCCCGAGAAGCAGGGCTGCGTGGGCTGCGGAGGCCCCTGCCGGGAGGGGGCAGGCTGGGGAAACGCCTCCCCGGGCCTGCCAGGGTTTCGGGCGCAGCACCGGCGAGGGTGAGGCCGCGCCGAGGGGACCAGGGAGACCCAGGGCCCCGCACCTGAGCGCCTCATGCGATGAGGACGGGGCAGCCTCGGGCCTCGTCCTCTTCTGACAGGTTCCGCAGGTTCTCGGACTCCTCTGAAGAGCTGGGGGGAGGGGCGGCGGTCAGCAGGTCTGGGGTCAGGCCCTCCTCGGCCCTCTGCGCCCAGCTGGGATGTGAGGCCGGCTGGAGGGTCGGGGAAGGGAGGCTGGGGGCCGACCAACCCCCTCCCATGGGCCCAGCCGCCCCCTCACCCCAGGAAGTCCTTCACGTCCTCCACCGTCACGTCCCCCGTCGTGTCCAGCGTCGTGTCGGCACTGGTGGCCGAGTCGGCGGACGTGGGTGAGAGCGTGGCCTCAGGCGGCTCCGGGGTGTCTGCAGAGAGAGTGGTCAGGCCCTTCCCAGGGCCCCGGGGCCGACTCCACCCCTGGGGCCCTGGCCCCGGCACCCCCCCCCCCCCCGCCCCTCACGGGCCGCATCCCGCAGAGCCCCGCCCGCCCTGAGGCCGAGGTGCCGCACTTCACGCCCGCCCTCCTCACCAGCTCCCTCGGCGCGCGTGGCATCGGGGCTTCCGCCACGGCTCTGTGGGCCCAGGACGACGCCGGGGGTCCCGTTAGCCTGGCTCAGCTTGGGTGACTCTCGGAGCCTGTAGCTGCAGACATGGGTCTGTGCTGGGGACCGGGGGCAGGTGCCTTACGGCTCGAGGGCCAGGCCCCCACCCTCCCACTCCTGAGCGCTGGGACCAGAGAGGGGTGACACCGGGGACGGCGACCGTGCTCCCTGCTCCAGGCCCCACCCCTTCCACGCACCCGGCACGCATGGCATCACGCGGCCAACTGGTGTCCAGAGAGCAGAGCGGCTCCGTGATGTTCCGGGCGCTCAGGGAGAAGCGCTCAAACTCCGACGGGGAAATCAGGTAGAACCCTGGGGGGGGGGCGGGAGGGGAGCGGAGAGCGTAGTGAAGGGCCCGGCCCCTCCCCGCCTCCTGGGGGCGGCCCCTCCCCCGCCGTCCAGGCCCTCACCCTGGCCGTGTCGCGTGAAGACGCAGGAGGCGATGCCGCTGATGTCCTCCTTGCGGATGCAGGCGTAGTGCACCTGGGGCCGCAGGCCGGGCACCGAGAACACGTGCACGTCGCCCAGGTTGGTGAGGCAGGCCAGGCAGGTCTCGGCGTAGTCCTCGCAGGCCACGCTGGCAAAAGTGGCCAGGGCCACCTTGCGCACTCGGCAGCCCTCGTGGGCCGTCAGCTTGAACTTGGTCTTGGCGCTCACTTTGGGCAGCGTAAACACCTGGAGGCGGACGGGGGGATGGCCGCTGAGCAGGGCCCGGCCTGGCCCAGCCTCGCCCCGTCCCCTCGCCCCGAGCCACCACCCAGCCCAGCCCAGCCCTCCGGCCCCACCCACTTCTCTGCCCGGAAACCTGCCAGGCCCCTCCCACTATGGCGGAGCCGGTCCCGCCCGGTGGAAGGGCGGGGTGCTGGGACCCCCCACACCTCGAGCTCTGAGGGGGGACGGTCGAGGTCCTGGGGGCCCCCGGGGTTCCCCAAGGCGTCTCTACCAGCTGGGGGGCTCCCGGGAGGTCTCAGCAAGTGGGCGTAGGCGGGCAAGCATCGTCGAGGGTCTGGCGGTGTCCAGGAGGCGGGAGCCCCAGGGGTCTCTGTGCCAGCTCACCTTGAACTGCTCCTCGGATGCGATAAGCACAGCGTGGCCGCCCTGCATGTCGGGCGCCTGTGCCAGGTCCCTTGAGGCCTCGTAGGGCTCCGGCAGCGGGCGGCCGCGTCCATCCAGCACGGCCACGGCCACCACGGGTGCGCGGTGCATCAGCTGTACCTCCTTGCCCAGCACGGCCTCCACTGCCCGCTCGGGCCGCCTGTCGCTGTTCGCCGCTGCCGCCGGCACCTCCAGCGCGTAGGCAAATACGGAGCCCGAGTTGGTGCCCGCCCACATGGTGGGGCCGTGGTGGGCCGCTGGGGGACGATGGGCTGGTCAGGCAGGCACGTGCCTCCCCTCCCCTCCCCTCCCCGCCCCTCCCGATGCCCTGGGACCCTGGACTGGTTCTCTCTAGCCCACACCTCCCTGGTGACCTCGGCCAGTCCTCCTGCAGGCACAGGAGCGACCTCTAGGGCACCTCCACGGGGATGTCAGACTGGACCCTGACCTCTCAGACCCACCCCCCCCAACAGCATCCCGGGGACGCGGCCCCGTCGCAGAGCCCCGACTCCCCTACGTCCATCACTGGTCCTGCCGCAGACACCCAGCCTGCCATCCTGTGCAAGCTGACCCCCCTCGGGAAGGAGTGGAAAATCAGCTAAAAACGCACAGGCGTGGATGGACCGGGCAGTCACCGATGTGCACCCTTGATGAACTGGTGACCTCAGCAGCAACCATACGGGGGTGGGAAGACCGGAACAAAAAACTAGCGAGCAATCAAAGCCATGCTTGCCAAAGCCCAGCCGGCTTCTCAGGGGGACCCTGGAAGCAGGCCAACCAAAACCCCGGGGCTGCAGCATCGAGACAGTGGGAAGATCCACCGGACAGACGCTCCACAAACACCACCAGGAGTGGGGGCTCCCCTCGCAGGCAGAGACGGAAAAATGCATCCACGACAGCGCCACGTGCAGACCGGCTAGACGCTGAGCCAACCCCAAAAAGGCGTTTCTGAGATGAACAGAGCCGCCTGTGGGCCGAGTGTGACAGGGAAACTCCAGCATCAGCGTCCATGCTACGGCGAGTGCCTCGGGCACCCTGGCTGTAGGTTACGTCCACCAGACACACGCTGAGCTGCTCACACAGGGGCTTTCACTTAAAATCCCCCACGAGACACAACAGAGAGCAGGGGCGGGCAGCGCGTGCGGGGTTGAACGGGATGTGCCCCGTCATCAAGGTAAACCAATCAGCAACTCCGTCCATAAACCCGACTGCACCACTACGCTCCGTAGGACCCTCAGGGGCTCCAACCGCTCGGGGTCAAAGCCAGCTCCTAGGGCTTCCCTGGTGGCGCAGTGGTTAAGAATCCGCGTGCCAATGCAGGGGACACGGGTTCGAGCCCTGGTCCGGGAAGATCCCACATGCCGTGGAGCAGCTAAGCCCGTGCGCCACAACTACTGAGCCTGCGCTCTAGAGCCCGCGAGCCACAACTACTGAGCCCACGAGCCACAACTACTGAAGCCCGCACGCCTACAGCCCGTGCTCCTCAACAAGAGAAGCCACCGCAATGAGAAGCCCACGCACCGCAACAAAGAGTGGCCCCCACTCGCCGCTACTAGAGAAAGCCCGCGCGCAGCAACAAAGACCCAATACAGCCAAAAGTAAATAAGTAAATAAATTTGTTTAAAAAAACCAAAAAACCTTACTATAAAGCCAGCTCCTCAGCTAGGCGGCCGACACCCACACCTCCCAGGCCTGTCCTCCGCTCCAGCCATGCTGCCCGGGGGTCTCCTGACACACGCCCACCTTGGCCTCGGTGCTGCAGCCCGCACTCCCCTTCAGGCCACGGGCTCCTATCTGCTCACCAACCCCACCGTCGGGCCGTCCTGGGGGTGGCCGTGGGCCGGGGCACCCCGTCGCCAGCGTAGCCCGGCACTCAGCAGGCAACGCTTTCCAACCTGGGAGGCGCCGCCGCACGCCCGTTTTCCAGGCAGCTGACCGGAACCCGGGCCACGCCACCTAGGGCCGCCTCCCCAGCACACCCCTCCCAGCCTCACCGTCACGAAGGAAGGTGTCGGCGAAGTAGAGGCAACGCACGACGCCCGAGAGGGAGTCGTCGGCCGAGCGGGGCTCAATGCGGCGCTGCACGGGCGTCACCTCCACGTCGTGGGGGCCGGCCTGCTCCGCCAGCTGCGCATTGGCCTCCTGCAACTGGAGGGGCACGAGGCTCAGGAGCCCAGTCTTCCCACCGCTGCCACCCCGCCCGGCCGCCCGGCCGCCCGGCCCACCTTGCTGCCCGCGGTGGTCAAGCGCTTCTTGCCCGAGACGCGGCTTTTGCGGATGCGCCGGAAGGACTGGCGCAGCGACTTCTTGAGCGACTTCACGCGAGACAGCGGCCCCTCCATGGCCAGGGAGTCGTTGGGGTGCAAGGTGCACCTGGGGGCGCAGGTGCCGGGCATCAGGGAAGCCCGAGCCCCAAGCCCGCCCTCGAGCCCAGCCGCCAGCGGGCCTAACTTCCACCAGCAGCGCTTCCCGCGAGCCTCGAAAGCACCCCCCACCTGTGCCCCGGCAAACCTCGGGAGGGGCCCGCACGCACCTGGCCAGCACGGGGCTCCTGCGCAGGTAGTCAAAGAGACCGAAGCCGTGGCTGGTGCCGAAGGCCACGAGGCCCCACTCGGCGTGCAGTGTGACGGCAGTGACGGCAGCCGGCGGCAGGCACTGGACCAGCGCGCGGGGCTGGAAGCCGGCCGGCCAGGGCAGCGGCCCTGTGCGTGGGCTCAGCCGCTCGTGGCCCTTCCACGTGAAGCCCTCACGGTCCTGGAGGAGGTCCACGCTGGCCACGCCCACCGCCTGCTCCGACGGCTCATCACTTAACTCCAGCACCAGCACCTGAGGGGCGGCGGGGGGGAGGCGAGGGCGGTCGGCGCAGAGAGGGGGCCACCCGCGCCCCACCCGAGCCTCTGATGCCTCTGCCACGGTGCCCCCAGGATTGTCTCCAGTGCATCCTCTGAATAAACACGTACTGGATGCCCACTGTATACCAGGGCCCTCAATGAGCAACACGGTGGCGACCAGGACCTGCCAGCCCAGCCCTCCCAGGGCTCGTCTAGCGCCTGTGCTCCCACCCCGGCCCCAAGCCTCTGTGGGTCCCCACAGCCCTGGCTGGTCCCACCCGGAGCCCCGTTCCCACCTCTGGGCTTCTGCTGCTCCGGTCCCTCTACCACCCCACCAGAGCCTCCAGAAGGCCCCCCGAGCCCCGTAGCCCTGGGGACGCCTTGGCCCTACCTGGCCCGCGGTGCCGGCAACCACCATCTGGGCGGTGTACTTGCAGAGCGCCACCTTCTGCACGCCGAGCCGTGGATCGTCGCTGTAGGGGTCGAAGCAGCCCACCTGCAGGGCGGAAGGGCTGGTGACACAGGGCGGAGCCCGGACCAGGCTCCCTGGGGCCAGGGGAGGGGCCCACCTTGCGGAAGGGTGGCCAGTCGTCCTCGGCGGCCTGGGCCAGGCTGTCGGCGTGCTCGCAGTCCGTCTGAAAGAGGCCGGCCGTGCTCAGCTTGTAGAGTGGCCGCAGGGCCACGCCCGAGGCGTCCCAGAACCGCACGGTGCCATCCTCGTGCCTGCAGGGAAGGTGAGGTCGGGTCCCAGGTCCTCCAGCCCCCCGCCCCCTCCAGTCATCCAGCGACCGTGCACTGGGCACTAAGCGCCTAAGCCAAACACTGACTGGACTCCTACTGCATACAGCAAACAGGAAGTACCAGCTGCACAGGACACACGCTGAGCACCCACTGTATGCCAGGCCACATACAGTAGGTGCTGGGCCCTTCCCTCCGAGGAGGGTGAGAAGGTGTGGAAATAATCACCAGAAATAACGAGCAGGAGGGGAGGGGTGGGTGACACAGGGAACAGAGGACTACGGGGGTTCTGCCCCCAGGGGAGCCGCCAGAAAAGGTGACCAAAGACGCAGGCACGGAGCGGAGGGATCGGCCGGGGCCGGGGTAGGAGCAGGAAGCCTGGGGAGGCCGGGAGGAAGCCGAGAGGGAAAGGGGGGAGGAGCAGGCCAAACTGGGGTGCAGCCTCAGGACACAGCTGCAGAGTCCGGGTCACAGCCGCCTGGGCGGGGGCGGAGCCCAGAGCCAGGGCACGAGAAGGTGAGTGAGGCCGTGGGACCAGCTGGGATGGCTCCAGAGGCCCTGAAAGCCACGGTGAGGAGTTCTCACTGGGGAGGGGGCGCTGGAGTCAGAGGCCGGAGGGTCCCAGCACAGGCGGATGGCAGGGGCTGGGCAGGAAGTCAGGGCCCGAGTCACCGGGCACGTCAGCACCCGCCAGGCTCAGGCTGGGCTCTCGGGCACCTGCCCTGTGCAGCTCGGCACGGGCCAGCCCAGATTTTCCAGTCCCAGGGCAGGCTGAGTGGGTGGAGCCCAGTTTCTGGCTTAAAGGAGAGCTGAGCCGTAAACCAGAGTCTAGGGAGGCTCCGCCCCAGTGCACCCTGCAGGAATGGGGGTGACCTGGTCCCACCAGGGGCCGGGCCTGAGTCAGCGAGCCAGGTCAGCTCCCGCCAGGCCCAGGATGGGCCCTCCCGCACCCGCATGGGCTGCGCCAGGCCCTGCTCACCCCCCCACACACACACTCATACCACCCATCACAACTGGGCTGAGCCAGGGACACGCGTTCGCCTACCCAGTCAGCAGCAGCCCTCGCTGGGACGGCTCCTGAGCCAGGTTCCGGCCCCCGGTGATAGGCCAGCTCTGAGAGACGGAGACAGAGACGGAAGCGGAAGGTCAGAACAAGCGTCTTCCTCCTCTCACCCCAGGAGCGGCATCCAGAGCACAAGCCCCTCCGAGCCCCCCACGTACACCCGCCACGTCCCCATGTCAGGCGCGTGCCAGGCGGCGCCCTCTCCCGGGCACACACCGAGGCACTGGAGGCCGCCGTGGGGTGCTGCTGCTCGCCAGCGCTCACGATGCGAGCCCACAGCTTGGCGGGGACGCTGGCGACGTGGGCCGAGCAGGTGATGGCGGACGAGTGCAGCGGGGCCAGGTACGGAGCGGGCACGGCCGGCCAGCCGGGCGTCTGCAGGTCCAGCACCACCAGCTCCTCTTCGAGCAGCACGGCCAGGGCCTGGGGCTCGTCGAACTCTGCGGGGCGGGACGGGACGGGGCGGGTGAGCGCTGCCGCAGACACACGGGCACGGGGTGGGAGGGCAGGTACGCACCGTCCTCGGGCCGTGTGCTGTGCACCGTGAAGAAGTCGATGACGCGGGAGGTGAAGTCCAGCGTCACCAGGGTCTCGGCCTGGAGCACACTCACACAGTGGCGGTCGCCATAGCTGGCGCGGGGCATGCCGCCGCTGAAGACGACGAAGTGCTCGCTGCTCGGGGCGGGGGAGCCACGTGAGCCGCCGGAGGGGCCCTGCGGGGACCGGGAGAGCCTCCCCAACCCCCACCCTGCGCTCCCGCAGCCAGGCGCGGCCCCGGCACCCCACCTACCCAGACGCACAGTTTCGCCACAGGATCTTGCTGATGGCTTTGCAGGGGAAGGGGCCTGGAGGAGTAGGACAGCATCAGGCTCACCGAGCCCCGGGCTGCGTCTCTCGCCACTTCTCCGTTCTCCTCCTGCCTCCATCACTCCCACCTCCCGAGGGGAAGGCGCGCTGCCCGACAGCCCCGGGATGGGGGCGCCTCATCTCTCCGGCTGGGCTCAGCCCCGCCGCCTTCTCCAAGTCCTCCCAAAGCCCCCCACCAAGGTCAGTCTGAGCTCAGGGCCGCTGCCGGCCTCGCACAGGCCTCCCGGCCACTCACCGTAGGGCGTGGTGGCCACGGTGGGCTGTGTCATCGGGGAGTCGCCGGCGTCCGTGGCCCAGACGGCGTAGCTGCCATCGCTGTGCGAGCTGACCAGCGTGCGGCCGCTGCGTTCCCAGCACACGCTCTCCAGCTGCTGCGGGGCGGGGCGGACGGGCATGAGCGCGGCGGCCGCGAGCAGAGGCCCCGACGCAGCCGCCGGCCTCCCCGCTCCGCCACACACCTGGGTGCCCAGGAAGACGCGCTCGGCACACCGCGCGGCCCGGTTCCAGATGACCAGCAAGCCTCGGCTGTAGCCGACGAGGATCCGGGCGGGGTCCAGCAGGCGTCCCTGCAGCGCCTCCACGGGCCCCAGGGCCTTGCCGCACCGGTAGTCCTCGGGCACGCTGCGGGGTGGGCGAGGGGCGGGGGGTGAGCGGCGGCAGCGTGCCGGCGGATGGGGCGCCCGGCGGGCGGCACGCAGGGAAGCCGGGCGGCCTCTCACCTCCGCAGAACCTCGTCGGGGCCAAGGGTCTGCCCCTCGAGCAGCGTCAGGGTGGGAACATCCAGGAAGAAGACGCTTCCGCCCTCAGTGCCCAGGGCCGCCAGGTCACCGGCAGCCACCAGCAGGACCACGGTGATGCGGGCGAGGCTGGGCAGGCCACTGTGGGGGCCGAGGGGAGGGGGGTGAGGGTGGGAGCCCATCCACCCGCTGAGGAGGGTGTGGCGGGGGCTGAGCCGCTACCGGCAGCTCGCCGCAGGACCCCCGCACTCGCAGCAGCCCCAGGAAGGCCACGGCGGTGGCTGCGGATGTCAGAATTAGCTCGCTTGTTTATTCAGGACGTCGGCAGGGAGAGGGATAAAAATAGGTCCCCAGGTCTTGGAGAAGGGCCCCTGAGCTCCTCCCACCCACCAAGAGGGGAAGGCAGGAACCAGGCCCCACCTGGGCCAGGACCAGAACCTTCAGGACACACGGCCCCAGAGCCCTACTCAGGAAGCCCCGCCCCCAGCCCATGGATGTCTCCCTGACTTGCAGGAGGGCCCTGGATCGCTCCCCTGCAGAGGCTGGGAGACCCTGGGAATCCATCCTGGGTTAGGGTTGGACACGGGGGCGTGGAGGGGGGAAGGGGGGTCACCTAGCCCCAGTCAAGCCCAAGCAGGACAGGCACCTTGCAACCTGAAGGCCTCACCCGCTCTGGCCATTTCAACAAGGGCTGCCAGGCCAGGAACCAAGAGGCCCCTTACTCTCTCCCAGGGGTCCATGCCCATGCTGTCGTCCCCCCTGGGGCACCCTGCCAGCACCTCAGAGCCCAGCAGGACCCTCCTTGCCCCGACCCACCCTTTCACCCAGGCACACTGGTCCGTTGCCCCGCCCCCAGCCGAGGGCCCAGGGGACCTGCGTTGATGTCAGTTCCTGCCCCAGACGCCCATCACCGCAGGGGCGCAGCGCCTCTCACCGGGCTCTGGACACACTCTCCCGTCCCGTGTCTCCTGGGGCCCCAGTGGTCCTGGGGCACAGACTGTCTTTGCTCACCTCAGACTCTGCCGGGGTCCCCACCTGATGCCCGCCAGGCCACCAGACGTGCCCCCTGAACCCCAGCCCCGGGTCAGCTTCCTGTCCCCCCGCCCCTCCACAGGCTCGCCCCACGGCAGGAGGCCGGCGGCCGGCCCTGGCCGAGTCCCCCAGTACCTGGCACCATCAAAGCCCGGGCGACTGGGTGGCTGGTGGTGGAGGGCTTCCTCCAGGTGGGCGCAGCCGTTGTGGTGGACGACCTCCCAAAGATGGAGGCTGCTGTCGTCCAGCAAGGTCAGGAGGCGGCCCTGGCAGGCGAGTGAGACCAAGACTGAGTAGGCCTGGGGAAGGGGGCGGGGCGGAAGCGGGGTTCACGGGAGCCAGTGGCAGGGCCGAGGCTCACCTGGCCAGGCAGGAAGTGCATCTGGGTGACGGTGGCCGCGTCTCGATGCAGGCCCGTGAACTCCACGCCGGGGGCACCGTAGCTGAGGGTGACGGGTCAAGGGCGGAAAGCAGGCACAGGCCGGGAAACCAAACGTCCTCCTCCCAGGACCACTCTGACGGGCCCTATCCAATGGGCCTGCCTATCCAGGGGGCTCCCCAGTCCGCAGGGGCTCCTCGCCGCAAGGAGCGCCATCTTGTACCACCATTCGACAGGCAGGCTCGCTCGGACCTGCGAGTCGGTGCTGCTGCACGACCTTCACTTCCTCATCCGTAAGAGGGGCTGGCGACCTGCACTCCCACCTCGTGGGGCTGACGCAGGGCACGTGAGAATGAAAGCACCCCCCGCACACGCAGCCCGGTCCCGGCTCACGGCTCTGAGTCAGCCTCTCCGGGCTGTGTGCACAGGAGCCGGCCCCGCACGTCAGCATCACACAGGCGGAGATGCCAAGCCAGGCCCGGGAGGCTCAGCCACAGGCCGACGCCAGCTGCAGGCCAGGAACCCCACCTCCTTCTGGGGCAGGCAGCCCCCAGCGCACTGGGAGAGGCCGCGGAGGCTTGGGGAGCTTGGGAGACCTGCTTCAGTGCCCAGTGTGAGCGCCAGAGTCCCAGCAACCCCAGGCTTCACAGTGGACGGGCAGGCCCAGGGGCCCCAGGAGGGAGAACCGGGCAGGGGTCAGGGACGTTGCCTGGAGACAAGGCAGGAGCCGTTGCCTGGAGCTGGAGTTGGGACTCCCTGCAGGAGCCGGGAGGACACAGACAAGGGGACAAAAAACGGGGCAGGGGCACTGGGAGGGAACCAGGGTCGGCCAAGGAGACGGGGCCAGACCTGGGTGGGGGGGCGGGGGGGGCTGCGGCCCCTGTGGCCAGCCTCAGTTTCCCAGCCCAGGACTCGGGCCGGAATGGTCTGGGAGGGGCCGGGGGCCTCGTCCCCCTCCGAGGCCGTCTGCCTGCCTGTCCTTTGTGAGCACAAGAAGCCGGCCCACGACAAAGGCCGTGCCGCCAGCAGAGACTCCGCCGGGACACAGAGGAAGGGGCTCCGGGCCCGCAGCACACGCGGGGCAGGACAGCGCTGTAAGACGCGGAAGCAGCGGGCCAGGAAGCGGGACCCCTGGGCAGGCGGCCGGGGCACCGGCCCCTGCATGCCCACCGATGCCTCAGGGGCCCACGGGGGTCGGGGGCACCCAGGTCCAGCCGCTCTCCCGGGCGTCAGCAAACTCACAACTTCCTGGCCAGTACCCCCAGCCCCTGGGCGGGGAGGCCTCGTGCCACCGTGCCGTGGCTGGCCAGACCCTGCCCCTGGGGCCCCACCTGCGGGGCTCACCCCGTGCAGCGGGGCTGGGATCCTCCACGGCAAGAGGGAGGCGTCCAGCTGCCAGCCTCCCCCGGCACCCGCCCCGCACTCGCAGGAAAATGCCCCTTTGTGCGGCTCACAGGCCCATTGTGTGGAGCCAGCATCCAGGTGCGGGCCGCGCTGCGCCCACCACGCCGAGCCTGGTACCGCCCCCCGTGCCTCGGCCGGCCACCCGTGTCTTCACGCCGGCACACGTGTGTGCGCCCAGGCACCAGGGCGAGGCCCGCGTGACCCTGGCCCGCCCGCCGCCCTTGCTGGGCACCGTGCGCAACCAGCCCCGGCCGCCTCCCCAGTCACAGCTGCTGTGACGCTAAGTGCCAGGTAACTGGCTGGCTGAAAGGCGGCGCCGGGCAGCCGGGGCCACCGCAAGCGGAGCCCCACTGTCTCCGTGAGGAGGCGTCTCAGGGCGGCAGCCGCACCAGCCTCCACCGGGGTCCGGGCAGCTCCCGTGGCCTCCCAGCCGGGGCCCTGCCCCAGGGGCCCGGCACACGGGGAGCTGCAACCAGGACGTTCTGACGGGCCCCGAAGGCCGCGGCCCGCAAAGGATACATCTTGACAGCCCCAGACCGGGTGCCGATGGCCATGATGCGAAGCTCAGGGTCGAAGGCCAGGGCGCTGGGCTGGTTGGGGAAGCCATGCTCCACGGTCTGCAGGGAGGTGAAGGCATTGGCAGAGGCACGGCCCACCCACCCCAAGGCAGCCTCCAGGCTCTGCCACTGCTTCGCGCCCATGCTCCGGGCCTCATTGCCCTCAGCTGCGAAATGGGTAATCACACCTCCGGTGAGGAAGGGCCCGAGCCCCTGGCCCCGCCACAGAGACCCCCCTGGTCGAGGCCCGGTCCCTCTCTACACTCAGGTCCACCCCACCGTGCGCGGGGCTCTGAAAACAAGCAGAACGGGGCTCGAGAGGAGGCGCAGGCACAGAAGTGAACCCGGCTGCCCCACGGAGCAGGGCTCCGCACCCCACTCCTCCAGGCAGACTGCAGTGCAGTCCCAGGCAACCCCCAACACAGGCTCTGGGGGGTGGTCAGAGGCTAGCACCCAAGGCCAGCTAGGCAGAGGCTCTCGAGTGCTGCCCCGATTCGGGGCTGCTCCCCACCCCCAGCCCCAGAGACAGGGAGACTGGGGCCCAGGGAGGAGGAGCTTCCTGCCCAGGCCCTGAAGGTGTCACGCACCTGCCAGACTTGGATCCCCACCGGGAAACTGGGAGGTGTGATTCCCTCCCACCCCTGGTCGGGATGGTGGGCAGGGGGCTTGTGCACTGGGGGTGTCAGTGCGACGGCTCCCACCAGGTCCCCGGCTCCTGGCAGGGCCAGTCCCAGGGCAGACCAGCCCTGGCTCCCTGCCCCCACCTACCCAAGGAGCTCCTAGGCAACCCCGAGGCCTGGCTGGGGGCCCTCCCTGGGAAGCCTGCGCCCCTGGGCCCCCAGCCCCCTGCCCTCGACACCAAGGTGGGACACCCCATGTGAGTGCCGGTACCCCCTGACCACTGCGTCAGCAAGACACAAGTTTTATAAGGAACCCTGGTCCCGGGGCCTGTGGCCCCAGCCTGCCTCCAGCCTCATCCCATCCGGGCAGGGGCTGAGCCCTCTGAGCAGCTGGCTTAGCCTTGGGCGAGCCACAGCACTGGCCAAGCCTTGGCTTCCCATCTGGGCACTGGTGAGCCCACCTGAGGACAGCGCGGCCCACTTGACCGGGGCAGGGTAGGGAGCCCCAGCGCCGCCGTGCCCACACTGGGCCTGACCGAGTCTGGCGGCCCACCCCTCTGCTCAGGGCTCACTCCGGATCAAAGCCAAGTCCCCTCCATCGGGCTCCTCCCACCGGCCCCCGGCTCACTCGATGGCCTTCCGCCCTCCTCCAATCTACTAGGACCTTGGCATCTACGGTCCATCTACCTGGAACGTGCTTTACCCAGCACTCTCCACGGTGGGCTCCTTCCCACGGCTCAGGAGACAACTGCTCAGAGGCCCCCTGAGCTGGCCCAGCAGCCATCGCTCCACACCCTCACCTGCTTGATCTCACCCACGGCCCTGACCACCATCCAAACCACTGCAAGCCGCACACTTCCCTCTCTTCTTTGGGCTTCTCACTATCTCCCCAGCTAGTACATCAGCCCCCCGGAGGCGGTATTCGTTTAACTGACATAGAGTGGACATGCCACAAGCAGCTTGTGGGCAGGGCTGGGATATGGACCCAAGACCGAGTCCAAAGTCCAGGCTCACCCTGGACCACCACCCCCTGCCCAAGGCCCACCACTCGGGAATCTGGGCCTATTTTCCAGTGATCTCCTACCAGGCCCTCTAGTGCCCCTGTGCCCAAGACCACCCCCCCCACCACTGCTGCCCACTCAGAACAGGGCCTTCACCCTCCTTGGCAGGGAGACCAGCTTCTGCCACCAGGCGCCAGCCAGGGGGAGCAAGCCTCCCCTCCCCCTGTCTCAGGTCCCCACTTCACACCCCGACTCCCTGGCTGAGGAAGTGACACCTGAGCGCGACGCCTGCCCTACCATCCTTGTCCTCGCATCTCGAGGGGGCTCAGCACAGGAAGGGGGACACCTCAGAGCTGCTGGGCACCAGCCTCGCCTCTGGGCCCCTTGGCCACCAAGTCTGAGGGTCCTGGCAGCCCCGACGCCGCCTGGAAAACCCCGCCTACCCTGAGAGACGACCCGGCCTCGGTCACTGCGGGACCAGGGGCCCCAGAGCTTCCTCCTGGACCTGAGTCTCCTGGCAGCCAGCTCGGGACCACAGCACCGCTCCCGAAGCCCCTGGCCCTCAAGGCTAAAGTCAAATCCCACTGACAAGGGGACACAAAGACCAAGTGCCCCAGCTCACTCTGACTTTGGGCACGTGGTCAGCCCCGAACCTCAATTTTCTCACCGGTGTGTGAGCATAATGACTCTGAGCCCCAAGAGCAGCAAGTGGCCCTGCGATCAAAGGGCCTGGGTGTAAAACTGAGGCCAGAAGGGACACCCCTGGGGAGAGTTAGCAAGGGGCAGGCTGGGGCCTCTCTCAACCACACACCAGCGCAGGGGAGGCGGGGCTGAAGGCAGCCCCTTTCCCGTGGCCCCTCTGGCCCTACCCAGGAAAGAAAGGAAGGAGCAGCCCTCCGCCCCCACCTCCGCCTTGGCTCCAGGAGAGGCGGTGGGTCGGCCGCCCCTGTGACAGAGCCCACAGCAAGGAGGACAGTGGCCCCATTCCACAGCAAGGGAAACTGAGGCCCCGCGATTCGAAGTGCAGTTGAGTACACGACCAGGCATCCCCGGCTGGAGCCCCCGGCGGTGCCGGGCACAGCGCAAGCCGGAGCCCCGGGCGGTGGGGGAAGGGAGAAGAGGAACCGGGAAGGGATTTCCCAGCCCCACCCCCCAACATCTGCCTCCACTCCGCACCCCTCCCCACCGGCCTGGATGCGAAAGCAAAACAAACCGGGCCCAAGGGCTGCGCAGGGGCGCCGAGGGGTCCCCGAGAAAGAGAGAAAGAAACAGAGTGGGAGCCGGAGCGAGAGTTGAGAACCGCCCGGAGACACACAGAGGCAGAGAGGCCCGCGGGGAGAGGGCGGCGGAGTCCAAGGCGCGGAGACATGAGCAGGCGAGCGGAGGGCAGAGATAGAGCGAGGCTGGCGCGCGGCTCGGGCAGAGCGGGGCGGCCGGGCCCAGCGTGCGCCCCCTCCCCCGGCCCGACGTGGCTCCGGCCCGGTCCCCGCCCCCGGCCCGCCGCCCCCGGCCCGCCGCCGCACCTTGTGGAAGGCGAAGAGCTCCTGCTTGAGCTTCTCGCGCTGCGGGTCGGCGCCCTGTCTGCGGAACCGAAACTTCATCATCTTGCGCCCGGCCGCCCGCCGTCGCCCGCAGGATGCGCCGCGCGGCCCCGCAGGTCCTGAGGCGCGGGCGCCAGGCGCGGGCGCGGCGGGGCGGGTCCTGCACGGGGCGGGCCCGCCCCGCCCAACGGATGTGCCTCCTGGCCAATGGGCCGCCCGCGCGCCGCCCGCCCCGCCCCTGCCGCCTCTCGGTGGGCGCCCCCGAGCACTCCCACTGCGCGTGCGCCTAGGCGCGGGGCCTGCCGGGACTTGTAGTCCACGAGCAGAGCTCCGGCGTGGGCTACTGGGGACGAGTTTTTGAGGGGAGGCGCGCGTTCCCCCATTCGCAGGAGGCTTTTCCCTTCTTGCAATGAGCGAGCGACGCGCACACTCAGGTACTGAGGCAGCCCCGCCCCGAAAGCCAGGAGAATTCTGAGAGGGGCGACTCCCTGGTCCCCGGCCTCAGTTTCCCCATCTGCGCCATTGGCCCGGTGATTGACGCGTTGTATTATGTTTGACCAGTTTCACAGGACACCACTTGGACCATCCCCCAGCGCGCCAGAGCACCGCCCACGGCACGCTCCTGGTCCCGCTGGGTGGTCAGTCAGGATCGTCGTCCTCCACCCACAGCCCCCTGGGGAACTCCTATACACCCTTCAGGATCCGATATAAAAAGCTCTGGTGTCAGCACGGGGGATTCTTAGGAGCGCCATCAGCTAAAGAGAGGGACAGAGACCCAGTGGGGAGAAGAGGCCGTTCCTGCGGAGCTGGCATTTGGTCCCGAGATTGGATCCGGGCTTCTCCGACATGGGCAGAGGGCCTCCCTACGCAGGGAATAGTGTATAAACAAAGCTGCACCGCCTCCACGCTGAGAGACACATCCCAGGCCTCCTCTTCTCACCTGGAGGCTGAACCTTTCCTTCCAAGACCGATAATAGGCTGCCCTGGGCTCAGGGTCCCAGAAGCTTAGGTGGGGCAGGTAGGCCTGGCCCAGACCCCACCATCTGTGTCAAGGGAGGCGCCTGACTTGCGACCCCAGGCAGTTGGCAAGCCACAGGCCTGACCACCCCCCAGCCCCCCGGCCCCAGACTGAGCCCTGCTCAGCCCTTACCTGAGGTTGGGGCTGGATCTGGAAGAGGGCCGCGCAGAGGGGCGGGACGGTGAGAGGAAGGAAGATAAGAAGAAGGCTTACGAGTGTCTACAGGTGTGGCAGGTACCAATCACATCCCTTTGCTGGTTTCAGCTGATCAAGTGCTCTCAACAGTTCTGTGAGGGAGGAAACGCCCGAGGTTCTGGAGGAGGAAGCTAAGACAGGTGGGCGCAGGCAAGGGGGCTGAGCTGGCGGCACTGAGAAGGGTCAGGCACCTCCGGCCTCTGCCCGCGCCATGCCCAGCACGGGCAGCTCAAGCAGGTCTGAAGCCTGGGCTCTGGTCCCTGCCCTGCCACGCATGGCTGGCTTTCACAGCCTGAGCCCCAGTGGCCTCTTCTGCAGAGCGAAGGCCTCACATGGGGAGCGTTAGGAAGGTGTTAATTCACATCCCTATATCCGTTGCCTTTAGAAGCTGTGCGGCCTGGAGCAAGATGCTTAAGCTCTCTGTGTCTCGGTGCCTCCGAGGTCATTAGGAAGATGAGATGAATTAACACTTGTTTGTAAAGCCCTTAGACCAGACCGCGCCAGGCAGACAGGAAGTGCCATGTGGGACTCGGCTGTCGGCTGTCCTTGGAGTTCTTGCTAGTTGCTGTTTGAGCTCTGTCACCCTGGGCAAGTCCCTGCCCTTCCTCAGTCTCCCGTTCTGTCTTTGAAAGGGGACCGAGTCAGCAGGCAGTAAGCAGCCATGCCTGCCCCGCCGCACACCTCCAGCTCACAGTCTAGGGGAGCACAGAGCCGAGTGGAGACCACAGCCACCCGGAGTTCGCTGTGCTGTGATGGGGACACCCGGGGGGGGGGGGAGCCCAGAAGAGGCATCTGACGCAGGGTAGGGGCCCCTGGAGGGAGGGGGGCAGTTCAAGCTGGGCTGTAATGGGTGAGCAGTTCAACGGTAGAGCGGGCAGGGGGTGGAGAGGGGGCGCCCAGGCAAGCAGGGGTTCTCAGAGTGTCAGAACTCCCCCCACACCTATGGGGATGCCCATGGAGTAGGGCCCCAGAGCCTGGATTTTAAACCAGTCCTTTCCCAGGTGACTCTAAGGCCCCAGCTCGGCCCCATCTGATCAGGTTCAAGGAGTTAAACGGGTAAACTGAGACGTGAGCAGATTGGCCCCGCCTATCCACAGGTTGGGGCGCGGTTAGGAACGGCACTGGGCGAGTGTGGGACGCCGAGGACTGCTTGTGCTTCCCTTAGCCCATGAGCCGCCCGGGCGTATGATCAGCACGGTCACAGGGCAACAGGGCCACGCCTGCCCATTGCTCAGAGCAGGAAGCAGGCTCTGGGGAGGCCGGGCAAGGGCATGGACACAAGGTGTTCAGTGAACTTAGGCGGCCCCGCACCTGTCCTGGAGGTTGGGGGGATGATGGGGGCAGGAGGGCGCTGAGTCAGCAGCACTCAGGGGGAAAGCCGGTCCCTCTTGCAGCCTCCCAGCCTCAGGTCAGCCTCAGGCCAGGGATGGGCTGCTACCTTCTCGGCATTTCCTGGGTGGGGTGGCCTCTCCCTACACCCTTCTCCTCCTCCTCCTCCTCCTCCTTGGCCACCCCAGGGCCCTCGCCCAGCTCTGAGGTGGGACCCAGGTCTGGCTTCAAATCCCAAGACGTCCCCTTGCTAGCTGGGTAACCTGAGGTAAGCCACTTGTCCACCTTGGACCTCAGTTTCCCCATCTGTAAAATGCAGGAAGGACTAAATGAGATGATTCCAGACAGGAGTGGAGCCCAGGGCCTGGCAGGCTCGGTAACTAGTGAGCCAGCCGTTCCTAGACTCTGGCTCATAACTAGCTGCCTCACCATTCTTCACACCCACCAGACAGGCTCTGCCTTGGGACCCCTGCACTTGCCATTTCCTCGCTTGGCATGCTTTGCCCCCAGGTCTTCACTTAACCCTTCCTCCCCTCCTTTTGGTCTTGACCTGATGACACTTGCTCAAGGAAGCCCCCCAGCCTCTCGATTCCTGATGCCTCCCTTGCCTTGTTCCTCTCGGCCCACCTCGTCTCACCCACCGTGCATCTGACTTCCGTGTGCGTCTCTTGTCTTCCGGCATGAGAACGTGCTCCCCGAGGGCTCCGTTTTTAATGCCGCTGTTCACTGCTGTGTCCCCCGTGCCCGGAACAGTGCCTGGCACACGGGAGGTACTCAACACATTTAAAAAAATAATGTACGAACTAATAATAAAAAAAAAAAAAGGTCAGAAGCAAATGTGACAAACCATTAACACGTGTGGGTGGTAGTGTGGCTTCTCTGAAGTATTTTTCAGTGTGTTTGAAATATTGCATTAAAAATACAAAATGCTGATAGTGACAGTCCCCACTGTTTGGGTGTCAGAGGTCATAGGAAGTGGTGGTTGAAGCTTGTGGCGAGGCAGGTGCAGAGGAGGGGTGTCCCCGGGCCAGGCTGGCATCCTCAGAGGCAGACGCCCCCATAGACGCTGTGTCTGCGCTTTATCTGCCGGGACCTTGCAGTGACACTGGAGGTAGGTACAAGGACGGCCCACTTCACAGACAGGAAACGGAAGCTAAGGCCCAAGGCCACCTGTGGAGAGAAGGAGAGGGAAGGAGGGGTGGCGAAAGCCCCGCAGCGAGGCCGATTAGGGGCAGCCCGGGAGTGGGAGGGAAGCCGGGGCAGCCTGGGCCAGGGAGACGGCCCCGCCTTCCAGGGGCTGGCCCAGATCCTGGCTGAGGCCACGACCCTCCTCTGCTGCCCAAACCACACAAGCAGCTTCTTCCTGGCGGCTCGGCTCTGGCTCCGGGGGGGGGCCTGGCAGGCCCCGCGATTCCTGGAGTGGAATTTGGGCTGGGGGCAGGGCGGGCGGGGCCCGGGTGGGAGGAGATGAGGGGTCCAGCAGGGTGGGGGCTGCCTGGGAGAGCACCGGAGCCCTCATCCTGCACGGTGGCCTTGAGGGCCCACATAGGGCAGGGGCAGGGGCTCTGGGGCCCATGGAGGGTGAGTAGCGCGTCGGGCCTCAGGGAAGGGGCCAGGCAGCGGGGGGCTGGGGCAGACCCGGCCTGTCCTCGTTTTACAAGGGAGGAAGCTGAGGCTCAGAGAGAAGTGACCTGCCCAGGGCCACGTGGGGGACCACACAGGAGCCTTTGGACCTCCAGCCCAGGGCTCCCCCTCCAGATGCAGGGCTGCCAGGCCTGACGCTTGCCCTGAGCCTGGGTCTGAACTGTGCTCTTCTCAGCTCATGCTGGGTCACAGGACCTGGGGATTTGGATGCACCGGCCCCCTGCAGGGGTGTCAGGTTTGAGGCTCCGGGAGATTCTCAGAGGCCTATTGGAAAGTGGGGTTCTGCGCTTCATTCGTCTCTGTGGCTGCAAGTTCTAATCCTGCTCTGCCATTGCATCTTTCTGGGCCTCAGTTTACTCATCTGCAAGATGGGGGCGAATAGTAATTGCTACCATTTATTAACACTGAGCAGTTGATCTGTACCAGGCACCAGTCATTCCTTCCATTCTATGCCTGGTTTACAGAGGAAGAAACCAAGATCAGAGAGATTTAAGTAACCTGCCCAGAGTCACACAGCTAGTACACGGCAGAGCCAGGACTTGAGCCCAGGCCCCAAGCGAGGTATTAGAGGTTGTGGTGAGAATTAAATGAGACAGATCGTAAAGGGCCTCCCTCACAATGAGTCCAGAGAGGGTGGGAGTTAGGGAGTTAGGTCCTGGTCTTCCAGCCTGGCATGGCAGCACTGGGCCACACAGAACTCCCTGGGCTGTGCTGAGGGAAGCCAGCAGTCCACGGAGCCCAGGGCAGCCCTGTCCCACAAGGTAGCTTCCAGCAGGAGCTGCCTAAGGCAGAGGGCACCAGCAGCACAGAGGCTCGGGGGGCGTGGCGAGTTGGACCGCCCTGCACAGCCGCTTACCCGGGGGCCCTGGCTGAGCAGGGTGGCAGCAGTGGGGAACCCAAGTGCTTGCCCCTGGGGCCTCAGCTCCCCCTTCTAAACCAAGGGAGGGCTGTGCCCCGCCCACTCCGAGGCCCCATCGCTGGGACTCTGCTGCCGTGCTGTGGGCACCGGAGGGAGTGCGCCCGGGAATGCCCCGACACCCAGCTGGAGGACCCCAGCCCTCGGTTTGGAGCCCCTTCATCTCTACAGGTGCCGTGCCTGCCACGCTCCTTCTCTGCTCTCAACACAGCAGCCTGCGGGACCCTAACTAAGTCTGACCACATCCTGCTCTCCGCGAAGCCCTCCGTGGGAGCCGCTTGCAACCGCCAATTGTCACCGTTTAAGAATCTTTGTGAACCAGCTGTTAAACACAGCCAGTGTTTAAAAACTAACTTACACTGAAAACAGAGGTACAGTTCAGAACTAAGCACTTCCTGGTTTACTTCGTTTCCCTCCTGTCTGTTCTTCCGCACTGCACTGGCTGCATCTCTGTGGTGGAGACGCTGTGATAACGGCGCTCGCGGCTGTGCTTGGAACCAGCCAGAAGGGAACGTTTCCACGGCCACAGATCAGGCTGGGTTTACTGCTCACGTTCCAGACCAGTGCCGCCAACAGAGACACAGTGCAAGCCATGCATGTAATTTGAAACTCCCTAGTAGCCAGACTTAAACAGTGACAGCAAACAGGTAAAATTAAATAGCATAATTTACTTAACCCATGTTATGTCCAAAATATTACCATTTCCATGTAATCAATATAAAGTAACTAATGATGTTTTTTACTCTTTTTTTGTACTAACTTCAAATTCTGGTATGTATTTTACACTTAAAGCACAACTCAATTCAAACCAGCTACGTTTTTTCAGGTGCTCAACAGCTGGGCTTCCAGTCGCTAATGTACTGGACAGCACAGGTCTAGACTTAAGAAATGGGTGGAGCAAATATTAATGATGCAGATTAAATTTAAAAGTAACACTTGAGGCTGAAACATTTCAGTCCCACTAACAATCTGTCCGTCAGTGAGTAACCAGTAGGTCATGTATCAAATTTAAGGACAAACTTATTGGGAAGAGAGCAGGGTAGTAGTAGGCGGAACGGCGCCACCACCCCCACCAAAGGTATCAGGTCTCAATCCCTGGAATGTACGTTTTTTTAACATTTTTTAACTTCGCCGATGTGATTAAAGATCTTTACACGGGGAGATTATTTTTGGTTATCCAGGGAGGCTGTAATGAGGGAGAGGCAGAGGAGATCTGGGACACAGAAGAGGAGGCCGTGTGGCCATGGACGCAGAGACGAGAGTTATGTGGCCGCAAGTCAAGGAATGTCAACAGCCGCCGGGAGCTGTCAGACGCGAGCAGGGGCCTGCCACACCGATTCCAGCCCAGTGGTGGTGATTTTACATTTCTGACCTCCAAACGGTGAGGAAATAAACGTCTGTTGTTTTAAGCCCCCGGACCTGTTGCGATCTGTTTCAGCAGCCCCAGGAAGCGAAAGCAGCTGGGAGGCGGCTCCGTTTACCATATTGTGGCCGAATCACCAGCACAGGTGAGCTACAAATACAAGAAACTCAACAGCAACAAAAATCAATAGAAGCGTTCTGTGAGAAACAACTGGCCAAACAGAACTTAAAGAGTACTATGTTTTATTACTAATTTATGTGCTACATACATATCTATCATCAGTACGATCTGTAATAACCTTCTGTGTGTGTGTCACACACCAGGTTGTCTTGTACCCACCCTCAGCAGAGCTCAGCACAGTCGGACACTCGTATTTTTTGAATGAACGAATGTGACTTTGGGCTTCAGTTTCCCCCACCACACAACAGGATTATAGGAATGGGATGGGCTCCCCAGCTGGGAAGGGCTGGAGCCAGATGTTTTTAGAGCACCTACTGTATACAAGCCTGGGCTGGGAGCAGAGATGGGACTCAGCACATGGCCCAAACAGCTAGCCAGCGCCCCAGCAGAGGGCTGGGAACAGCCAGATTCGGGGACTCAGATACGGCCCCGCATCTGCTTGCGACTACTCAAGAGTTTTCTCACAGTCCCAGAGACGCGGTGCCATGGAACCGCCGTACAGGGACAGAAACCAGCGCCAGAGACACAGCAGGACCTCCGAGGGCTGGACCCCGTTCCTCTGGCCTCATCCCTCCGTCCTCAGGGAAAGGGCCTCCTTCACTCAGGGACTAGGAAGAACCCAGGTCTGGCTTTGTCACGGCTGCAGCGGAGAATCCCTCGCAGCTCCCCAGCCCTCCGCACGAGCCTGCATCCCGGGACCCGAGTCGGGGGCCCAGGCACGGTGTGGGTGACCTTTCCCTCAGCTCCAATGTCTTCTCTCCGGGGCATCCAGGGCCCTGTCCACCCAGCCCAGTGGCTACCCCTGCAGGCCCAACTGGCCCACCCCCACTTCACATCCTGTCACTGATTTGCAGGCCTGAGCCCTGGCCACTCACTTGCTCCCTCTGGACTCTCCCCTCCCTGTTAAATGGGGAGTTAAGTGGCTTGCCAGGTTTTCACAGCAAGAATTTGGCCAAGCAGACTGGCTCTGGGCACTGGAAGTGAAAGAGGGAGACTCTAGACCAAAGCCCTTGACCAGAACCTGGGAGCCAGGTCCAGGATCTGGAGGGACTAAAACCCCCTGGACCCCTCCCCTACTCTACCCAAACCCCTCTGCCTCAAGCCTGGATCTGCCTCCACAGCTCTACCGTACTCATCTTGAGAGCAGGGGCTGGAAGGGTTTTGCTCACTATGGAGCCACAGTAAGGGCTCGGCCAGCACACAGTAGGACTCAAGAATTTGTTTAGTGAGCAAACCCACCTACGTATTTTCTACAAGGGCCAGGCCCTCTCCTGCCTTTGCTCATGCTGTTCCTGCTCCACGGGCCCGCAGCCTCTCGGGTCACCCCAAGGAAGACGGGCTTCCAGAACTCAGCACAGTAGGATCTCGGCTCCTGTGGGCCCACGGTGCCCTGGGCACCTGCACACATGGTTTACGAAGTCCATCCTCCTTGCAGCTGGAGGAAAGACCGTGGGCGAGCCTGTCCTCAGCCCTGCGTCAGCAACTGCTCCTCTCCTCTGGGGCCTCGGTGGGCAATGAACTCTGCCTCCCCACCCCCTTCAGAGTTTCAGGGCAAAACAAAGGGATTAAGGAAGAACCAAAGGCAAGCCCTCTCTTACGACAGCATCAGACAACTGTTTCAAAATATATTAGATTTGGTTTTTATTGTAGAGCACACATATCAGGGCAAAGTGCTGCACACACAACTACAAATCATTTTTGGGAAAAAAGCTGTAAAAAAAAAAACAAAAAAAACAAAAAAAAAACCCCTGCAACTGCTTTAGTTATGCAGTCCTGACTTGAGGAATCCACACTGGCAGAGGAGTCCCGGCCCGAGAGGGGCTTCTTGATGGTGGCTGCCCCCCAGCCTTCTGCAGCCTCTTCTGTAAGACCGGCCCCCTGGGATGGTAGCAGCCTGGGGACTGGGAGGGCCTCGCTCTCCGCAGGCCTGGGTCTTGGCCCTGGCTGTCAAGAGGACATTCCTAGTGAACCCAGATCAGCAGAACCTTGCAGCCTTCGAGGATCTGAGCGGGTGGAGCCTGCCAAAGACGTCACTTATTTTTTCCCTTTCATTATTATTTCTTAAAGGACCCTTCCTTCCCCAGCTCTCACGGCCCTGAGGCGGAGGAGGCACCAACCGTCTGCAGGCCCGCGCTCTGGCCTTGGATGCATGCTGCAGGCGGACAGAGGGGGCAGGCAGCTTCCTATGGGGACTGACACAGGGAGAAGGCGCAAGGAGGGCCGATGGAGAAGGAAGGAAAGGGAAAGGAAAAAGCCAGGAGACCAAAGGAAAAAATGAAAACTCAGAACAAAAGAAAACAAAAACCCTACCACACACCACAACGATTTTCCATAGCCCAAACGCTAGACTCAGAAGGACACCGGTCCCTCCAGGTAGAAACAATTCCTAAAACTGCCCCAACACGGCAAGTCTAACTGTTCCACACAATCACACGTGTATGCTTAAAAGGAGCAACCCAGCAAAGAGGCGGGCTCCTGGCAAGAGGTCAGGACCACTGCAGCCGGCCCCTGGGCAGCGCAGGGACCCGTGGGCAGAGCAGGCCAGAGGGCATGCAGGAAGCCCGGGGTCTCGGCCAACTGAACAGCTCTGGGGCAACAGGGGCTGGCACTACCTAGGCCTCTGCCGGGTCCTCCCTAACACCTGCTGCAGGAGGAGGGGTATCTGCATGAGCTGCTGGGGCCTGGAGAGCAGGTGAGGGGTGGGAGGGCAGCAGGCCCCCTGCAGAGCCGGCAAGACCTCAACCCGTCGCAGACAGCAGTGGGGGGAGGGGGAGGAGATTGAACTTCATTTACAACACTAAGAAGATTTACATTTAAAGCAAAACAAGAATTTTTCTAAACCAAAACATTTTGTTTCTTTTAAATAAACCCAGCCTGACACAGCCCCACGTGAGGACAGCTGCCCCCCACGCCTCCGCTGGCCACTCCAGCGTGAGCTTCTGTGCCTACAGATGCCAACAGCCTTTCCATCCAGGAGGAAAACCAAGAACGTGAGAACCAGGTCCTGGCCAATTCTGTTCTTCAGCCTTAACAGGCAACAAACCAAGGGAAAAGAATATAAGAATCAAAAAAAAGAAAAGGAAAGGAAAAAAAAAAACCTCAAAACGCAACAAGAGGAGGGGCGGCTAGTGAGGAGCAAGCCGAGTCCGCGGCTCCGGCCTCAGTGCCGCCGCATCTTCACCTTGCGGGCGGGGCTGCCCGCCGCCTCCGAGCAGTCCTCGGGCTCGTAGGACTTGCGCCAGTAGTTCTCCGAGCTGAAGCTGCCCCTCCGCCGGTGTGTGGGCAGCAGCACCGAGCGGCGGTTCTCCTCCTTGTCCATCTCCAGGATCCGAGGCCTGTGAGGGAAGGGGTGGGGGAGGCGTTACCCAGAGACTGGCCCAGGCCCACCCCAGCTCACCGGCTCTCCACGGAGGGGGTGTGCGTGGCAGTGGCAGCACCGTGTCTTTGCCCAGCAGGTGCCAACGGTCACCCCTCGTCTTTGAGACGTTCCCCGGTTACCCTGTGAGGTCTGCTGGGCTCCGAGTTTGGGGCCCCAGGACACCGCCAAGGCCGCCGGGCAGAAGGCGGCTTTCCTATCACAGCCTCGAGACCCGGCCTGGTTCTGCCAGCCCCTCGGCTTCTCAGCCCTCCCCCGACTCGCACTCTCCCTTCTCTGCTCACCGACCCCACTAGCCCCGCAACTACCAAGCTCTTGCTTTGTCTCAGGGTCTCAGCCCACACGGTACCCCAGCCCAGACTGCCCCTCCCGTACCATCTTTCCCATCCTTCCAGTCTCAGCTTCAACAGCTTCCTCAGAAACCCTTCTGAAATGGGCCCCTGCTCTGCGACCTTCCGAGTCCTGCGCTTCCCTCCTAACGTCCCATGGAACCCGCCGGAGCGTGTGTCAGGGAGCAGAACCAGGGAAGGCATGGGAAGGCACACAGCGTTCCCACAGGCGGATGGCCAGGGCTTAGTCGAGAATGCCACCAACCCCAGGGAACCAGACAGGAGGCACTGGAAAGGTGGACAATGCCCGGCTCCTAACCACCTACCCTTGGCTTCCCACCCATCTCGCCCTGCAGCCAGGCGCCGTGGCGCTGCTTTGCTGGCCTGTGTTGAGGGACCGCAGCTGAGTACCTGTGGGCAGCATCAGGGTCTGCCTTGCGGTGGGACCGCTTGGGTTTCAGAGCGGGGTCCCTGTTGTTTCCCGACAGACGATCTGAGGCATAGCTGGGTGGTAACACGGAGCTGCTCAGGGACTTTGTTTCCAACCGGGGTGCATCTAATCTCGTCCTGCAAAGGAAATGCACGTGGGGTCACCAGCGGGCCTCTGGTAAGGGTGTGGCCCAATTAGACCAATTCTTTCTCTGGCCGGGCTAGGTGGAGGCCAGCAGTCTCTGCTCTGAGGTTCAGTCTCCTCATGGTTCAGCTAGGAGTTGGTCCAGCTGACTTGCAAAGACCGTCCTTCCCAAGTTCAGGCTTAGGAGTCGGGGATGGGAACACTTCTGTTTGGAGACTTCCAGTGACCTGCCGCCCCAGGGGAAGGATCCCAGGGCTCTCAGCTGGACGAGGCAGCCCCACCTCACCCTCCTCCGGCCCAAAGGTTCTCAAGGGACAGCTGCTGCGCCTGCCAGAGGACTGAGGGCCCCAGTGGTGGGCACCAACACACTCCAACAGACACGTCCACCCCTGCCTGAAACACCAGACAGGAAGGGTTCCCCGGGTCCAGGCCTGTGGAAGGACTGGAGGGGAACAGAGTAAGAGCTTCCCTACCCTTACACGGGGACACCGAGGCTGTGGTAGAGCCAGGAGGAGGGTCCAGACCCAATCCCACATTCACGCTTGGGTCTGTCCCACCACAGCCACCTGGCAGCTTCTGCTGGTTCCGGGACACTGGCCAAGCCAAGGCCAGAGGGGGCTTCTGAAGGCAAAGCCCCCACCTAGCACCGGAACACACTACTCAGTCGAGGAAAAGCGTGCAAGTATGGAGGGGGAAGAAGGGATGGAGAGACTGGGTGGGGGTAGCCCAGGGCAGCGATCCGAGTCCTTCAGGAAGTCAGGACAGGAGGAAGCTGGCCTGGGAAGCCTCAAAGAAGCCCCAAGGCCTCTTGTGTGATACAGAGGCCAGGAGGTCAGGCCGCTGGCAGCAAGGGGCAGGAGAGAGGCCTGGGGCGGGGAGTGATGGGGGCACAGCTGGCAGAAGGCCCTGAAGGCATCTTTCCCATGGGCCGCTGGCCACAAAGGAACAACTGGGTTCTGAGGAAGAAGGTGCTGTGGCACCTCGAAGGACATCCTCACAAGAACGCTGGGGGAAGAGAGCAGAAGGGGAACCAAGAGCTGCCTTGGGTTCTTGGGAACGGCCGCGTCCGGTCCTCATAACAGAAGGGAAGACTAGGTCAGTTAGGAGGGAAGTCACGTGTGCCGGGAAGTCCTGGGAGAAAAGTCTAACGCAGGTGAGACTCCAGGCCTCTTAGACGGGGAAGCCAGAGGGGCCCGGCTGCACTTCCTGGCCCCCCAGTCTCGGCCTCCACTCCAGGGACCCCGGGCTACAGAAGATATTAGGACCCAGGAGCCAGAGGAAGATCCAGCCCCGAGGCTCCACTCAAGGGTACGGGCTAGTCACCATCCCTTTCGGGGCCTGTCTCCCCATCGGAGCAAAGGCCTCTTTCAGTTCTGAGGGTCTAGAGACCAAAGACAAGTTGCCCCCTTCAAGGCTAGGATGCTCTCGAGAGCACTGGCAAGAGGTGGTGCTGGGCGCACCCAGACCTGAGGGTGGGAACCAGAGTCACCGAAGCCCCGAGACCGCTCGTCGACCAGGCCAGGCCTCAGATCCCTGCGCTGAGAGCTCACACCAAATGTGACATGAGCGAAAAAGCTCGACTCAGAGGACTCCAGGGTCTGAAGCCTCGAGAAGGAAAGCGCCCCTCCGGCACTGCCGAGCGGAGCTGACCCAAAGACCCCGTGGGTGCCGGGAGCACACACCCAGGGCAGAAAAGCCCGTGTGGGCAGGACCCACGGCCCAAGACCGTGAAGTGGTTTCCTCGGGTGAGTGAGGGCGGCCAGAGAAGAGCAGCGTCACCAAGAGGAGAGCCTGGCCCACACACCTCCGGGGCTGGAAGGCACATCCTGCCACGCAGGCATGGCTGGCACACAGAGCCCTGGTGGGGCCCGCCCTTCCTGAGCTGCTTGCAACTAGGGCGGCTGGCCCGGGCAGCCGCGGGCAGCAGTGGGGGCCCATCGCTATGGGTCTGGGACTGCTGGGGAGGCTGGGGAGACAGGTGGGACCAGCTGAGAGTGGACAGAAGCCAGGCACACAGACAGGCTCTACGTCCCTCCAGCTGCCTGAGAGAAGACGAGACGGAAGGCGCAGCTCTGCTACCGTCAGGGCCGGCCCTCAGGGAAGGGGTGATCAGAAGCGGCCCCACCAGAAACTCAGCCTCCCGCACACACTTTGGGGGCAGTAGGAGCTCCGGGGCCCAAAATGGCTCCCGACACATTCCCTGGGGTTGTTACAAGTACATCTCAGAACGGATGGAGGAGCTCTACTTTTGAAAAGCCACCAAGCTGCAAGAAGCCGGGCTAGAGCCAGATGCGCAGCCCAGAGCCCACCAGCAGCGTGCCTTCAGAGCACACCCCTCCCCTCTTAAAGGACAGCCAACTCTCAGGGAGCAGGCCAGGGTTCAGCAGACAGAGCCGCAGGTTTGGAGGCAGGAAGCCCAGTTCTAGCAGTAAGGTCTGGGCCTGCGCCTCCTCCGGTGGTAATAGGAAACAAGACCTTCCTTACAGATCTGAGCCAACATCCAGGGGTCACGGCAAGGCACCCCAGGTATGTCGGGACAGCCCCCAGGACAAAGCATGGACTGGGCCTAGGTACCGGATGGCCAAGCATTAAGGTAACATTAACGTGTGACCGGAGAGGAAGGGAGGAGACTGACTGTCTAGGTGCTGCCCTCACGTTCCTTTATCAATCATGGGCTCCTGCGGAGAAGCTGCTGGGGCGCGGTGGGGCGGGGGTGGGGGAGGGGGAGAGTGCGAAGTCAGAGACCCAGTCACTGGCCTCAGCCACACAGCTGCCACCCCAGGATGGCCCTGAAGCCCAGGCAGGCTCTCTTCACCGCAGCAGAGCAGAGAGCGGTCCCGGCAGAGGCAGACCACCGTTTCTGGGAGACGGGGAACCAGTCTGCACCTCAGGCCCCGCTGCCAACCACCCACAACTGCTGGTTCCGCCCTCCCCAAGCACCCTTGTGCTACAAAGCCTGGCTTTCCCAAGGGAGCGAGCAGGCAGGGTGCAGCGAGGCAGGCCTGTCGGGGTACTCCTCGCCGACGGGCGCCCTGGGCCCCAAGGTCCACGCTCCTGCCCCTCTAAGTATCAGACTCCCTCACGGCCCAGACCCACACCCTTCCCTCCTGCAAGAGTACCGCCTCCCAGCTCCCACCAACACCACCCGCTTCTCTCCAACTCCTGCCCTGCTCTCCCTGCATGGCAGTGCTGACACGGGTGCAGCAGCCTGCTACAATCAGAGGAGCCTGAAGGACACCTGAGTGTTTCACCCAAAGAAAGGGCACCCCAAGCACATACATGGTCCTGGGCTCCCAGCGGACCTCCCCCGAGCCAGGCCAACAAAACACCCAGATCCCGAGGGGAGCCTCTCCCAATCGCCCAGCCTGGTTACCACCACGCCATCCACGCCACAGGCGCGTAACCCAGGGCTCCACAGACGCCAGCCAGACCACAGGGCCAGGATCAGGGTGCTCAGGGATCCCCCAGTTCAGGCCCTGGTAAGGGCTCACTGTCCTCCAGGACACCAGGAGACCTGACAGCGAGGCTGCTTTCCCGCACCGGGGCTGCTGACCACCATGGCTCTGGGCTCCCCTCTCCTCACACTGCACCTGACCGAGCGCAGCCGTCCTTATCCCCTACCCCTGCCCCATCGAGATCAGGGGGTGGGGACAACGGTGAGGAAGGGCCGAGGAGAAGCACACACAGCAGTCTCCAGTTTAACCATCTCCAGCATCGCAATGGCCCCAATTTTCAGGTAAGAACACAGGGCTCAGGTAACAACTTGTATTCAGTGAAGAAGGGAGAGAGCCAGGCCAGGAGCCCAAGCCAGTCACATTCCTGGCGGCCTCACCGCCTCCTTATTCCTCAGACAGGCTGTGGATACACCCCATCTCTGAACTCCCGGGGAACAAAGGCGGGTAGTCCTTGGTACCGGGACAAAAATCATGGAGACACAAGCAGGGGCAGGCAGGTGTCCCGGTGGGGGCCATATCTCAGGCCTGGCTGGGATCAAGGAAGCCAAGAGCCTAGGGACAAAACCCAGAGCACACCCTCTGCTCGTCCACACACCCAGCCTTGCATTTGGCTGCTCTGCTTTCTGGGAGGGCCTCCCTCTGACCCCAGGCACCCCCGGACCGAATGACCCAGTGGGCCGTTTAGCTCAGCCTCCCACAGGCAGACCCTCCTAAA
Organism: Kogia breviceps; assembly: GCF_026419965.1. Classification (NCBI taxonomy): domain Eukaryota; kingdom Metazoa; phylum Chordata; class Mammalia; order Artiodactyla; family Physeteridae; genus Kogia; species Kogia breviceps. Next base: position 1,310,216 of record NC_081328.1, on the reverse strand, counting down.
CGAGCCCCCACCTGCTGCTCCCCGGCCTCGCTGCTCCCCAGGGCCCTCCAGACCCCCCGCTCAGCAGCGAGCACTCTGACGCGCTCCGACGGGGTCCCGCCCCGCCCGTCTCCACCGTGTTCCCCACTCGGAGCCTCTGCGAGGAACAGCGCCTCTGCTTGACCTGTCCTTGCCCCTGAGCCTCTCCGAAGCCTGCCTGAGGCCCACACACCACCCCGACTGCCTTCCGGCGGCACCTCTCTGGAAAGCCTTCCTGACCAGCCCCCGGTGAGGCGCTAAACCTTTACCTTCCCCCACAGGTAAGGTGAATGAGAAGAGACCACTCACCACCTCCCCAGCACCAGCACAGAGCCTAGCACACACCAGCTTTGGTTAACATTCGCCAAGTGACTCTCCAGCTGCTTTTCCAAACGTCAGCCCCCTGTGCGCCAAGCTCCACTTGACCAGCAGCAAAGAAACAGGCTATTTACGCCACCTTGAGCCGTCCCCTCTGGTTAATCACGCAGGAACACAAGTCTCGTAGGCCAACCCGACGCAGGCCTGGGGGCCTCCTGAACACCAAGAGATTGGGTGCCCTGGCCACCAACCAGAAGGCCCTGAGGGCCACAAGCCATCGCCTGACGCTGAAGTTTGGATCCAGTGCCTCCTTCCCTCACTGCCCCTCCATTACAGAGGCCCTCTATACTTCCTGCCTTCAAGCTCACCAACTCTGCCTGGCCAGCAGTTTCCAGCTCAGGAGCCAGAGCTACCAAGCCTGTCCCAACAAGCCTGTCCCAACAACAAGCCCCCGAAGCCGGAGGTCATCTTTCTGTTTGTCTTCGCTGGGCCCCAGTGGGCACGCTCCATGCTCCTAGGACACCGCTCACTCCGCCTGTGCTGTCTGAGCGTGCAAAGCGCCCACCCATCACAGACCCGGCCCCAAGGGAGCGTGGAGTCTCCTACATGCCCGCCTCGGGTGCCTCGAGCACACGGCATGCTTCACGTTCCCAAGTCGGGAATCCCTGCTCAGAGATCACTCCAAACTGGCTAGAAAAGGCGAGGCAGCTCACTGCCTGCTGGAACCCCTGTCCGAACAGAGTCCACACCCTCCACTCTCAGGGTTAATGTGTGGGAAGCACTCTACCCGGCGCCCGGCACCTAGTAGGTGAGTGCTTGGCGGAGGGCAGCACGCAAGGCCCTTAGAAGGTTGCACGTAAGGGAACTGTGGGAAAAACCAAATACTCCCCCACCCCAAGGACTGCCACACCTTGGAAGCTGGCCAGTCTCCTGGTTCTCCAACCAGTCATTTAAAACTTCAACCACACTTCCAGAAAAGTAGGTCCAGCTTCCCTGCCAGGGAAACCAATGATTGACAAAGATTCACGTGGAGCAGCTTGCTCTAGGTAGGCTGGGAAACAGCGACATTCCAGGAAATTGGGCGTATTCGAGAGCTGACCGACCTGCAGCTGCAGCCTCACCCCGCACCCTGGAGGGTAGCCCCCTACCGCTTAAAATACTCTCAGCCCCCAGCTCTCTACTGGCGCAGCAGAGGCAAGAAAGCCCTTCTGTATGTGAGGCTCTGGGTTCTTCAACACACAGCATCCGCCCCGGGGCAGGGCTCAGGGTGTACCACTGTGCAAACCACCAAGGGCCACAAGACCCAGCACCAGGGGACCCAGGTTCAAGGCCGCACTCAGCCATTTACTAGTTGTGACCCCGAACAGATGACACTAAGCTGCAGCCTAGGGACTGCACTCCCGGGGAGGCTCTCCGAAGGCCACTCCCAGCAAGAAACGATGGCACCACCTCCTACATGAAGACTCAGCATCAGCCACATGCAAAGGAGCCGTGTTCTGCTGAACCAGAAAGAACCTGACCACCGCCCACCCGTCTCCCCCCATGAGGCCCTTAGAAAGACGACCGCAGTGCTGACCAGCCTGACGTGGTGACAGAGGCCCCAGGCCCTCCCTCTGCAGCCTGTGCGATCTTTATCTGAACCTAAGAGAAGGCAGAGCTGGCGCCACCCTACCTGCCTATGAGGAGCAGGGCCGGGCTCAGTGCCCGGGTCCCACCTGTCAGGATGTGGCCTCACCCAAGGACACAAGAGTCAGCCAGGCACCCACCAAGGCCACATCCCTGACCCCTGGGAAGCGCCTGAGCCAGGATGCACCCCTTTTCATCAGGTCACCAGCTTGTCCTTTTGTACCTGGTGCTACTCATCGACCAGAGCTGCCCTCCTCTGGATCGGCCTCAGTGCTGGGACTCAGATGAACAGGGCTCTCCCTGCCCCCAACAGAACACAGCTTTGGAAACTCACAATGACAAGTGTACAGGCTGTGACAGCAGGGGGTAGGGGGTGGGCTGAGAGAGCTGCATGTATATGATGCTTCCTGCGTGTCAAAATGGTTGAGCCTTGAAGAACCGCTAGATTAACCAACTTTCAGTGCGTATATGTGGGTCATCTGGGGGGTGGGGGTGGGTCAAAAGGGAAAGCAATCCCAACAGAGGCCACACTGCTGCAAGAGTCTGGGACATCAGTGCATGGGCCACCCTAGGAGCCGCAGGTAATTTAACGTAGGTGGGAAGGAGACAACAGGGAGAACATCGAGGGAGGAGGCTGGATGGACAGGCAAAGTCCAACAGAGACCTTGGATTTTATTCTGCAGGCAAGACAGCTGCCCTTTCCTCTCCTCTGGTCCCCTGGGTGGGCTGCCTACAGCTGGGCACTTCACCAGCTCAGCAGCCTAGGGAAGCTGCGGAGGTGGGGGCACCCATCCACTCCTTTCCAGCCCAGTCCCTGGCTGGCTCCTGGACCCACTCAGGGCAGAAGGTCAAAGAGCCCAGTCACCCACAACAGCCATTCTCTTCGGTCAGAATGCTACAGGGGCTCAGCTGGCCAAAGAGCTTCCTGGGTGAGCTGGTTAACGGTGCAGAGTCCTGGGGACCTCCCTGGTGGCGCAGTGGTTAAGAATCTGCCTGCCAGTGCAGGCGACACAGGTTTGAGCCCTGGTCTGGGAAGTTCCCACATGCCGCGAAGCAGCTAAGCCAGCGTGCCACAACAAAGAGTAGCCCCCAGGGCTTCCCTGGTGGCGCAGTGGTTGAGAGTCCGCCTGCCAATGCAGGCGACACGGGTTCGTGCCCCGGTCCGGGAGGATCCCACGTGCCGCGGAGCGGCTGAGCCCGTGAGCCACGGCCGCTGAGCCTGCGCGTCCGGAGCCTATGCTCCGCAACAGGAGAGGCCACAACGGTGAGAGGCCCGTGTACCGCAAAAAAAAAAAAAAAAAAAAAAAAAAAAAAGAGTAGCCCCCGTTCGCCCCAACTAGAGAAAGCCCACGCGCAGCAACAACGAAGACCCAACGCAGCCATAAACAAATAAACAAAAAAAACAACAACAGTGCAGAGTGCTAGCTCCACCAAGGAGCAGCCGGCTCGGGCAGCCAGGTACGCTCGAGGAAGAGACAGCCAGAAGAACGACCCAACACTCCAGCTCTGGCCGCTTCCTCCTCCACCTCCAGTGGAGCTTTCCCTGGGATGAGTTATTGTGAGGAGCTGGGAAGGAACACCTAGGAGGCGCTGCTCTGGTTCTACTCCCCCCCCACCACCCTCACTCCTGCCCCAGGTGGGCCACCTGGTCTCTGGCTGCCGCTGGAGGTACGAGGCACACCTGATAAGAGATGACTGGGGAGGAAAGGCCAGAAGGGAGCAACACATCGGGCTGCCTCGATTCCGGGTCCTGGGTTTTGGACCGCACTGGGAAAAGCAAGCGGAAAAGCAGATAAAAACCCTTCTTCTGGGCTTCCTTGGGGGCGCGGCGGTTGAGAGTCCGCCTGCCGATGCAGGGGACGTGGGTTCGCGCCCCGGTCCGGGAGGATCCCATGTGCCACGGAGCGGCTGGGCCCGTGAGCCGTGGCCGCTGCGCCTGCGCGTCCGGAGCCTGTGCTCCGCAACAGGAGAGGCCGCGGCAGTGAGAGGCCCGCGTACCGTGAAAAAAAAAAACCCAAAAACCCTTCTTCTGCTGGATTCTGGGAATGTTCTTAGGCTAGAGGAGAAACGCTGCCAGGCTGACCACTGTCTGGAGTTCCCCTAGGTACCCAGGGCTCTGCCCGCACCACAGGACTGTCCCGCACGTCTGGGTCACCTCCATTCTACAGACGATAAAACAGACTCAACGTTCTGACTTGCCAATGTGGCAGAGCCGTGCCAAAGAGACATCACCACCACAATGTACTGGAGCTCCGGACCCAAAGGGCCAAGACGCAAAAGTGATAAACTGAAGTTAAAAAGATGACAAGCCAGAGAGTGAGGATGTACTTAAAAAAAGAAAGAGCTCCCAATGGCCAAAGCTGGGACAAGCTGAGCACAGGATAGACACCACGAGTCCACACTGCTGTCAGGAATGAGTGAACGAGAAATAAACACGTGGGGGAGAAGACACAAAACCTCCCATGCAGAAGGATTCCAGGTGATCTGTGTGGCGACTCCGCCCTCAAAGAGGTGGCGCTCAGCCCCCACTCCTTACGTGTGGGCCGCTCACAGCGACGTCCCTCCTGGGAGGACGGTGTGGACAGGGGGCAACAGTGACGAACACAGCCTCGGCCCGGCGCTCAGGGTCAGCGTCGACAGTGGAAGGTCCTGCGCCCTGGACGTGACGTGAGGAGAACGGCGCTGCCCCTCTGCGGTCTCCTCCCCAGACCCACAACCCCGGTGTAAGCACGAGGCAACACCAGACACAGCCCAACTGAGGGACCTTCCACCACACACCTGGCGGTCAGCGTTACCACGAAGGAGGCAAGTCTGAGAAAGTGTCGCAGCGGAGAGGAGCTAAGGTGACACGACAACTGCATGTCCTGTGGGGTCTGGGACAGAAAAGGACGTGAGGAGAAACTAGGGAAATGGGAGTAAGCGATGGACTCCAGTTAACCGTCCCGGATCAGTACTGGTTTCATGACCGTGATGAACATACCACACTGATGTGAGTGAGACGTTACCAGGAGGGGGAACGGAGAGCTCTCTGCTATCTTCACGACTTTCTGTAAACCTAAACCTGTTCTAAAAAATACAGTTTACTTAAATTAAAAAAAACACCAACAAGGCAAGCTACAGGACATGCTGCTCCAGCCCGGGTCTAGGCACTGTCCTGCTCACCGACGACTACACGAGCCTGCGCAACCAGCCCGCCTTCCCAGGACCCCCGCCTCAAGGCAGGATTGTCCTGACCGTGTCCACGTGGTCAGTCCATTCACCTCGTGAGCAGAAAAAAAAGAACTGCTGGAGATGCCAGGATTGGCAGTGTTGGTCAGTGCATCCGTGACCCCCTGGCCAAAGAAGAGGGACAGCCACAAGCCACGTGCCTGCTCAACACGCAGCCAGCCACCCACCTACGTCCCCTGTCCTCACTCCCTGCTCCTCCCAGAAGTGAAAACACAGGCATTTTTAAAGCAAGCTGCTGAGGCACAATCTAAAAATACTCAGTGAGAAGCACACGTGACAAATCAGAACCAAGGAGGAAGGAAAAGGAAGAGGTGGGGGGAGGCAGGGTCTGGAAGAATGTCCCCCAAATCCTGTCTCAAGAGCCAGCCCACAAACACTGGGAGCGTGTGCTTTTGCTCAGCCCGCATGCTGAGGGCTATTGACAGAGGAGGCCGGGCCTCCAGCCGCAGTCAGGTCCGCAGGAGCCAGACGCCAGGACACTTACTTCCTGAGGATGATGACTGCCCTGCGCTCCTTGATGTCCTGAGGCCGGATGCAGTGAGTGATTTCATCAGCAGCGTATCCACTGCAAAGAGACACAGAGCACGTGAGCACGCAGAGTGGATGGACAACCAAAGATCCCCGGGGATACGGAGACAGAAACAGGGTCCCAGTCTTAACGGCCACCCTCCACCCCATTACATGACAGGCTCAAGGATCTATGTGGGAGGAAATAACGTGTTAAGTTCCAGGATGCTTTTGCCCAGAAACCACTGAAGGGAAAACCTGGGATGAGGTAAAAGCAGGTCTTAAAGCAGAAACCGCAGCAGGAATCCCCTTGCACAGGCCAGAGGCCCTTCTTTCAAAGGGTCCCCAAGAGGGCACACCTTTAGTGGCTTTGGAGGTCGATGGAGTGACTCAGGCCAGACCCTGGGGAGAAGATATGAACCGCATCTCCCCCTCCCCCACCCTTGGGATGGCAGAGGAGGCCAAGGCAGACACTGACAGCACTGAGTCACCAGAGAGAACTAAGGCTGCAAGGTTCAAAAAGAGAATTTGTCGACTGGGAAAAAATGCTTTCAAAAACCTTCATTTTGGGGGATCCAAAATCTTGAAGACAGCTGTGTTTGGAATATTTTAAGAATTCCCATCACACTCAAGTATCTATTTATTTTCTTCATCAAGTTACACGATTTTGAAAACTGCTCAGACCAATGAGTATGGGTAGATGGCTGTCCTCTTCACAACTAATGTCTCTCCGATCTGAAACTCTGGAAGCAAACTCAGCTCCCTGAGTACAGGCCCTCACTGGGAGCCTGGCAGCCATGAGGCACTCCCACCCCGAGTTCCCCCACTAAGCCCCCCACTGAGCCAAGGCAGCTCCGCAGCCACAGGCCTCCTCCCCCGCGCAGGGTTCCCTGGCTGCCGCCGGGACCACCAACCTTCCTCTATTCAGCTGCTAATTAGCTCCTTCTCAAGGGTAGCTGTGAAGACGTGGATGGAGCAATGGTCAGAAACACCAGAGGCCTGGGAAGGACTCCTCAAAATGGCCAGGCTGCCCCCACGTGGGCAAGAACTAGACGCAAGAGCGAATAAAAAATAAAAAGTCCTAGAGAGAAATACCTCTGATTCAGAAATCTGATTTGAGGCCATGGGGAGGGCAGAGAAAAGAGCTCTTATTTTAGGGATTTTCCCCCTTTGACCTGCTCCTCGACCAGAGGTTTTCAATTTTCTCTGTAAATAACAGTCCCGTGAGATAACTACGGACAAATGCCCACAGTCAAATCAATCTGGAAATATTGATGAGTTTAAGAAAGCATCGGTATGTTAAAGGACCTGAGAATTACTACAGCTGACTTTAACTGAGCACTGACCACGGAACCTTCTCTCAAACAACACCTATTAACATCTGCAGGCGGGAGTTCCCTGGTGGCCTAGTGGTTAGGATTTAGCGCTTTCACTACAGAAGCCTGGGTTCAATCGCTGGTCGGGGAACAATCCCACATGCCGCGCGGCATGGCCAAAATACACACACAAAAAAATTTAGGGACTTCCCTGGTGGTCCAGTGGTTAAGACTTCGCCTTCCAATGCAGGGGGTGTAGGTTCGATCCCTGGTCAGGGAGCTAACATCCCACATGCCTCATGGCCGAAACACCAAAACATAAAACAGAAGGAATACTGTAACAAATTCAATAAAGACTTTAAAAAATGGTCCACATTAAAAAAAAAAAAAAATCTCTAAGAAAATATCTGGAGGCCCAGAGAGAAATGCCATACAGGGATTGAGGAGTTGAAGAGACCTGGGTTAGAACCTGAGCTCTGTCACCTTAGCTGAGTCACATGCTGGGCCAAAACCTCAGCTCCTGCAACTGCAGGGACAGCAGTAGATTCTTGGGTGTTCCTGTGGTGGCGCTCTGTGCTGTCACTTATGACATTCCTCTGTGGTGACTAACGATGAGATTGTTAAAAGGGTCAGTGCCTCCTCTCTTCCGGGCAGAACTACAGTTATACGTCTTCTTGGTTAGCACCCCTGGAGAAGAGCAATGCAGGGTGCCTGGCACCCCCATTTACCGAGCACCTGACACAAGCCAGGGGTCCTGGACAACCTTCATCCAGGCTCCCCCTGCAGCAGAGGCCTCCTGGGCCCCCTCCCAGGGCTAGGAGCTCTGGATCTCATCCTATGCTCTCTCTTGTCACTCCACATTAGGGAAGTGCAGATCTGGGCTCCAAGACAGTCCCATATTAACACGGGACCTTCCCAAAGAGTGAAGTCCAGTTCCCCAAAGGCAATCCCAGGCATATTTCTAAGGCCTAGACCTGCAGTACCATTGCAGGCAACCTTCCTTACTGTTAACGAGTGTTACTAGTCTACTGACTTGGCTACAGGACCTGCCAAGGGCCCTGACTTCCCATCTTCAGCAAGGAACTGCATCCTGTAACACAGAAGCAGCAGATCCAGATGCTGGTCAAATTTTAAGGGCCCCCACCTCCCAAAGTGCTCTAGAACAAAGAGCAAGTCATGCCAGGTTCCTGTCCCCCAGCCCAGGCCTCAGAAGAACTAGTGCAGAAGACCACACGGGCCCACAGAAATGACCATGGCGCTCACTGACCCCCACCTGAACAGCTCACTGGCACTGGTCTTCTAGAACTTCCTGGCAGCTACGACACAGCCTACTGAACCCGTCCTCAGTATCCAGCTCCGCTGGGGGTGGGAGGCTCCAAGTCCTGATCAGAGGAAGCTCTTCTGTCCAAACTTCAGCAGAATGTGTCCAACAGAGACCACAGAGGGTTATTTACCGCTAAGAACTTACTTGCTACAAGAGAAAACTGTTTGAAAGTGCCAGTCTGCCAGCTTGAAACTTAATATACCCTGGGTCCAGGCCTACCCTTGGCATGAAGGAAAGTTCCAGTGCCTCCTCCTCTTTTGTTCTCACAGGGAAGGGAGAGGGGAAATACCTGAGGCTGGTACTGCCCTGCACTGAGCCCAAGCCCCCCCCCCCCCCGCCATGCAGTACTGACTAGTGTGCCGCAAGCACCCAGAGCAAGAGCCTGGCTGTCACCCACCACACTATGCCTTAGAGTGACTCTTGAAAAGTCTCCGCTCTCTTGGGAAGCTCTGCTCAACTCCCCAGGCTGGGTTCCCCCACACCACCCACCCAACCCTCTCTGCTACTGCAGTTCAGCCTTGTGGCAATTCTCTTCCCTACAAGACAAAGCTCTGCAAAGGCCTTACTCATCTCTGCATACAGCAGACGCTAGATGACGTGTGTGTCGAGGTCAACATTCCTACTGCTATGAAGACTCAGTTTCTACATCTGCAAAACAGAGACTGCAGCAAGCCCTTCCTCAGAGGATCAGGTGCAGGTCAAATGAGGAGTCTGGAAGACTCTTTATAAAGGGCTGTGCAGGACTACACACCTCTCCTCTAGGGGACAGCCTGGGAGGCAGAATTATTAAGGCACAGTTCCAAGGCGGCCGCCATTCCCCATCTACTCTGTGCCCTGCCCAGGGCAGACAGAGCCAGAGATGGAGGGACTGGCCGAGGTCACCAGGACTGCCTGGCGACACCTCCCTCCAGTGGGGGCTACCTGCTCTGGCAGCCCCCATAAGCCTGCCTCACCACTGAGAGGCCTACAGGACCTCACTTAGGATTTGGGGTGCAGCAGGCCAGCCACCTGGGCACAGGGGCAGAACTGTGAGCTCAGACTCAAGCTATAATCACACCTGAACCTCCTAGAAGACACATGGCCTAACACGATGAAGCAGTCCTGGGGCTTTCTGAACCCAGAAGGAAGAAGGCCAACCTGCTCCAAGTCCCAATTCTGTACACATCAAGGTATAAACAGAAAGCAGCTGAGCACAGAGGCAGCTTGTTTCCATACACTTCACCAAAACCTCAAGCCTTCGGTCATGTGAAAGAGAATCAATCTTTGCTAACAACTCTAGAACTTCAATAGCCCCATTTTGCAGAGGCAAACTAAGGCCCAGAGAGGTTAAGTAACTTGCCCAAAGACAAACAGCTAAAGTAGTGGCACTGGAACTCTAATCAAACTCTCGGTTTCAGTGTCTATGCTACGCTGGTTTTTGTTTTTTGATGGGAGTGGCCGTGGGGAGAGGTAGGTAACGAGCGGTGGGAAGAAAAGCCCATCTGTGTTTCCCAGTGACAAGGTCCAATCTGTCGTGGGGGCCTCACTGACCTCAGCAAAGGATACAGGTATTCCCACCACCTCCGGGGAAAAAGTCCGCAAAGGCGAGCCCATGCCTCCAGAGAGCCAGCATCATATCCCAGTAACGGCAGCAGACCGACGGCCCAGGCAAAAATGGCCAGACAGCCCTGAAACTTTTATGGCCTATTTATTTTCTGCTTTCTCTGACCTTCATGACTAAGACTGTCACTAGCCTGCTAGCTTCCCTTCCTTTGCTGCCCTCTGCCTTCTTCTCACGCCTGGCAGAACCAAGGCCAGCCAACACCCCGCGGCCCAGAGCTCCTCCTGAGAATAAACAGCCCCGACTTCGTCCTGAAGTTCCTCCCCCTCTCATGGAGTCAGAAGATTCCACACAAGAGATGTGGCCCAGACCTATCCGCCCTACATTCCCAACTATTTTAAGCCCGAAAGCTAAATTTTGCTTTCAACCAGCTGAACGTGATCGGTCCTTTGCCCAGAACCGAAGGGGTGCCCGCTCCACCCAGTATCAACTGTTAACCGGAAGTCACAGGCTGTGCTCACCACTGCGTGTCTCACGGCGCCACAGTAACTTCCAGACAGGTGGCTAAGGCCTGGGTCTTTGGGCACGTGGCCACCACAACCACAGACCACTCAGCAGTTATTAAAAATAGCAGCAAGTAAGCAATTAGCCTTGAGATAATTATTCCAATTAATCCATCTGAAATCTGTTTTAATCTGGTATTTACCATACAGGGAACAGGAAAAGGAATACAGGATGAACTGATATAAAAGAGATAAAAAGTATTTATTTCTCTAGAGAACAGCATTAAGACAGGACCCACTCAGGCCCAGCATGGCAAGGTTACAAAAAAACAACTGCCAGCTGGGTTTGGAAAGAAGTCTGAAGCACTTCCAGAAGGGTCTGTTCTGGAATTGCTTTAAAGGCCCACGTCTGGACACTGCTGAGTCAATGTTTGCCACACAGTAAAATCCACGCTGACAACTATTAAATATAAAACTGTATTCCTGCCATATTGCCTTGGACGGGTACAGACACCACTGCCATCAACAACACAAGTCTGAGGCAGTCAGGTGAGAATTACTAGAACCCCTCCGCATCTGTAGAGAACCACTGTCTTCATCGGCCCCTTCCGTCCGCAGCTTCACGGCTCTGGGCTGGGATACTTACCAGGCAGTGAAAGCAAGCATCCCCTCCTACCAGCTCAGAGAAGAGCCCAAGCAGGACTTGCACAGAGGCAGCACTAACTGGCAGGTGTGCACGCGCCTGCACAGCAAGTGAGCTAAGTGAGCAGGTGCTGGAGAATTTAAATTAGCGGGGTGTCCGGAACCTGAGAGCAGCAGCTCTCCCCTGGGGACGTTTCACCCCCGGGAGACACGTGGCAATGTCTAGAAACATGTCTAGTCGTCACAGAAGGTGCTTCTGGCATAGTGGACAGAAGCCAGGGATCCGGCTAAACGTTCCACAAGGACTGCGGCAGAGGAGCTCTGCTCTAGAGCTGCACCGAGGCACGCCCCACCAGAACCTCGACCTCAGGTCCAGGCTGGCTCTGAGGACTAGTAATGAGCTCCAGCTGCCTCTAGTCGGCACCTACCCCTCACCTAGGCCCTCGTGCGCTCCCCTCCGCCCGCACCTCTGCTCGGCGGCGGCGAACTCCCGGTCGCCTCCTCGTCCCCCTTCAAGGTCCTGAAAACTCCCAAACCCCACAGTGGAGTAAGACGTCCTCCCCAGTGTACTCCTGCGGGTACCTTCCTGGCTGTAACTGTCTGTGGCCTCCACCAGCCCGTGAACTCCGTGAAGGGAAGAGCCATGTTTAAGGCTCCACCAAATCCCTAGCCCCTTCCCCGACAAGAGCGCAGGGGAGCACGAAACGGCTGTGTATGAAAGCACTCGCGTAAGGGTCGACCCTGTGCCAGGCCCTCTGCTAGACACCGAATCACCACCTTTAGCTCTAACAGGCTGTGGAAGTTGCCATCACCCTATTTACAGACGGCAAAGCCGGCTCAGAGAACGCCCACAAGGTCCCAAAGCAAACGACAGGGGAGCTGGGTGCAAAGCCTGGGGCAGCACTTTCAGGACGTGGCCGAGCCTCCCACACGGACCCCTCGGCCAAGTCAGAATCCAGGAGGAAGGGACTGGGAAAGCCTCGGGACTTCACTACATTCTAAGGCAAAGATGAAGAGAGTTGCCGGTGCTGCAACCCCGCTGCTGAGCACTAACAGACCTGCGCTTTAAGAATCCGAAACCTCTCTTCAATACACGGTGTGCGTGCGTGGGAGGGAGGGGACTCTCCAAGTCACAAACTGCCTCTTGTGGCCCCCCCTTGACACACGGGACCACGGCCAGACCGCCTGCGACAAACCTGAGGCCCTGTGATGACGTGGGAAACCAGTACCCCATTAAGAGAGCAAATGGCCCCCATGTGAGAGACCCTTTTCAGCACGGAGAACCCTTCAATGAAGTCAGACACCGAACTGCCCTACACGGCAGGCCACTTGGGAGAGCCTGCCCTGGAAACCCCATCTTAAAGGGCTCTGCCAAGACATGCATCTGGAGCACCACGCAGACCTGAGGAGAAGCTGGGAGCCCACGTGACACGGGGGTACCTGAGAGGTAAGTGGCCCTCTAGCTTTCGACGCATAAGGGAGCCCAAGTACTGCTCCTGCTGCCCCTGACTTCGCAACTTTCCCCTCAGGAGACGTGCTGGGTACCACACGGCTCTGCTGCCATTCCCAGATATGGAAGCAGCCTCAGCTGTTCCCCTCAAAAGAGACAGAACACTTGCCTCAGGGCACTGAGAGGGCTCCGGGGACCGTGCTCCTCCCCATGACCGTGGCCGACGGCACTGGCCGAAATTCAGAAGTTAAGCAGCTCACAACAAACCTGCAGTGCCTCCCGATCCTGTACTAGAATTTGGTGGTCAACCAAGCTCCTCGGAACAGCTGCAATCTAGATCTCCTAAAAGGTTTGGGGGATTACTGAAGTACATCGTTCGATTTACTTGTTTCAGGGCCGGAAGCAGGGAGCTTCCAAGTAAATTTCCTGCTTCATATAAACAGCAAAGGTGTTGCAGCAGGCAACCTTCTCTGAGGGCCTGGGCGCTGAGCTAACTCTCTGCAGGTTCTGGGACTGAAAATAGGCCAAGAGCCTAAAATCTGCTGAACAGCTACAAAGCCTAATACCAGGTAAAGAGACAAGCTTTACTTTGTTTCATATGGTCCTGATTACAGGTAACGCATCTTACAAAGGACCAATGGGCTCTTCTGCAGCCAAAAGGGACGGGATTTTAAGTTTGCTGCACTCTATTCCTGGTCCAACCCCTGATCTGTTCAACTCTAGGGAAGCCACTCCCCCTCCTGGGAATGGAGAACGTGTATCAATAAAACACGCTCAGAGGCCTTCCTCTGTGAGGATATCCTCTCTTAAAGGAATCCAGGAACATGTTCTCTGTTAAAAAAAACCAAGAATGGCAAAACTGGAAAGACTTTTAGACAGTAATCCCAACTAACTTTTTTAAAACCACAGACCTGGAAATGGAGGCCCAAAATGGAAGTGACTTGCTCAAATCACGAAGGTAAAGAGACTCCAAAAACCACCCTTCTAGAAAGATGCCTTTAGATTAGTCTGAGTCAAGTCTGCGATCTCATCAAATCTGCCCACGGGATAGAAAATTCTAGCTCAGCTCCCCGCTTTCTTACTGCCCGTGTTTCAAACGCAGACCCCTTCCCCGCCCACCCCCGTCCCTCAAACAGAAGCCTGGGTCAGAGGCGGAAAGCGCGGGCTCCTGGGGGCCGCTCCCTCCTCCCAAGCGGTTACCTGAGCACAGTCACGCTCCCCCTGCGCACCGGCAGGGAAAGCACGGGCTCCGACACCCGGATAGGCTTGAACTGGAACTTGCAGCCGAAGCAGAGCGCGGAGTCGCTGAAGAAGGACACGGACACGATGGGGCGCTCGAAGATGTGGATGGGGTCCACGTGAGACACGATGCAGCCGCCGGGCTGGTAGTCGTTGATGACGGCGCTGTTGACGAAGCCCTCGGGAATGACGCGGTGCTCCACCAGCTTCTGGATCACCAGCTGGTGCACCCACTCGGGGATCTCGTCCACGTCGCCCGGCGGGTAGAGGCGCTCCTGGCCGGGCCCGCGCTTCTGCAGCTGGGCGCCGTACGTGTAGCCCTCGCCGAAGAAGTACTTGTTGCGCAGCGGGGCCCGGTCCACCGTGTGCTCGTTGTACAGGCCCTTCTCGGCGCGAGACACCACCTCGTCGATGCGGGCCTCGATCTTGGCGCACTCGTCCTGGCTGAACAGGCGCATCTGGCGGATGCCGCTCTTCACCTTACGCGCCTCCTCCTCCTTCTGCAGCTGCTGCTCCTCGAAGTCGCTGCGCTCGGGGTCCGAGTCCTCCGGGTACTTGCGCTTGGCCCCGGGAGCCGCGTAGGGCTCGGCCGCAGCGGCGGCGGCGGCCGCGGCGGCCACGGCGGCGGCGGCGGCGGCCGCGGCCTCCCGACTGCCTGCCTTGTAGTTGTCCCGGGACGTCATGGACTTGAGCTTCTCCCGCAGGTCCGTGTAGCCGCTGGCGGCCGCCATGGCCCACGCCGCTGCTCTAGGGCCCTCCGCGGCGGGCGGGGCGGCCGGGCATGGCTCTGGGGTACGCGCCCGGGCCCCGGGCCGCAGAGGCCCTCAGCGCCAGGCCCGCGAGCGAGGCCGCGCCGCCCGGCAGGGGCGTCGAGGGGCGGCGGGGCGGCCTCAGGGGCGACGGGTCATGCGGCGACGGCGACGAGGCTCCCTCCTCCTCCGCCTTCTCCGCGTCCCGGGGGGCAGGGGCGCCGGCAGGGCCTCATGCCGCGCAGGGCGGCCGCAGAGGCTCGGCCCGACTCCTGGCCGGACCCTAGGACGCCCGGCTCGGCCCGCACTTTAAAGCGCTCCTCACGACGTCACGGCCGCCCGCCCGACGTCCGCCAGCGCCGCTCCTCAGCGGGCGGCTCCGCGCGCACGCGCAGTACGACCAGCCACGGCAGCTCCGCGTGCAGAGAGCATGCGCGCGCCTGCGGCCGGGTCAGCAGAGGGGCCGGCGCATGCGCAGACGGGGGCTGTCCACCGCCCCTCCCCCACCCACTGAAGGGCTCCGCGAACGCCCCAAACTGCAGCCTGCCTCTTGTCCGCGCCTCCCCCGCGGCCGTAGGTCTCCCTCCACGGGGGTGCGCTCACGCCGTCAACTCTGTCGCCACGCTACGTCAAGGCATCGTCCGAACGCCCGAAATCGCCTCAGCCCCAGCGCGCAGTCACCGGGGAACCGCCACAACCCAGCCTGCCTGGTCACCGCCCCCTTGGCGCTTCCACTTTTGTCACTGGGCCACCGGCCACGCGCCGGGCAGGCCCAGACGGCAGCTTCCGGAAGCCGGTTGGCGCGCATGCCTGTCAATCCGGCGGTCGCCTTAGCTACTGCGTCTGTCCCCTAATTAGCGGCGGGCGGGCCGCGAGGACCCCTGAAGGATGACCAGGTGGCTAAGGGAGTGCCTGAGTGGAGACCCGACCGCAGGGAAGCGCGCAGCGCGCAAGGATACGCTCAGATTGCGGCGCCGAGAGCCCCGGCCCAGCCCCCGGCCCGACGGCTGCTGCCACAGACACCGCCCCCTCGCCGCCTCCCGGTGTGGACGTTGCCCTAGTCACGTCCCGGCGGCGGCGCGTGCGCGGCCCTCCTGGGCCGGGCGCCGCCGGGACGGCGGGGAGCTGGGGACGGCAGCGCGGGCCGCGGTCCCCGGAGTCACCGCCCTGCCGGGCGCCCAGGCCTTTGTTCAGACCTTCCCGGCCCCTGACGGCGGGGCCTGCACGCGTGGTCACGCTCCTTGGTCCCTGTCCCTCCCACCCGTTCCTTAACTGGTTTTTGGAAGCTCGGCTCACCCCTCTAGCAGCCTCCCCAGATTCTCACTGGGATGAAATGCATCTTGGGTTTCGTGGCCTCGCCACCCTGGCCGTTGTGCCCCCAGCCCCTTGCCCCTGTGCCCTCTCCACCCACCGCCCCCCGGCTGGTCGGGGCTTGAGCTCCAGACCCTGCTACCCGACAGACGTGGGTTTGGACCTTGACCTCCTGACGGGTTGTAGGACCCCGGACAAGCTTTGTAAAACGGGAATGAAATCAGTGCCCATGTGTGCGGTGGGTGTGAAGATGAGATGAAGTCCTGCATCCTGTACGTTAAGCAGAGAGGACCATTGGCCTCGAGTGTGGGCCTGTTTCCATGTCCTAAACTACTAGGGGCCTACCGGTCCCTGGTGGGAGGTGGGGTCTGTCATGGGGCCACAGAAAGTCCAGGCCAGCAGGGCCTGTGGGATGGGGAAACCTGGACACCTGGGACCCTGGCCCTGACCCTCCCTTCCAAGCAGCAGCGGGTGCAGGGGAAACGGGGCAAGCATGAAACCCGTAGGGAATCGGCTCCTGCCCTTTCCTTACCCAGCCTGGTGGGCACCGCTGGTGGTGGCGGCAGGAAGGCAGCTGCAGGTGGTGAGAAGGTGGCCAGTGGGCAAAGTCAAGGTCAGGAGGCTGGACTTGGGCCCCAGTCCTGCCTGGGCCATTGTATGTGAACGCCCGGGCAGGGCCCCGTTGCCTGCATATTGGCAGTTTGGCTGCGAGAGCTCAGGCCCTTCAGAAGCCCAGCGCCCACCTCTCAACGGCCCTCCAACCGGGGGCATCGGACTCTGCACGCACACCTGGTGGCAGGGAGCTCACTACCTCATTCATCAGAAAGTCCTGCCGGAGACCCCTGTGCTCCGCTCACCAGGCAAACATGGGAGTCACCTCTCCAGGGCCCCCAGACTCCCCCTCGGAGGCTTCCCCATGCCCTGCAGCCAGGGCCCTCCCCTCTCCCATGCGAGCCTCAGCGGGAGGCGGCTGGACTCTGGAGCCGGCCTGCCTGCCTTTGCCTCTCGGCCGGGCCACTCAGTGGTTACTCGCTTCACCTCTGGGCCTCAGTTTCCCCACGAAGACAGGACGTGAGTGTCTCAGTCTCCCATGCCTCCCAGATGTGTCTCCTGTGTTCTCACCCCGTGACAGGCCTGGCATCCCGGGGCTTGGTTCCCTCTGCTCTGGCTCTCCGCACGTCCACCTGTAGTGCCTGTCTTTCTGGGTCTGGGGGCCACAGCGAGGTCTGATTCTCCTGCCACCCGAGTGTTCCACCTCTGCCTCTTGGGGATCGTTACCTCCGGCGAGGGCTCGACCTGCTGCTGCCACCACTGAGGCACCAGAACAGCTGTTAAAACATGAGCCTATGCCTGCCGTAAGGCCCAGGTCCTGAAATCCCGAAGTCCTGCTGTTCAGTCATCCACTGCTGTGTAACAAACCTCCCAAAACTCAGACCTCAGACACCATCCAGCTCAGGAGTCTGCATCGTGGCCAGGGTTGGGCCGGGAGGTTCCTCCCGGTTCCGTGCGCTTCAGCTGGGGCCTCACTCACACGGCCCACTTGCATTCTGAAACCCAGAAGTCCTCTCACCTGGGCAGAGCCTCTAACTGGGAGCAATGCCCGGGGCCTGGCATTTGCCTAGTACACAGTAGGTGCCTAATAGGTACTGGATAAGTAAATAAACCCCTCCTCTGACACCGTGGCTCCAGCCAGTTATGCCCCCACACACCTATCCAGCCCTCCTCTCCCAAGCCTCCCCTCCCCCACAAGTTCCCCAAAGCACTAGCACTTCCCATCAACATTCATTCATTTATTCTTTCATTCATGCGACAAATATTTTTTAAGCACCTGCTCTGCGTTAGGCATTGTCCTAGGCTTTGGGGGAAAGAGTAGGGAACAAACAGTTTTCTCTGTTTAGAATGTTCATTCCCGTCCCCTCCAGCTATTCCTATAGCAAACTCCTACTCATGGTTCAAAACCCAACCCAAACATCCCATTCCCTGGGAAGCCCTTTCCCAGCCTCCTCCCTCCCCAGCCGCTGACATGAAACATCTCTCTCCCTCTACTATACCATTCTCAAATATCGTGTGGCCCATCCAGTGATGGGGTCCTGGGGTTAGGGCTACCCAAGGAGTGCAGGGTAGAGGGGCAGGGGCCCGCAGGGAGAGGTAAGGACAGATGTCTGCTGGAAGCTCTGTTCAGGGGAACCTGGGCCTCCACCTCCTGGCTCCTCCCTCAGGCTCGTTTTCCAGTCACTCAACAACCCTATGGAGAACAGGCTGCCAGGCAGTACCTTTTATTTGCACAGAAATGACCAAGAGCCAGGAATCCAAGCTCAGCAGCACTGCAGGGGCACCTGAGGGGGGGACATGTGAGGGACCAGGACAGGAAGATGGAGCAGATTGGAACA
The DNA here is from genome assembly GCF_026419965.1 of Kogia breviceps. NCBI lineage: Eukaryota > Metazoa > Chordata > Mammalia > Artiodactyla > Physeteridae > Kogia > Kogia breviceps. The sequence continues at coordinate 1,292,055 of NC_081328.1, read as the reverse complement.
TCAGACCCCAAGGAAAGCAAAGGCAGGTTCAGTTTGTGGGGCTTCCCTGCCGCAGGGGGAGTCGGGGCAGGGCCACAGTGGTAGGTGGCAGGAGGCCCCACTGGTCAGTCTTTGGAAGTCCCTCCTGCCATCTGACCCAAGTTTGCACACTGCAACTCCATGCCAACTCTGGATCAGTCTTCTCAGGTTCCTGGGGGCTTGTGCCACGCACCTACTACCTCTTGGTCTCCCCTAAGGTTCTGGCCCGGTGACTCCCCTGGGACCACGCAGCAAGCGTCCTGGCACAGGGCAGCTGGGGGCTGGGTCAGAGCAGCGTGATCTCGCTGGGGGGCAGCGTGAGCCGCTTCTCGCGGGCACTGAGCAGGTTCTCCACGTGCACGGCCACCACGCGACACAGCTCCAGGCCCTGCAGGAGAGACGGTGAGAGGCCCCACTTCCCAGCTCTCACCTGGCGTGAGACGTGGCCCGGAGAGGGGAGAGAGACGGAGGCCAGCCTCCAGCGGCGGGACCAGTGGGCCCCACCCTCGTCCCCACCTCCCCAGGGCCCTGGGAGGAGCCCAAGCAGCTAGGAGGAGGAATGCCAGGCTGCAGGTGGGAAGGGGTGAGCCGGGAGGAGACCAGCGCATCTGCCAGTTCTGCTGCATGTGGCCTGTGTGACCTGGAGCCAGTTACTGCACCTCTCTGGGCCTCAGTGGTCTCACCCCTGGGGGCTCGGTTTACCAGGGCCTGCCTCACAGAGCCGTGGGGAGGATGCTATGAGATTTTACTACAGGTGAATCCGCTAGACTTGAAACCTATTAGCCCCGTCAATAAATGGTTTCTAACCATGTGCTGCCATGGTTACCACCTGGCGCTCACAGCCTAGAATGAGCTGTGACCCAGCCTCAGGGCTCCCACCTGCTGGGGGAGGGACAGGCAGCGGGGACTGTGGAAAATTGGTCTCTCAGACCACAGCCAGTGCTGGAATCTCCCCAGGCCCTTCCTGGGGGCTGGGAAGCTGCTCAGAGGGAGGGTAAAAATAAGGAGGACAGCACTTACTGGGTGGTGACTGAAGGCCAGGCACTGTCCCAAGAGCCCCCCATGTCCCACCCCTCCCAGTCCCTGCAGTGTCCCTATGAGTCAGACGTTCTTAGAGCCCATTCCACAGGTGAGGAAACTGAGGCCACCCTGAAGCCACTTGCCCCAGACCTCACAGCTGGGGATGGTGGGACTTGAACCCAAAGCCACACCCTGGCCCCCCCCGCCCCCGCCCCCGCCCCCCCCACCTCTGTTAATGAGATCAGCTCGCGCTAGATGGGCTCCTCCCCACCAGCCACCCTCCCACCCACGTGCTGCAGCACTCCAGGCCTCACTGGGAATGCAGCCCCACTTGGCAGGTGTGGAAACTGGGGCTCAATAAGAATCTGGGTTGCTTCCCGATGCCCTCACACAGCCTGTCAGAGGTAGGCGGGATCACGGCTGCACTCAGACATCACCTCTTCCTGGAAGCCCTCACTGATTACCTCCTGGATAGCACGGGTACACCCTCCCAGCACTGATCACAGTTTATTAGAGTCTTTGATGTCTGTCACACCCCTGAGACCTGGGGCTCTGTGGGGGCCAGGGCTGGAAGGTCTCCTCAGTATCTCTGCAGCTAAGTGCAGAACCTGCTGCGTAGAGATGCTCACTGGTTGGTTATACGTTGAAAGAATGAATGATTAATTGATAAATGTGTCCTCTACACATACATGACAGAGGCAGAGCAGAGGTGGCAACACAAAGAGGTCGTGGGTGGGGAGGGTGCTGGGAGCAAGTGGAGAAGCCGAAAAGGCCTCCTCCTCCTCCACCCACTCACTTCCTGAGCACCCGCTACACGACAGGCTGTGCTAGGGACACCTGTGCCGACAAGCTGGACACAGCCCTGCCCTGCCCCGCCCTCTTGGGGCTGACATTCTAGTGGGGAGACAGACAATCTGGGAACAAATAACTAAGTGATTTCCAAGCCATAAGAGGGCTACTGAGGCGGAGAGAGTGAATTATCTTATGGGGAGGAGGGTCAGGGTAGGCTTCTAGAAGGAGGTGATGTTTGTGCTGAACCCCGAACAAAGGGCGGGAGGGAGCCCGGTGATGCAGGGAAGCGCGTCCCAGGTAGAGGGGACAGTGAGTGCAGGGGGGCTGGGGTGGGGGGAGCGGGCAAGTAAACAAAGGGGAGGGAGGAGAGCGGAGGCCATGGTAATCAGAGGAGGGGGCGGGGACGGGAAGGGCTGCTGGGTTGGGGGCCCAAGCGCCTGCAAGGGTGAGGGGTGAGGGGTGAGGGCAGAGGCCTGTTGGTCTCCAAGGGCGATGCTGAGGGGGTCAGGGCAGGAGAGAGAAATAAGGGGCTGTCTCAGCAGAGCTGGCTTTGGAAGCCTCAGGTCAGAGGGGTGCCGGGGTTGGGGAGGGGGGACCGGACTCAGCACCAGTTAGAGGTCGTCAGGGGAGGGGTCTCCAGAAAAGGGGCCCAAGGAGCAACCGACGGGCAGGTCCCAGGAGGTGGGTTTGCTGTGGCGGGAGCTCAGACTGGGGGTTCTGGGAAGCAGGCTGAGCCACAGCTAAGGCCAGGGTGGGGGTGACCTCAGCAGGAGCAGGACTGGGGAGCAGTGGGAAGCACACTGCTACCCAGTCGCAGGCACCCCAGAAGCCCGGGGTGGGGGGCTCCTCCCTCAGAGGCAGGGCTGGGGCAGTGGAAGCCCCTGTCTCGTGCCCCGGGACAGCAGCCCCACCAAGGCAGGCCGTGCCGTGAGAAGTGGTCCTGGGCCCACATCTTGAGTGGGTGCGGTGAGCCCAGACGTGTGGGCCCAGCCCCGATTCTGCCCCTTCTCTGGACCTCAGTCCCCTCTGTCCAGTGGGCTGAGAACTCTGGTCCTGCCCCACCCCCGGGGAACTGCGAGACTTGGACTTGACTGCCCTAGAGGTCAGCCACAGCTTTTAAGGAGCAGCCACAGTTACTGCAAACAGGAGAAGGTCCAGGGCAGCTGGGCCTTGGCCTCCCTGTCACGTGGGAACCCCACTCTCCACCCCTCAACCTCAACAATCCACCCTCCGAGCCTCAGCCCAGGTGAGCGTCCTCAAACTGCCTGGGTCCTGCCCTCCCCCCAAACTTCTATGGCTCCCGAGTGCCCTCAGGAGGAAGCCCCCGACTCTTAGCTTTATCTTCAAGGACCCTGAAGACCTGCCCTTCCCTGGCTGTGTCTCCCCAATTCCCCATCGAACTCCTCACCATTCTGCAAACAGCCTGGGCCCGCCCTTTCCCATGATCCCACCATCAAGATGCTTCTCTGGTAGACCACCCTCATGACAGTTCTGTGAGGTGTTGGGTTAGCTCTGTCCCGTGCACTGGGCTGGATGCGCCCTGGGACACGGCCAGGACCTGGCCCATCTTGGAGCCAGACCCGGAGAAAAGCCTGGTGAGCGGAATGAGGGAGTGGGGGGCCGGGTGACAAGCCGGGCTGCCAGGCGGGGCCCACCTGCTCCAGCTGCAGCTGCATGGTGCGCTGGGCCGCCACATCCCCCAGTGCGATCTCCACGTACGGGTAGCTGGAGCTGGCCGTGGGCCGCTGGGTCCTCGTCGACTGGATCTCCTTCAGGGAGAACTTCACCATCAGCTCCTGGGGGAAACGGGGGCAGACAGGCTTGGGGGGGCGACAGTCTCACCCAGCCTTCCCCCACCCCTGGAGTTCAGATCCGCTGGTGGCGTGACAGCTCAGCTCGGTTCGAGTACTAGTTCTCCCGTGACTTGCTGTGTGACCGGGAGCAAGCTACTTTACCTCTCTGGACCTCAGTTTCTCACCTGTCAAATTATTTCAACAAATGCCGATGCACGCGTGTGTGGTGTGCCAGGAACTGCTCTAAATGCTTGGGATCTAGGGATGCAGGAAACGCCAGGGGTGCCCTGACCTTCACATCAAGGCTGCTTCTTCACACCCGCCCCTCTTGGTCTGGAGCTTTCTTTCCGGCCCCAGGAGCAAAAGCAGAGCTTCCCCACACAGGGGAAGCCGGAGTGATGTGAGTCAGCACCCCATCCTGAACAACAGGACACCGGCGGACAGACAACCCAGCTCCCCTCCCCGAGCCGCATGACGGGGGATGGGGGGTGTCCTCTGAGGGCCGTGTTCCCCGCTGGACCGAGCGAGCGCCAGCCCCCGCAGGAGGAACCTGCTTGCTAACACGCCCCTCCCCAGGTGTATCCCCCAGGGTACGACGTAAGCCACTTGCCCTGCAGCCCTCATCTCAGAGCCCGCTCCCGCGGGAAGCACTAAGAATAGGGGTAGCAGATCCTTTTTGTCCTGGACTGAATTGTGTCCCTCAAATCCATATGCTGAAGCCCTGACCCAGCACCTCAGAATCTGGAGACAGACCTTTGAAGAGGGAAGGTTAGGGTGGGCTCCCGTCCCAGGGGACCGCTGTCCTTATGAGAAGAGGAAATTGGGACACACAGACCCCGGGGATGTACACAGAGAAAGGGCCGTGTGAGGACACGGGCAGGACGGCCATCTACAAGCAAGGAGAAAGGCCTCAGAGGAAGCCAACGCTGCGGGCACCTTGATCTTAGATGTCCACCGTCCAGAACCACCAGGAAAACGATTTCTGTTGCTGAAGCCCTGCCAGCGCCGCCCCATCAGCCCCAGCAGACCAACACAGGCTTTGAGCTTTGGCCTGTGTTCCACCTCCTTTCACCTCGACAACAGCCCTGCATCCCAGGTGAGGCAGTGAGGCTTAGACAGGGAAGGAGCCGCGCCCAAGGTCACGCAGGTGTAAGCAGTGGAGCTGGACTTCCCATCCCCTGGGGGGCGGGGCGGGGCGGGGCTGAGGCCACTCACGTGGGTCTCGGTGCTGAGGAAGTTGAGGCCATTCTGGTTGACCGCAAGGATGCAGGGGGCGGGCACCGCGCCGTCGCTGCAGCTCTGGACGAAGAAGAAGGAGGAGCCGAACATGGGCGAGGCGCTGAGGAGGCCTGGGGCGGGGGAGGGGCGGGCAGGTGACGCAGGCGCCTCGGTGCCGTGTCCCCCACCTGCTCGGGGCGGCCCCTCCCGCCGCTCCAGCTGCCTGCCTCAGGCCCCCCCCCCACTCCTTCCCTGCCGGGGCCCCCAGCCTCCGGTGGGGCCGCGGTGAGGGCTTTACAAAACTGGCACCAAAAAACGCCTCTGTACAAAGGCACAGGTGCCTCCACCCCACCCTCCTCCACCAGGCCCCCGCGGTTCCCTCCCCGGCCCGAACTCCTTCTCACCCAGAAACTGGGCGCGAGCCTGGTGGGGGCTGAGCGCTTGCATCTGCAGCCGGTGCTGGCCGAGCATGCTGAGCCACGCCGAGCTGGCCACAGTGCGGTAGAGCTGGGCCGGGATGTACTCCTGGGCCTCGCGCCTGGCGTGCAGGGAAAAGCCGCGCTGAGTGCCGCCAGGTTTTACGCTAAAGCTCCTGGACCCCTAATCGCTGGGGAGTGAGGCCGACTCGGTGCCTGGGCACACAGCAGGTGCTCAGTAACCGCTGGCCAGTACCACCAGGTTTCCCGCTTGCAGAGGAGGGAACAGAGACTCTGAGACGTTCACCGGCTAGTCCAAGGTCACACAGTGACCGGGCCCGGCCGAGGCTTGAACCCAAGGTGGGTTCGTCCTTTGTAGCCCCCGCCCCAGGGAGAGGAAAACACCAACAAATACTGGTCCCGGCTGCCATGGGCTGCACGCTGGGGAGGGGGGAACGTCAGCGGAACCCCCCAAAAGACCCTCCAGACAATATAATTCCTCTCTGCTCTGCTGGGTAAGAGCCTGGCTCCTGACCCAGTCTCCCCAGGTCTGGATCCTGGTCCTGCCACCTATTAGCTGGGGAAGCCATATCCCCTCCCTGGGCCTCGGTTTCCTCATCTGTAAAAGGGGAAAAGAAAGTGCGGTTGGGGACTTCCCTGGCGGCGCAGTGGTTAAGAATATGCCTGCCGATGCAAGGGACACGGGTTCGAGCCCTGCTCCGGGAAGATCCCATATGCCGCGGAGCAGCTAAGCCCGTGCGCCACAACTACTGAGCCTGCGTGCTACAACTACTGAAGCCCGTGCGCCTAGAGCCCGTGCTCTGCAGCAAGAGAAGACACCGCAGTGAGAAGCCCGCGCGCCTCAACGAAGAGTAGCCCCCGCTCGCCGCAACCAGAGAAAGCCGGCTCGCAGCAACGAAGACCCAACGCAACCAAAAATGAAATAAATAAATAAATTTATTTAAAAAATTAAAAAGTGCAGCTGGGGAGATTCGCTGAGACAACGTGTGCAGAGCACCTTGCAAAGAGTAGGAATGCCACAACTGTCTTTCTCCAGGGCCGGGATGATACCTTTCTGTGCTTCCTGCACGTTCCCCTTAAAATGCCAGCACGGAAAGAGAGTTGGGTGCTGAGCCCTTACAGTGTGCTGGGCGCCGGGACATCCTCTGTCCACAGTCCACTGCCTTCCCTATGCTGGTTCACCCCAGGGGTTCTCACAGTGTGGCCAAGGGTCTGGGAGGGTAACATCACTTCCTTAAGAACCTGAGCGGTCATCTGCTCTCCCCTCTCGTTCCCTCACAAGGGCACGGTGGAGTCGGCCAGAGGCTACGTGACACGTGAGACCACAACAGACTGACAGAGAGGCAGAGACAGGCGTCCAGCTGCCGTCTGTCACGCCAAATGGTACAGAGATTTGCAAAATGTCAAACACCGCCGCTCTTCTCGCTGGAGTTTTTGGGAAAATACACTTGTGTTTTCATAACTTATTTATATTAATGTGTAATGTTACGTTACACCATTTGTATTATCGTTATCACATGTACGCCTTTATATTAACCCGGGGTGTCCTTATTTTTAATTACTTACTAAGTCAATATTTTAAATCGCTTCTCAGTTTTAATTTTGTTTGTTTGATCTTAGTCCCCGACCAGGGATCAAACCTGTGTCCCCAGCAGTGGAAGCATGGAGTCTTAACCACTGGACGGCCAGGGAAGTCCCTCAGTGTTAATTTTGAATAGTGTAAATATATCAGTAGATACGACGCACAGAAACAAAAGCCCTTTGGGGGGGTCTTATTTTTAAGAGAGTAGGGGACTTCCCTGGTGGCGCAGTGGCTGAGAGTCCGCCTGCCAATGCAGGGGACGCGGGTTCAAGCCCTGGTCCGGGAGGATCCCACGTGCCGTGGGAGCAACTAAGCCCGCGAGCCACAACTACTGAGCCTGTGCGCCTAGAGCCCGCGCTCTGCAACAAGGGAAGCCACTGCGATGAGAAGCCCAGGCACCGCAACGAAGAGTAGCCCCCGCTCGCTCCAACTAGAGAAACCCCGTGCGCAGCAACGAAAGACCCGATGCAGCCATAAATAAATAAATAAATAAATAAATTTGTTTTAAAAAGAAAAGAGTAAAAAGGCCCCGAAGATGGAGAGCCTGAGATGACTGATGTCTCGCCTCTTCGAAAACATCAGTTTAAAGGCTGCCTGACGCCCACAGTTCGTTTTTTAATATTTATTTATTATTTAGGCTGCAGCGGATCTTAGTTGTGCCACGTGGGATCTTCTATTTATTTTTAATTTTATTTTTTAAAATTAATTTATTTTTGGCTGTGTTGGGTCTTCGTTGCTGCGTGCGGGCCCTAGTTGCGGCGAGCGGGGGCTACTCTTCGTCGCGGTGCGCGGGCTTCTCATTGCGGTGGCTTCTCTCGTTGCGGAGCAGGGACTCTAGGGTGTGTGGGCTCAGTAGTTGTGGCTCGCGGGCTCAGTAGTTGTGGCTCGCGGGCTCTAGAGCGCAGGCTCAGCAGCTGTGACGCACGGGCTTAGCTGCTCCGCAGCACGTGGGATCTTCCCGGACCAGGGCACGAACCCGTGACCCCTGCATTGGCAGGCGGATTCTTAACCACTGCGCCACCAGGGAAGTCCCCCCCACAATTCTTTTAAGGAATTCCCTGTCGTCGGAGATTGTAGGCGACACCACGGTGAACGCTTCCGTGGCCAAATCTTTCTGTGGGGCCATGTGTATTTCCCGGACCACAGGGTGTGTGTCCTGAAAGCTCTTTATCACTCAGTTTGCTCTGAGCTATTACTACCAGCTGGCAGCGACCTGTCGTGCCCGGGGGTGGGGTCCCGGCTGGACGGGCCGGGCTGGGCTGGGTGGGTGCTCACGTGCTGGGCAGGTAGGCGTGGCCCTTGGCTCGGTGCTGCAGCGCGGCCAGCTTCGACACCTGCTGCAGCTGCTGCTCGCCAGGCCGGCCGGCCGGGATGCTGCTGAACAGGCCCTTCAGGTAGTCGGGCAGCACCTGCGGGGGACGGGGTGAGGCCGGTGAGGGGCCGTGGGCGGCCAGGCACCGGGCAGGCGGCTGGGAGGCGCAGACACAGACACTGAGTGGTTCCAGCCCCTCTCACTTCCGGGGCAGGGTGGCCTGCCACCTCCCTGGGCTTCGGGGAGGAGCGACACACGACGGCGAGCTGGGAGGGCTGTGGCCGGGGAGCCACGGGGCCCCGGGAAGCACTGGCGCCCGCCGGCAGCATGCAGGACCCGGGGTCCCACCGCCACCAGTCCTCAGGCTGCCGCTGGCTGACCCGCGGGCACGGAGCCCGGTGGCCGGATCTGGACTCGGGATGGCCACAGCTTCGGCGCCAGCTCCAGAGAAGCACGCGCTCGCTGTCCAAGCACATCCGCGGGTGCCAGCACAAGAGGAAGAACCAGGCTTTGTTAACCCCGCGACCCTGACTCAGACGACCAAGTGTCCAGGGGGCGGGGCAGCACCACGACAATGACAAGGCCAGGCGAAGCCTTTCAGCGAGGGACAGGCCGGGCGCCCAGCGCGGGAGGAGAGCCAGAGGAAGGAGGACGGAGTGGCCTCCCGTAGGGGTGCCGTCGGGGCAGCCTCGCCGGAAGACTCAGAAAGGCGGAGCCCGCGCGGGGAGCGGGCGCCCCGGGGCCCGAATCATGAAGGCCTCAAATGCCAAGGCCCGGGGGGCGGGGGGGGGCGGCGGAACGTTCCAGAGCCTCAGAGCGGCCCGCGCGCTGACCTGGTTGTAGTGCATGGTCACGTAGAGCTCATTCTCGAACTTGAGCGGCTGATCCCAGAGCACGCGCCGGAACCACAGCGTGTAGCCGCCGTCCACCTGCTCCATCTCCGAGGCCACGTCCAGGATGTAGGCGCGGCGGCTGAGCGGGCACACGTGCTGGCCTGCGGGGAGCCCGGGGGCAGCTGGCTGGGGTGCAAGTGGCAAGCCCCTCCCCGCCCTGGGGCACAGCATCCTCAGGAGAGGAGAGCACGCGTAAGGGACAGGGTGCCTGTGCGCGTGGAGGATGTGACCGCAAACGCCACAGCCCGCCTAGGTCTAGGGAAGCGCCCTGCCTGGTGCTCGGAGAAAGCCCAGCCCCTTCCCAGAGGAGGGCTGGCGACAAGGAGGGGCACGGGAGGCCTCAGATCAGGAGGGCCCGTGGGTGCCTTTCTGCAGAACTCCCTCAGGGGAGAAGCCCCTGCCGGTCTCCTGGGGTGGGCGGGGAGGACGGCGGGGTCTGGCACTGAGCGGTCTCAGCCGGTACGAGAGGCTTAAGTCTTCATTTCCTGAACTGACATTTCCGCTTCCCACCCCACACCTTCGGCAAAATTTCACCAAAGAGAGGGGGTGCGGCACGATGATAAAGTCCAGACTCTCCAGGCCAGACAGTCTGGGTTCAAACCCCAGCTGTGTGACCTTGGGTAAGTCCCCTAACCTCTGCGGCGGGCTGAGTAACAGCCCGACCCCAAAGACGTCCCCGTCCTATTCCCCACCACCTGTGAATACGTACGTTCACGGCAAAGGGGACTTTGAAACCTGATTAAGGATCTTGAGATGGGGAGATTATCGTGGGTACCCCGGTGGACCCAGTCTAGCCTCAAGGGTCCTTAGAGGAGGAGAGACTGGAAGGTGCTACGCTGCTGGCTGTGAACACGAAGGAAGGGGCCGTGAGCCAAGGAGCGTGGGCGCCTCTAGAAGCAGAAAAGGCCGGGAAAAAGACTCTTTCCCAGAGCCCCCGGAAGGAGTGAGCCCCGAGGACACTCTGGTCGCAGGACTTCTGACCTTCAAACCATATGATGATAAACGTGTGTTGTTTTAACCCGGTGAGTATGTGCTGATTTGTTATGGAGGCAACAGGAGACTAATACAGTCTCCCTGGGCCTCAGTTCTCCCATCTGTGAATGGGAACAATACCCGTCTCATTTCATACGGTTGTGGCGGGGATTAAAGCAGTTTGTAAGATGACGTTGATCTCAGCAGTGCCTGGGACATGGCCTCTGCTCCATAAATTCAGTTACTGGGATCATTTTGTTACTGCCTTCCCCTCCCCGTGTCTCGGCTGGATTCGGGGCAAGCAGGGCTGAGGATACACAGTTCGGAGCCGAGGCAGCAGCGGGAGGGCCGGTTGGAGGTGGACGGAACTGCCAGGCTGGTGGCAGGAAGCGAGGCCACGGCCTACGGCAGGTGGGCTGCAGGGAGAAGGGGTTCGGCTGAACCGAGAAGGGCCAGGTGAGACCAAGGGCGGGGGCCCTTACGGCCACTGTTGAGGCGTTAAGAGACAGGAGAAAGAACTTGCGCTTGTGGGTCCAGGAGTCCTGTCCTAGCAAGTCCCCTCCTCCTTGAGGGCAGGGCCCACCGAGTGGCCCGAGGGGCAGACGCGGGGCTGGGGGGCTCGGGGCAGAGTGGTCCCTCTACCCGGGCCTAGGGGCTTCCTGGAGGAAGCAGCATCTGACCTGGGCCTCACAGTGGGGGTGGTGGGCGTGGGCCCAGCAAGCCGCACCCCCCGGCCACTCACCTCGGTTGGTGACCACAAAGATGACATACTCATCAAAGGCCTCGGGGCGGGTCAGAGCCATCTCAGCACAGATCTCCTCCACCACGTCCAGGGCCACCTGCGGCGAGGGAAGCGTGAGCCTGAACCGGCCTGGCGACCTCTGGCCCCCAAGCCCACCCAGACCCCCTGCGCAGAGGCGAGGATCCCCGAGGTGCCTGGGAGCCGGCCTCATGCAGGAAAGGGCACAGCTTCTGGAGTCTGCGAGACTCGGGTTCCGAGCCGGCCCGTCTCTCATTTGCAGTTTGATCCCGAGCTGGAGGTCCCGCCCCACCCCAGACTCAGGCTGATCCTCTGAGAGATGAATCCTGCCTAGTGGGGGGGCCTGGGGGGCTCAGCACCCTTGGGGGCCCACCCTGGAGGCCCGACGGAGACGTCCTGCCACTTACGGTGCACGTTTTGATCTTGAGATGGCGCTCGAGGCCTCCGGGGAGAAGAAAGAGCTGCCTCTTGGAGCTGCGGCCGGCCTGGGGTGAGGAGAGCGGGGAGGTGGGAGAGGCCGGGCCGGGGCTCTGGGCCAGCTGCGGTCCCCTCCGTGGGGGTCCCCGACAGGGACCGGGCAGGGCCGGCGAGCGCGCGGGACGGGGTCTCTGGGCCGGGCCGTCTCACTCACGCCAACGCCCCCGCCACTCACCAACATGGCGCGAAGCTCCATGCTGCCGGGGAGCTCCAGACGGCCACCGAAGCGCAGCGTCCTCTGGAGGTTCTGCTCACAGGCCTTGGCGATCCCTGCAGAGACGGGAGTCAGGGCCCGGCCCGGGGTGGGCGGGGGAGCGAGGGGCTCCTCCGGGCCCAGCCCTGAGCCCACGGGGCGGGGCGTAGAAGGGTGGGGCCGCGTGTGGCTAAGATGACGCGGCTGTGCGCAGCCCCCCAGTGCAGAAGCCCCCACCGTCTGTCTCCCCATCTCTCTGGGCCAAGCGGTGCCCTCGCCCTGCTCTGGGGAGGGGTCAGGAAGGCTGGGCACACGCTGCCACCTTCCCTGGAGCTCCGTCTCTTCACCTCTGAGTCCAGGGGAGTCTGCTGAGTCAAAGGAGAGGCTTCAGAAGCAAAGAGAGTGAGGTCCCCATCTCCTTCACGGCCGCCGTGGTAACCACAGGGGCCCTGGCCTCTGTCTTAGGGGGACCCAGGGGTTGCTCTGGAAGCTAGGCTGGGGCTGAGGCTGAGGAGCGGCCCCTTTCCTCCAGAATCCAAGGGGAAAAGGCCAAGACCCTGACACCAGCCTTGGCGCCCCCGCCTGAACCCTCTCAAGACCCTTGTTGATTCCCAAAGACCAGAGAAACAGGGCCCTGCCGCCTCCTCCTCCTGCACTCCCACATGCCACACATCCTCCTCTCTGGGCCTTCACCCCTGCTACTCAGCCTACCTAGAAATCCCTCCCATGTGCTCACGACCCAGAGCAACACCTCCTCTGGGAAGCCTTCCCTGATACGCCGTCCTCCCCCCCATTAGATCAGACAACCCATCGCATCAGCCCCTGTGGGACCTCCACAAACGTCTGGGGATGGACTGATGTTAGTAAACACTGCCCGGGCACCTGTGAAGGGCCAGGCCCTTCGGTCAGCTGCCCGGCAGGTCCTCATGCAGACAAGCCCTTGGCCCTGATTCCCAACCCGCTGGCCCCTCACCCTGGAAGGGCAGGCCCGGGGTCCGGCCCACGTCTTGGAGGAAGCGAACGAGGTGTGGCTGGAGGACTTCGGAGCAGCTGCGGTAGGCAGCCACGATGTACAGCAGCCTCCAGCCTCGCTGGCAGCTGTCCCTGCGAGGACACACACGGGGCTACGTTGCAGGTGGCCGTCGCACTACAGTGCCACGCCGGGAGTCTCTCCCCGCTCTCAGGCAGCTCATCTTCTGAGGATGCTCCTCCTCCCTGCCCAGTGGGAGCAGGGCCAGTGGGCCCAGAGCCATGCAGAAGCTGTGTTCTATTGAGAATCCAGGTGGGAGGTAGGGAAGGAAGAGGACGAGCCCCCCCCCCCCCGCCAGCCAAAAGACAAGCCTTCCCCGGGGGCATCTCTCTAGGTGACGGTCACTGAAAGAGGGCCGGGGGACCCTGTGCAGAGCTGGTGGCTGGTAAGGCTGGGTGGGAGGGGCAGGAGGACGTGCTGAGTGGCTCTGAAATTCCTGGGGGGTGCGAGCAAGCGGACAGGAGGGTGGCACACGCTTCGGGTCCCCACTGCGCGGGTCGTGTGCGGGACGCGGAAGCTCACCTTTGCGCTGCCCTGGTGTGAGGGTTTCATTGTGGGGACCTCCGGCGTCTAGGGACAGCGCTTGGGCTTCCTTTGGGAAACCACCCACCCCTCCCGGTCCCTGTGGTTTGGAGATGGGTATCAGAGCCAGGACCTGGCCCGACTAGAAGAACACTGCAGTCCCCGGCCACGGGGGACGGGTGTGGGAGCCCGGTCTGGCCAATTACAGAGTTCAGCCTCCCTCTGGCTATGGTGATTGGTTTGGGCACAGGCACATGACCCAGGTCTAGCCAATCAGAGCACTGTATTGTCCAGCTGTTGTGGTTGGCTCAGGGATGGGCATGGGACCAGTGAGACCGGATTTGGGAATTTTTGCTACAAATATTGGGTCAGTCTCGCTTTCCCTGGGATTGCTGAGCTGGGAAATGTTTCTCTCCAACCTATGGGATATGCTGCTTGGGAATGATATCAACACAGAGGAAAGCAGGGCCAAGATAGAGAGAAGGACTGCTTCCTGATGACACCTGGATCTAGCTGTGCCTGAAGTCCTATGTTAGACTTTTTAGTTACCTGAACCCTCTTCTGCTTAAACCAGATTTAATCGGGTTTCTGTCACTTGCAACCAAGAACCTGGACTCGCACGTTATCACCACATTTTCCAGATAAGGAAACTGAAGCTCAGAGACGGGAAAGGGCTTGTCCCAGACCAAGCATGCTCTGTCTATGGAGTGAGGGAGAGACAGGGGGAGAGACTCCGGGAGGCTGACTGGCCCCTCCTGGAGCCTGGATGCGCTGGGGGAGGGGAAGACACTCACTGCTTGGTGCTGGTGTTGTCTGTGATCTGCTTCACAACTTGGCAGTAGCACTCGTCCCGCAGGACCTCATGGTCCCTGCACAGCTGTAGGAGGGCGGGCCAGGTCACAGGTCTCACGCCCAGCACGTAGGGACAGGGTGGGCACTGGGAGATGGGCCTGGTGCCCCTTCCCTGGACCCCTCCCCACCAGTGGGATGCATTCCTCTTTGGGCCACGTGACGGCCTTCCACCCCAAAGTCCCGCTAGTCTGGTGGTAAATGGGAAGGGAGCACCGGCGGCCGGCGGGACTGACCTTCAGGAGGGTGCAAAGCACGTCCAGTTCGCTCTGGCCCTTCAGCGAGGCATCCCCCATGAACCGCATCACAGCTGCAGGAAACACCTGTCCCACTCGGGCCACCAGACCCCCAGCTGCCTGCCCCCCTTGGGGACCCTGGGGTTGGACGCCTCCCCGGGAGGCTGTGGCCGGAGGAGAGGGGGGAGGCTCCTCCTCTCTGCAGGGGCCCCGCATCTGAGTTGAGGGAAGGGGTGGTGGTGAGCAGGGGTCACAGTGCGGGGTCCCACCTGGCCCAGAGCCCTGGCCGCAGTCCCCCCCCACACACCTAGAAACATGTCTGTGGCCATCTTGTTGAGGCTGCTGTCACTGAGCTCAATGAGGGAGTCCTGGAGCGGGGTCTGTGGGGAGAGGAGCTGGGTCACCAGGGAGCGGGCTCTTGATGGGAGGGGCTGAGTCATGGGGGCGGGGCCTGTGACGGGGTAGGGGGTGGGGACTGGGTCCGGAGGGGGAGGAGGGGAGGAGGGGAGGAGGGGAGGAGGGGAGGAGGGGAGGCCCACACGGTGCCTCCTCTTACAACAGGAGGGTCCACGCCACCGAAAGGCAGCCGGGACGCCGCTAGGGAAGACACCGTCCCTGTGAGGAACGCAGGCCCTCAGGGCACTGAGTGCTTGGGTCCCACGGGGGACAAGGCTGTCTGGCCCACGGGCCTGGGAGGGGGCTCTTGTGCCGCCATTTTACAGAGGGGGCCGGGGGCTGGACACCTTGGTGAAGCAAAGCATGTCCTCCAAGGTTCTGGACTCCCGACCCTCCTTGCATTTCGGCCTGAGGCCGTCCCTGCAACAGGAAGCGGACACCACTGACGAGTCTTGCCTCCGAGCTCCGGCTACACCCGCTTCCCACCTGGAGTGTGCCTGACTCCGTGTCAGCTCACCGGGCAGCAAGGCCCCCGGAGTGGGGGCTGCAGGTGGGCCTCGCCCCTCAGGGTTTCTCATCTCCCCCCAGAACTGGGGCCTCCCGCTTGGGCAGCCGCGAGAAGCCCCGGAGGGACCCTCCCCAGGGTGGGGATGCGGCGTGGGGCCACCACTCACCGGGGTCTCCTCTGAGGGTCTCGGAAATACTTCTGGGCAAACTCGAGCATCGTGTACGGTGGGAGAGCCAGGCCATCCTCCCTGCGGTCCGCGGAGCCAGCCCTGACCGGGGGACCCTGCAAGAGGGCCGGCCGCCCCCGCCCACCGCCCGGTCAGAGTGGGCCCAGCGCCACCCCCGGCTGTGCCCAGACCCTCTCGCGTGGGCCCACTGCCTCCCCAGCGGCCTGGTCCGGCTGACCCCGCCCCCCACCGCTCTCTCTCTCTCCACCCTGGCGAGCTCTGTGCCACGGGACTGGGGCTGCCCCCGCCCCTCTCACCTGGCCCCGCCCCGGCCCAGGCTGCTCCTGCCCCACTGGCCTGGCCACACCCCTCCCGCTGACCCCCGCCCACCCGACCCCACTGGCCACGCCTCCAGCCACCTCTGGTCACTTCGGGGCGGGGGGCGGGGGGTGTGTGTGTGTCCCATCGCAATAGGTCAAACGGGGGGGCGGGGTCTCATCGCAATAGGTCAAACGTCTGGCTGGCTCAACCAGGCTGCCGGGCCCCAGGACGGCCTGCTCTTGGCTGAGCCCCTGCCCTCCACCTCCACAGTCAGGCGGACGCCCTTGCCGCGCCCGCCCTTCGGCCCAGCCCCGGGCAGCTCTCACCTCCCTCCTGCGGCCCACCTCCCGGGCAGCGGCAGCGGAGGCCACGGCGGCGGCCACGGCGGCGGCGCGGCCCCGGCCCGGCTCCGCAGGCAGCTGCAGGAAGTCGGGGGCGGCCGCAGGCTGCGCCAGCTCGGAAGGGAAGCGGCCCACACGCCCATGGACGGTCCCGAAGCGCCAACCTAGGGGGCGGGATGGGCTCTGAGCAGCAGGGGGGCCCGGGGGGTACAGAGCTCGCGCGGGAGGCGTGCCACGGGCCGTCCACAGAGGACGACACGGGCTCTGGGAGGGGGAGGCGCTCCCTCAGCGGGAGCTGCAGAGAGCGGAACGCAGCGCTCGTGGACCCTTGGGCCACACACACGGAAACGCTAACGTCCACGGAGACCCTTCAGCCACATATGCGGGCAGAGGGCTGGGCTGCATGGCCTCCTCAGGAGCTGCAGCCAGGCCAGACCCTTTGGGACCCCAGAACCCCATCGCGCATCCGCTCTGTGTGGGGTTTCTAGGTCTGGCAGTTTGGGCAGCTGCACGGGGGTCCTGGGGTACCTACCGAAGTCAGGCCCTCGATGCCGCAGCTCCTCCAGGTACACGACCTTCTTGCCGACCACACAGCCAGCACTGTAGCCTGAGGGCCGCACCTACGTCAGCAGCTGCTGGGAGCCCCCCCCACCCCGCCGCGCCTCCCCCACCGTGCCCACCCCTCCCGGTGGCGCTGACCTATTCGAGGCGGCTCCAGGGGCTGCAGGTGGATGATGTCACCCTTGTGGAAGGCCAGCAGCGCCGGGTCCTCAGGCAGGAAGTTCCTCACAGCGACCACGTAGTCCGAGTCCTGGGTCAGCCGGGGGCTGGGTGAGGGCTGCAGTCCCATCCCCCTCCTCCCGGAGACCAGGGGCCACTCCCCTGCCCCGCACACAGGACGTCAGAGCACTGGCCCAGGCCTCACCCCCTCCACTCCTCCTGAAGCCTCCCCACTGAGGCCAGGTGCCGGGCCCGGGGGCTGCCTGGCCTGGAGGGAGCGTGGGGGCGGATGCTCCCACTGCAGTCCTCGGAGCGTGAGCAACGCAGCTGCCATGGAGCCCAGAGGCATTAGTAAAGGACTGTGGAGGAGCGGGCAGAGGGGGACGGGGCACCCCGGCTGGAAGGCACAGCCCGTGCAAGAGCCTATGGACACAGCTGCCGACGCACACAGGCATCCCTGCTTCCCAGGCACGAGCCCCGTTCTGGGCCCTCAGCCCTGCTGGGGACATCGGTAGGAGGGCCCTGACCTTCTTCAGCTCCAGGAGGAAGTCGTCCACCAGGGTCTTGACCTGGTGAGCTCGGGCTGAGAAGAGAATGACCTTCTCGCTGGCCAAGTTGAACTCCAGCATGTTCTGGGAGGGGATGGTCACAAACAGGATATCCGCAAAGCTGGAGGAGGGGAAGGTGGCATGAGGGCGGGACCCCGCAGCTAGAGGGATGCCCCCCACCCACCGTCCTGCTTTCTGTCCCTGCCGGCTCCCCCCGCCCCCGTCCCGTCCGCAGCTCTATTGTGTTGCCCACACCCTGTGAACCCACAACCTTCCAGGCCTCCTCACGTTGTGCCTTTTATTTATTTTTTTGCCTCAGGATCCAACCTCCCAGATTTTGCCCACGCAAATCTCTCTCTTTCACTCCGGGAGCAAACTCTCCATCTCCTGAAGCAAGGAGCCGGCACCTAACCGGTGAGTGAGGCTCTCCCCGCGCTCTGGTATAAAGGACAAGGGGGCTGCTAGGAGGGAGGAGTCCGAGGACTCAGGAAGGTCTCGCGCTGAAGCACCCTTTCCCTTGGGAGCTGCGTCTGCATTTGGCTGTTCACACGGTCGCCCCCGCCGCACGGCGAGCTCTGTGAGGGCCGGGCTGCGGCGTGGCCGGGGATGGGGATGGGGTAGTGGCTCCCAGCTCCCCACTTCTGGGCTGTGGGACCCGAGACAAGCAACACCTCTCTATGAGCCCCCGCTTCCCTGAATGAAGGGCTTTGGCACCGAGCCGTGCATGTTGTAGGTCCACTCGCCCCTCCGTATCCGGGGGGGACTGAGCGGTTCCAGGGCCCTTCGAGGGCACCCAAATCCACGGATGCTCAAGTCCCTCCAATAAAATGTTCTGATATTTACGTATAAGCTATGCACATCCCGTAGACCTGAAACCACCTCCAGATTACTTTTTTTTTTTTTTCTTTTCAGATTACACCTAACACCGAATTCAATGTAAGTGCTGTGTGGATAGTCATAAAGGCCACATAGACGTTATGTGAATAGCTGCTGGTGAGCGGCAAATTCAAGCTTTGCTTTTTTGGAACTTTGTGAAATTGTTTTTCTGAATATTTTCCATCCGTGGTTGGTTGGATCTGTGGATGTGGAGCCTGCGGATACGGAGGGCCAACTGCACTCAGTCAACAGCTGTGAAGCAAGCCGGCGAGGAAGCGCCGGTGCTGGCCCACGTCCAGAGTCCGGCCAGCCCCGTTCCCGCCCGCCTGCCAGCCACCTGTATGTGCGCAGGACCCGAAGCTGCCCACCGGCCTCGTGGCTGCCCTTGGCTACGCGCAGGAGTTTGATGCCCGTGTGGGACACGGCTAGGATCTGCACGCCGGTGCCCACGCTGCCCTGGGGTGGGGACAAGGGGCACGTGAGCCTCTTCCGGCCTCACCCCTGGAGCCCCTGGGCGGGCAGGGGGCAGGCAGGGGGCTCGCACCGTGGCGGGGAAGAGGCGGGAGAAATAGACCTCCCAGCTGTCACGTGCAATGCTGACCACGGCCCGCTTCACGCTCTCCGTCACCAAGGGCCTTTGTGTGTCCAGCTGGTTCTGGGCTAAGGGACACAGGTCGGGTCAGGACTGTCCCACGTGGCATGGCGGGAGGCGGACCCTCAGCAAGAAGCTGTCAGTCTGCTGTGTTCCCAGCGTCCATACTGGGAAACTGATGTCCACAGACAGACAGGGACGGCCGAGGCCACAGCCGCTCAGGCAGGGCCCAACCCAGACCTGCGGCCGGGCCGTGGGAGAGGCCAGGAGCAGAGCGGGGGCGGGGGGGGGCTGGTGGGGCTGGCGGGGGGGGGTCTAGCCGGCTGCCCCATCGACATCCTTCCCTCCCCCTGGCCCACCACGGTACCAAACAGGGCTTTCATCTGGAGCCTCTCCTCCGCAGAGATACGCAGGCAGGCCTCGGAGAGCGTGTCGTGCAGGATCTGTGGGGGGAGTGGGATGCGGTGGCCCGTGGGACTCCCCCAGCCGGGAGCCCAGGCCGGACTGCTTTAGGACGACTGGGAACGTGGCAGGGGTGCCTTCACGCAACAGCGGGGCCATCTGCGTGAGTCAGATCCCACTCCGTTCTCCTCACCTCCACCCTCCCCAAGCCCTAGTTTTCTAATCTGTATGGTGGGGCTTGGGTTGGACCCCAGGCCCCGTGTAGCTCAGACCAGCTGTGAGTCTGGTTAGGTGGGACTGTGGGCTCTTTGACCCCGTCTACAGTGGCGACCTCGGCAGAACAGCTTCCCCTCCTCACTGTGGTCGAGGACCCCAAATCCAAGGAGGAGGATTTGCAGATGGCTAGGCTACGCGCCCCCTGCCCTGCTGCGTACACGAGGCATTTAGGGAGGAGAGGCCCTCACCTGGCGGAACAGCAGGTCCAGCTGCACAGGGTGGCTGTAGCTGTCCTTGGGGTAGAACACCTGTGGGGGCGGGGCTTCCGTGAGGACCTTCTGGAGGCCCCTCCCCCGCTGCAGCCCCACTCGCTCTGCACCGGCCTCGCTCTGACCCTGACCCTGACCCTGACCCTGACCCTGTCTCAGCTCCGCCCTGACCCGGTCTCCCGCCCCAGCCGGGCTCCCACACCTCTTTGCGCAGGAAGATCTGCCAGGGGGCATTCCGGTAGCCGTAGAAGTCGGGGCTGAGGAGGCGGTGCAGCCGCGTCTGCACGGGGTCCTCCGCCGGCTCCAGGGACCGCGAGGGCAGCGCTGCAGGGGCGGGAGCGGGCTGGGGCAGAGAGGCCTCCTGGCCCGTGGCGCAGACACACCTGACCACGCGGGCACACGTGCACTCACGCAGCCCAGCCCTCCTCCCCGCACACGGAGAGCCAGCGCCTGCAGGCCCAGCCAGGGGCCGGGTGCCCGGGAGCAGGAGAGACAGGCTGCTGCCTGGAGGCCAGGCCCCGGCAGGTGTGGGCGGAACAGACAGTTCAGAAAGGACAGAGCTCTCAGTGCCTGGAGCTGGGGTGCAAATAAAACCGGCGACTTTGTAGAGTCTGGGGGGCCGGTCTGTGAGGGGCATTTGGTCTGGGCAGTCGGGCAGACCTCTCTGAGGAGGTGACATTGAGACCCGAATGATGAGGAGGTGCCGGGCGTGCAAAGGTCTTCCGGGAAGAGCATTCTAGGTAGAGGGGACAGCAGGGACAAAGGCCCTGAGGCGGGAGTGGGCTCGGTGTGTGCCAGAAACAGCGAGGAACAGAGTGTCTTGAGGGGGGAACGGGAAGAGACGCGACTGGGAAGGTGGGCAGGTCGTGCTGCGTCACGTGGGCCACAGTGAGGAGTCTGGAGTTTATCCCAGGAGCCACGGGAGCGTTGTTGGCAGGGCGTGACGTGAACTGACTGATCTCTGTTAAGATGGCTGTGGCTGCCGTGAGGCAGGGGATGCAGAGGTCAGGGCTCCAGCTGTGATGCCAGGAGGCCTGGTGGGTTTCTCTCCCTGATCTGATACTTTTGAGCTGTGTGATCTTGGGCAAGTCACTTAACCTCTCTGTGCCTGTCTCCCCACCTGTAACATCCAGAGGCACAAACGGTACTGTGTTGAAGGGTCTTAGTGAGGATTTAGTGAAGTCAGAGTGGGCCTGGCCTGAAATCAGTGTTAAGGGCTGATGCAATTACACAAACGTCCACACTGTAGGTCCACACGGGCCCAGGGACACGGACACACATGCCATCGTCACGCAGACCAAGTCTCACCTGTATTCACGCCTGGACACCCGCCCTCGGGCCCCTCCCTCCCTCCCTCCTGGCCCTCACCTGGAGTGGGCCCCACGGATGGCCTTGGTGTGCTGGTCACTGGCTTCACCAGGGCTACGGCCTCTCTGGGGACCTGTCCCTGCCCCAAAGACAGCGCTCAGCGGGGAGCAGCAAGGCCACAGCTTATAGGGGCAGCCGGTTTCTGAGGCTCCCCCAGAGGCCCCAGTTTGTGCTGTGTCCCACCTGGGCCCAGCCAGGCCCCGCCCCTCACCTGGGTGCCCAGCCAGGCCCCGCCCCTCACCTGGGTGCCCGGTGCTGCCGCTGCATGGCTCATCTGCCCCCTCAGGATCATCAGGGCCTCCTCGTGGGGGTCCGGCCGCTTCACGAACACCCTCCCGCCGTCCTTCCTGGTGGGTGGGACACTGAGTCTCCTCTTCCCAGCCACATAATCCCACAACAGGCAACATTTTCCTCCACCCCCATCACTATCAAGGAGAACCCAGAGGGGACCAGAGACGGGTGTGAGGTCACACAGCACGCCCTGGAGAGCGGTCACCCAGAGGGGACCAGAGACGGGTGTGAGGTCACACAGCACACCCTGGAGAGCGGTCACCCAGAGGGGACCAGAGACGGGTGTGAGGTCACACAGCACGCCCTGGAGAGCGGTCACCCAGAGGGACCAGAGACGGGTGTGAGGTCACACAGCACGCCCTGGAGAGCGGTCCTGGCCTCCCTCTGCCTGGGGGGCTCATCTGGACCTCCTGTGTGAACAGACTCACTCCCTAGAAGTCGCTAGGCGGGGGGCGCTGCGAACCCAGCAGCCGGGCACGTGGGTGGCGGCCGCGCGGGCCCGTGGGGAGGCCGCCGTCTGCACGACGGCCGGAGGGCGGGGGAGGCCAGGCTGACCTGAAGGCCTCGGGCCGGCCCCCCCGGGCCGGCTGCTGGTGCTGCCTGACGATGTCCTTGATCTGCTGCGTGGGCTGCGGGAAGTGCTCCGAGTTGAGGATCGAGGACCGGACCAGCTCGAGGCCGGGCGAAGCTGCGGCAGGGGCACGGGGGCACAGGTGAGACTGCCCTCCCGGCCCCGCCCCGGGAAGTGGGAGGTTCCCCGGCCGGGAGAGGACACTCACTGGATTCCGGAGGCGCCCGGCCCTGAGCTAGAATGGGGGCAGCCACGGGCTTGGCGGGGGGCCTCGGGGCCTTGACCAGAGGAGCGGGAGCCACAGGCTTTGGAGCGGAGCGCAAGAGCACGGGCTTGGCCGGGAGTCCAGTGCCTACGAACTTCGGCCGGGCCTCCGGCGCTAGGGGTTTCTGCGGAGAGCGGGACGTGGGGTGGACTCCCCGGGACACACCAGTCTGCTCTCAGGGACCCCGCGTCTGCCTGAGAGGGGCTGAGGGGGCTCCGGGCTCAGAGAGGCGCAGCGATGCCCCCGGGCGCCACAGCACTCGCCTGGGGACCCAGGCTCACCTCTGGGGGCGATGGCCTTGGGTTGGGGCTCAGGGGCTGCTGCCGGAGCGCCATGGCCTGAAGGGTCATCTCCCGGGCCTGGGGAGAGCGGCGGTGGTGAGCGGGCAGGCCCAGGCTCCGCCCCCCCGCGCCCCCCCGGGCCCCCGGCCCGGCACTCACCAGCAGCACAGCCTGCTCGTGGATGAAGGCTTGCTGCAGGGCCAGTGTGGAGGCGTCCAGGCCTGGAACTGGGGGGGGCCGTGTCAGGGGACGTGGATCCAGAGGCTCGGGAGATGGGGGGGAATCCCTACCAGGCCTGCCCCTCCTCCGCCGGCTCAACCGCCCCCCACGGCCGACGCTGCCTCTGTTCTAGGGCCAGAGCAGCCCTGAGAACCGAGGGGCTCCAGCCTGCGCGACCCTGGAACCGACCGGGGGCAGGCACTGACTTAGCTTTGGCTTTGGCTCTGGAGGTCTCCGGGAGCTGCCTCTGCTGTCGCTACTGCCATCTCCACCAGGCTGGCCTCCCCCTTTCATGCGGTAGGCGATGGCTGTTGGCTTCTCCAGGTCCTGGGAGCGGGGGCAGGTGGCTCAGGTGACCGCCCCAGGGCCGTGCTCCCCAGGTTCCAAGGCAACAGGCACCTGACACCGCCACCGCCTGCGTCCCGGGGGCCTCCCGCCGGCATCTGCCGTGTGCCCGGCCTCTGCCCACACGGCAGCCCGGTCAGGCCTCCGGCAACCTCGCGAGCCCCAACCCACCGCTTTCACAGGGGAGCCAACTGAGGCTCAGAGGGGCTGTGCCCTGCTCAGGGCTTCGCGTTCTGCCTTGCAGGGGCTCCTGGGAGCTCCCAGAGCGAGCAAGGGTGCCCGGGGGCCCACTCCCAGTGTGTCCTGGACCCCCAGCTGTGGGTCCTTCTGAGCACCTCCAGCTGTAAGGACACCCTCATCCTTTGCCTGACCCCCAGCAGAGATCCCGAGGGGACACGCCACCCCACGGCCCTGGCTGTGAGAGGCTCCCGTGTGCACACGCCGCGCTGCGGTCTGCAAATGCCCTGCCGCGTCCCTACCGCATCCCCGTAGGACAGCACGGGGTCGAAGAGGCTATCCAGGTAGCAGTCCAGTCCTTTGTGGGGCACAGCAGGCTCCCCAAGGCTGCCCGAGTCTGGCGGGGTTGTGGGGGACACAAAAGTCAAGTTGTCTTCTCCTGCTGATCACGGCTCCCGGCTCCCAGGCCCCCTCCCCACCAGAGACAGCGGCCACTGCTGGTTGACCTTGGTGGGCCGCTCTCCCTCTCTGGGCCTCAATCTCCCCATTTGTACCGTCCTCACTGTGGCTGCAGTACCCATCGGAGTTGGCCATGGCGGGCGCGGGCCCCGGGGGCCGGGGCCTAGCGGGCGTGTCCTCGTCCGAGTCCCAGCTGTTCCCAAACACCCTGCGGGGACGCAGAGCACAGAGCAGCTCACCCCCCCGAGACCCAGAGCCCTGCCAGAACCCCCGCTCTCTCCTGCGCCCCGGAACTGGCCGACTCTCTCCCTTTAAAGGCGGGGCCCTCTGGCGAGCCCCACCTCCGTGAGGACCTCGAAGCTTAAGTTCAGAACGCAGCCCCCACAGCCAGCATCCGGGCGGGGGAGCCGCGTGCCCGGAGAGACCATCTCTACCTGGGACCTGCCCTGCCAGCCGCGGGCCCCTCTGTGCCCACGATGAAGTAGGCTTTCTGTCGCGGGAACTCCCTGAGTAGCTCGAGGTCCGACACCAGGTCCAGCACGTAGTCGTGGCCGGCCAGCTCTGTCCACTGGACCCCCTTCTTCAGAGCCACCGTCCAGCCCCGCCAGCCGTCGGCCAGCCCCCTGCAGACAGCACGCGAAGGGCTGGGGGTGAGGGACAGAGCCGAGAGGTGCCGCCGGGGGGAGGCCCTGGGATGGGAGCCAGACACCACTCGTGGCCGGAGTGGACCCTCCGGGGCCGGGGGCCTGGCCCCTCGGCCCTCCCTTCCTTCTTCCCAGGCACACAGTGGGGGCACCGGGTGGGGCGTTCCAGGAGCCCACCTGTGCCTCAGGATGTCTCCGGCCACCTCTTCCCCCGTACTCCAGGAGTGCACCGGGCAGGAGAACTGGTCACCTGGATGGCGGCAGGTGCAGGGCTCAGCCCGGAGCGTCCGCGGGCCAGTCCCGCCGCTGCCCCGCTCTCGTCCTGGACCCCGAGTTTGCATCTCACGGCCCTGGCTCCCCTCCCCACTTCCAGGCCCAGCCCCCGTGTGCCCCCACACGCTGACCTCCCTCCAGGGCTACATCCCGCAGGCCCCTCCCCAGCGTCTCCTAGGGCGGGGCGGGCGGCGGGGAGAGGGCAGCTCACCGTTGAAGCAGCCCACGTCCAGCGCCATTCTGGCCTTCTCCTGGGTTGCCGTCCACTCGAGCTGGGTCAGAGGGAAGGTGCGGGCGGCGCCAGAGCCCTGCTGTTGGGCCTGGCCCATGGCCTGCATGAGGCGATGCTGACACACAGCCTGGAAGCCATTCCGCCCGTAATCAGACACGAACCTGGTGGGTAGAAGTTGACGGGAGGATGAGGAGGGACCTGAGGCTAGCCGGGAGTGGGGGAGGACCCCGAGGCCAGTCAGAGGGCCCAGGCCAGCCCAGAGCCCCGAGAGTGCTCTACACGTGATCTCGGGCAGCCCGGAGTTCCTGGGCTATGCGGAAAGCGTCCAGGCCAGAGGTCCAAGGACGGCCGAAGAGGTTCCAGGTTGGCCCACCTAGGCTCGTTGGAGCAAAGCGTCACTGCCAGGGTAGGGTCTGCAGGGGCTGTGGGCAAAGACCTGGCCTCTGGGGCCTCCCTCCGTTCCCTCACCAGGCCACCCCGGGCGGTCATCGGCCCTCTCTGAGCCTGCTTCCAAGTTCACAGAGACGGCCGCGAGGGTTCAACCTGACCCGGGACCAACCAGCCTGACCCTGTCGGTGGCGGGCACTCCTCGTACCGGGCTCCCTGCCCCCTCCCCACTGCCGGCAGCCTGGCCAGGAGCACCAGAGGGGCAGGCACACAGCGGCTACCAGAGGGAAGCTAGAGCCCTGCCCCCGGCGCAGATTCCCAGGGACGGCTACTGCCCGCGGCTCCGGGGAGCTCTGCACGCGCTGGAGCTCACAGCTACCCTGTGAGGTGGGTCCTGTCACCATCCCTAATTTCCAGGTAAGGAAAGGGGCTCAGGGACGAGACGGGCAGTGACTTGGCCCCGGTCACACCGCAAGTAAGTGTCAGAACTAGGATGCGTGCCCAGGGCCTGCTTGAGCTCTTTCCCTCGCAAATCATTCTCATCACCCAGCATCACCATCATCTTATCAAGACCAGGATGCTGACAACGGCTACACACGCACACAGCACTTACCGTGAGCCTGTCTCTGTTCTAAGCACTTCCCACGTGTTTGCACACTTAATCCTCACACAGCCTACTGCGTAGCTACTCTTATCAGCCCCGTTTTACAGGAGAGGAAACAGGCTCAGAGAAGTTAAGTAACTTGCCCAAGGTCACACAGGCCATACGTGACTGAGCTGGGATTGGAACACAGACTGTCTGGAGTCTATGCTCCTGACCGTACCGCTACACCCCGCCCCCCACGATGTGAGAGGTCAGCGCCTCTCTTCCAAATTCCCCGCACCCTGGGCTGGTGACCTCCGAGTTCCAGAAGCCCTGTATCCCGCCTCACCCGGCTCCTGCCCTCCGCAGTGAAGCCCCGGGCCAGCCCCCAGGCCTGAGCTTCCAAGTCCGAGCCTCCCTCCTGGCCCAGCCTGAGCTGGCCGAGGTCCGCCCCGGGCCCCCCAGCTGCACTCACTTGAGCAGGTACTTGTCGAGGCGCGGGGAAGGCGCGAAGCCGCTGAGGCAGGCGGCCAGCAGGAGCCAGCCCCTCTCGGCGTTCTGGGCACTGGGGTTGCGCCACACCTGGTTGGCCAGCTGCGCCAGGATCTCATCCCGCAGCTCGGGCACCGCCAGCCCTTTCTGCACGATGTAGTTCCCGAAGACGTGCTCCCTGGCTCCGTGCAGCTGGGGGTCGCCCATGAAACGCAGGATCTGGCCACAAACAGACTCTCCTGGGCCTCTCGGGGGGCTGTTCCCGCCAGGTCCCCACCCCCACCCCACATCCCTCTCGTGCCCTTCCCGTGTCCCCCTGCCCACGTGAAAGTCCCCCCATGTTACAGGGTAACGGCCATACCCTGGGCCAGGTGACCAAGCCTTTGGGAAAAATCAAGGTTCTCCTGCTCGCGAACCTTCTATAGCCCCAGCCCCTCCCCACGCCCCCGGCCTCCAGGAGGCCCCTCGCCTCCCGCACCATCCGCGCCCCAGAAGGTACTCTCTGACGTGCGTGTCCGCCCACATGCCTCCCGGGCTCGCGGCTCGGGCTAGTGGAGGGTCCAGGAGGGCAGGGCGAGGGAGCTCGCCATCCGGCCTCGGGGGCAGGGGCCACGGACTCGAAGGTGGTCTGGGCAGACCCGTACCAGCTTGAAGACGCCCACGGCCTCCGCGTGGTGCTCCGCCGGCAGCCGCGTGAGGGGTGTCCTCAGGGGCGCCGTCAGCATCCCGAAGGCAGGCTCCTGGGGGCACAGGGCAGGCACGTGTCCACAGAGCTGGGACCGACGGGCGCGTCTGGATCCACCGCTCTGGGCCAGGTCGAGGCACGCCAGCCTGGGAAACCCAGGTGCCCGGTGTGCCGGCGGGTAACCAGCTTGCAGAGGGGCACACGCGCCAGCGCCAGGGCGACAGGAGTCCCCGTGAGGCCCCCCCTGGAGGGCAGGAAATGAGGAGCAGGGACGAGGGGCCGTGGATCCACCGCGTGTTACATTTCTGAGACGCTCCCACGCGGCCACGGCCCGAGCCCCCGAGGGCCCCCCGCCGCTATCCAGGCCCCCCGGAGAGCCCGGACTCCTCCCGACCCAGACCCGCGACTGAAGGGCTCGTCACACCCGATCCCAGAGCGCGCGGCCGGGAGCCAGCCCCAGGCTGAGGACAGCGCCAGCTCTAACCGGGCCTCAGCCAGCCCTTACCTTGAAGTGGCAGCGCACAAACTTGGCCATGGGGTAGTTGTTGATATCCAGGGGCAGCGTGGCCCGGGGCTCAGCCTGGAGCCGGGGAGTCCGCACGGGGGCCACCCGGGGCACCTGGCCCGTCCTGAGGCCTGCGGACAGAGGAGGCCGTGAGGGGTCTGGCCCCCTCGCGCACCCGCTCCCACCACACCGCCCGGCGCTGGTGTACCCGCCACTGCTCGCAAGAGCCCAGCCAGCTCCACCGGGACCTCCAGGTGCCCCACAGCCACCACCTGCCGCTTGCTCAGCTCCTGGGGGGACGGTACGGGGTGAGGAAACAGGCCTGCTGCTCCCCCCACCTGCTGGCCTCCCTTCCGGTCCCCTGCGGCCACCCGGAGCCCCGCACCCACCTCCTGCCCCCGTAGCCGCGCCTCCGCCGCCCAGAGCCTCCGCTCCGCCCTCGGCTGCAGGAGGGCAGACGGTCCGGGCGGGCAGCGGCGGGCAGGGGCGCGGCCAGAGAAACGGGGTGAAGGGGGTGTGTGGGGAAAGACGGCGAGGGGGGACGCAGGCAGAAGGCGCAGAGTGACACTTCAGGGAAGCAGAGAGGCACACGGTTTCCGGGAAGTAGTGGAGAGACGTGTGACAGGGCCCCTCCCCGGCGCCCACAGAACCTCCAGTAAAGGCGCAGCTCCTCGGGGCTTTGGGGTTATGTCTGTCTGTCTGGCGGTGGGCTGTACAACCGTAAGCCGAGACCGGCACGAAGGCAAGAGCAACACCAGAGCCGGTGCTGTTCAGGTCACCAAATTCTAATCGTGCCCGGGTACCGGGGCCCCTGCTGTGAGCCCCGCACCAGCCACACCCTTCCCATACAGCCTCTCGTTCAACTCCCTGCACACCCCAAGGGGTGGGTGAGGAGATTGCGGCTACAGAGGGCCCAGCGGGGATTCGGGATTTGAACCCAAGCCCGCCCCGGCCAACAGTCTCCGCCTGGGGGCCAAGTGCTTCCCCCCCGCCCAGTTGCTGCTGCCCCCCCCGGAGCCCGACGGAGCAGGCCCGGCTCCTGGGAGGAGGGCGAGGGGCAGGCCTGCAGCACCTTGAGGTGACGCTGGTGGCTTGTGCACGTGTGCACCAGGGCCCGGAACTTCACCAGACGCCTCCTCATCTGCTGATACCGCTGCCTGGGGGTGGGGAGGAAAGGAGGGTCTGGGTAGGGGGGTTTCGGGGCAGGGGTCATGAGTGACCAAGGGGCAGAGACGCCCACACCCGCCTTGCTTGGGTATCAGTGCCCACACTTCACCCCGGGGCCCTCTGCACAAAGGGAAACAATCTCGGAGAGGGGCAGTGACCTGGCCAAGGTCACACGACAACCTGAGTGGCAGGACCTGGATTAAACCGTCTGGACGATGTACCTCCGATCAGGCTGCAGCCCCACGGTATACGGGACATGCCGTGGGGGGGGGCCCTCTTGGCTGGAGGGATTCCCACCCACCGGTCACAAGGACCAGGGGGTGGGAGGAAAGGACATCCAAAAGCAGAGACACAGAGTCTGATCACCCTTCCTGCAGAGGCCCTACTCTCAGCTTGCATGCCTCCAGGAACAGGGAGCTCACTACCCAAGTTCCGGCTCGGCCGTCCCAGAGCCTAGCCGTTGGACTCCAGGGAGTCCTGCCCTCTCTGGGCCACACCTGGCCAGGTAGCCACGGGCCCGGCTCTGCAGCAAGATGATCTTGCGGCGCAGGGAGCGGAAACGCCGCTGAATGAAGAAGCCGCGGAGGCAGCGCTGCAGCGTGAGGGCTGCCAGGTTCAGGACGTGCTCCCGCATGCCTTCCAGCAGCTGGTGCAGGTGCTCCTTCAGGAACAGCTGAGGGCAGGAGACAAGGACTGAGGCAGGGGAAGGCCATGTGACTGCCTGGAGGGCCCTCCCTCTCCAGAAGTCCATGGAGGTAGACAGACAAGGTGGCCCTGCAGTAGGGTGGAGGATACACTGGGTCTGGAGAGGCGGGGGAAGGCGGGACGGTGAATCAGGCCAGGCAAAGTCCGGAGGTAGGATCAGCATCCATCTGCCAGCTCGACTGGATGGCCTCTGGGACGGTAGCCTGCAGCCTAAGTGTTTCTGAGCCCACAGGCCCCAGCCGTGGGGCCCCCAGGGGCCGAGGGCCGGTGAGACTCACCTTGCTGACGCCGACGCGGTACATGCTTGGCGTGACCGTACACAGGCGGCTCAGCATGGACACACACATGTCCCCACTGGCTGGCAGGTTGTGCTGGAGGGCCACTAGACAGCGGTACCTGCAGGGCCCAAACCCGGCGTGGGTCTGTGGGACCCACCCGGTCACCGCTAGACCTTGGGGTCCCCAACCCCCGGCTCCCGGAAGCCCGAGTTCCATCAGTGCCTCTACCCACAGTGTCTTCTAACCAGAAAAAGCCTTTCTGTCCTCAAGACTCTGCTGAGGACTTCCCTGGTGGCGCAGCGGTGAAGAATCCTCTTGCCAATACAACCCAGGGACACGGGTTCGAGCCCTGGTCCGGGAAGATCCCACCCACCGCGGGGCAACTAAGCCCGCGCGCCACAACTACTGAAGCCCGCGCGCCACAACTACTGAAGCCCGCGCGCCACAACTACTGAAGCCCGCGCGCCTAGAGCCCGTGCTCCGCAGCACAACGAGAAGTCCGTGCTCCGCAGCGAAGAGAAGCCCCGCTTGCCGTAACTAGCGAAAGCCCGCGTGCAGCGACAAAGACCCAACGCGGTCAAAAATAAATAAATAAGTAAACAGATAAATAAAATAAGATAAAAGTAAGCTCCAAAATTACGAAAATTAAAAAAAAACAAACAAACGCTAAGCAACCCGAAAACTGTAATAAATTGTTTCAGTAGAATAAGGTGATTTACCGCCATCTGCTGGAAACTTGTCAAAATAACTATTAAAATGACTACTCCTTGGAATCAATACACACGTAACAAAACGATGAAAAAACGCAAAACAGTAACTACGCCTTCCACATAACAGCACGTGCTGCTCTTGGGTACCGCACGATCCGGGCAACCGGGCACGGCGGGCCCTATGCATCCGGGGCTGCGTATTCCTCGGGCCATGCATGGTAGGCTGGGAAGGGGCCTCTGGGGCTCAGAACCACCCGGACCGAGGTACCTGTCGATGAACACCTGGAAGGGCAGCCGCACCGGAAAGCCCTCCTTGCGGATCCGCACAGTCTCCAGCACCCCCGAATAGCGTAACTGGGCCATCACCACATCTGGCTCAAAGAGGCCCGGCTCCTGGGGGAAGGCTCAGATAGGGAGCCTGCCCATCGGCCCAACGGATGGAGGGCCAGAGAGGCAAAGCCACCCACTCAAGGTCACACAGCATGGGGAGAGGACTTGGCTCCCCCAGGGACCTCAGCCATCACATACCTTCTTGTGGTTGGGCTTCAGGCACCTGACGAACAAGGGGTTACACCTGGGCAGGGGTGGGAGGAGCGCAGTGTGAGGCCCCAGAGAAGGAGGGTGCTTACCCCTGGGGGTCACAGGGTGGGTCAGGGGTGAGGCTGGGTGTCCGCCCCCCTGCCACACCCACCTCTCCATCTTTTCCACCAGATCCAGGAGCGACTGCTGGAACTTCGCGGCCACCGTGTGCGCCTTGTAGAGCCGGGTGACGGAGCTGCTCTTGCCCAGGCGCTGAGGGCCAGCCTGCAGGGCATGGCTGGAGAAGAGGTGCGCCACCACCTGGGCCAGTCAGCAGTCAAGGCGCGGGAGACAGGAGACAGGGATGGGGAGGGACCCGGAGGCAGAAACGAGGAGAGAGAGAGAGAGAGACAGGGAAAGAACAAAAGGAGTCAGTCTCTGGACCAGAGGGATCAGAGAAGTAACCCGCTGGACCCCTGTCCTCTCTGTGAGGCCGTGTCCTCCCAGCTGGCATACCTCTCAAGTGTGGCCTCGGCACCTTCCAAGGGGCCCGCCCACGGCTGGGGAACACACAGGCACGGACTCCGTGCCTGGCCCCGAGGTGGCCTGTTACAGACCCGGCCGTGAACTCTGGCAATGTCCTCGGGGGGAGGGTGCCCGTTCGACAGAGGGAGAAGCGGAGGCCGAGAAGGTGCGGTGATGGAAGAACCGCTCAGGGAGGCACGGGGTGGCGAGAGCCACAGGCAGGACCCGGCTGGGGTACCACCCCTCGCGCCGGGCTGGGACAGGGGCCTAACAGTGGGCTGGGCGCTCAGGCTGCGGGGGGCCGGGGTGGCGAGAGGTGAGGCTCGCTCACCCGTGTCCGGCTCCGCACAAACACGTCCAGCACGTCCTGGCGCACCTGGTCGTGGTTCTTGTCCAGGAACTTGTGTACCTGGAAAGGGGGAGGGGCGGGGCAGCTCGGGCGGGGCCCCACCCCCACCCCACGCAGCCCCGGGGTGCGTTCGCCTGCCCGCTCCCCTCCTCCTCCCTCCTCCCAACAGGGGGTCAGGGGCTCACAGCCCCGGGTGAGCCTGGCCCTGCCCCTCCAGGCCTCGGCCTCCCTGTCTACCCTAGGAGGGATGGCCCCTCCCCCTGCTCTGGTCCCCTCCCCTCCTGCCCCACTAGCCTCTCCACTCCCAGGGCAGGGGCAGTAGCCACAGCTTCACGTGACCAGTCCACGTCTTGGCCCCATCCTCAGTGAGGACACTCTCCTGTGCCCATGCTACGGGTGAGGAAAACGAGGCCCAGTGGGGACAGAGGCTAAAAATCCTGGCCTGAGACATCTCCAGGGCAGGAATGAGCCGAGACGACAGCGGTGACAGTGACCGCTGACGGGGGCTCCTCCTCATCACACCCGCCCTGGCCCCGCACTTCTCTCACTCACCCCGTGAGACAGGCATTATTATTATCCCCACTTTCCAGATAAGGAAACTGAGGCTCAGAGAGGTAAAGCGACTTGGCCAAGGTCACACAGCTGAGGATCAGCAGGGCCCAAACTGGAACGGGTGCCAGTGTCTCCAGCGGCGGGGAAGGGCACCGGAGGCCATGGTTCTGGGTCCCACCTGGTAGGTGACTTTGCCCGCGTAGTGCTTGATGGTGAACTCGGGCAGTGGCATCTTGGGTTTGGAGTAGAGTGGGTTGGCGCCGTGGTGGTAATGGCACTTCTGCAGAAACGTGTGGTCTGTGGCCTGGGGGTAGGCGGTGGTCAGCGGGTGGACAGGGGCCTGCCATCCCATTCCTCGCCTAGTGGCAAATTCTCCAGCCCTGACTGGTCCCCAGAGAGCACCGGGGAGGAGGAACAAGCCCCCGCTTCCCCTGGCCGCCCACTGCTTGCGCTGGGGTGGCCTAAGGGGACCCTGAAGATGGGTGTGCTCCCAGCGGCCCCCCCATCCAGCTCAGCTGTCTCTGCACACCCTAGTCCCGCTGCCCAGAACACCCATCCCACCCTTGTGTTTTTCAATCAGAATCTGGGGCCCAAGCACAAGGCCACCTCCTCCAGGAAGCCTTCTATGACTTCCCAGGCTGGTGCAGCGCCTCGTCCCGAGCCCCCATCCAGCCTCAGTCACCCCAGGTTTGAATGGCAGGTGGGGTGTCCTGAGCTCCCGACCCCAGGCCAGGTCAGAGAGGAATGCAGGACAGGCGGCTCAGAGATGTCCAGCGCCCTGGGCAGGCTCACACGGCGCCACGGCTCACCTGGGGGAAGCAGCACTGGTCGTCGAGGATGCGCAGGATGCCGTAGGGCTTCAGCGAGATGAGGTTGATGCAGGGCTGGTTGTCCGCGAAGGCGATCTCCCGCCAGTCGATCTGCTCGCGGATGTACTCCTCCTGCGGGCGGCGGTGGGCCTCTGCCTCCTAGCCCTGGGTCCCTCCCAGCCCATCCCCCAGGCGGACGCCATCCGGGGCCCTGGCCAGGGCACCTCTACGTGCACGCCTCCCAGCCCGGGGAGCTCACTCCCCAGCAGGGCAACACAAACCGCCCCCTCTGGGCCCCGCCCCTCCCCCGGCCTGGAACGGCCCTTCCAAGGGTGAGGAGGACCCCCCCCCAAGGGGCTCTTCTCTGCGCTCAGCGGCCCCGCACCTGCCCCTCCATAACACAGGCTTTCGCGTGTGCCGGTTCCCAGCACAACCCATCTGCCTCCAAGAGGCCCAGCGGGGCTTCCCTGGTGGCGCAGTGGTTGAGAGTCCGCCTGCCGATGCAGGGGACGCGGGTTCGTGCCCCGGTCCGGGAAGATCCCACATGCCGCCGAGCGACTGGGCCCGTGAGCCATGGCCGCTGAGCCTGCGCGTCCGGAGCCTGTGCTCCGCAGCGGGAGAGGCCACAACAGTGAGAGGCCCGCATTCCGGGAAAAAAAAAAAAAAAAAACAAGAGGCCCAGCGGCCAGAGGGGACGGGACAGAGAGCTGACAGCGGGCTCTCACCTGCTCCTCCTGGAAGACAATCTTGTTGAAGAGGTACTGGAGGCTCTCGTTTGCATAGTTGATGCACAGCTGCTCGAAGCTGTTGAAGCTCAGGTCCTGCCGGGCATGTGGTGAGGCTGGGCCCAGCCCCTCCGTGGCCAGCAGCCTGTCCGTCCCGCCCAGGGCCTGCCCGCTGCCCCGTGCAGACTGCAAACTGGAGCCCCGCCCCCCCGCCCAGAACCCTCGGTGGCTCCGACTGCGCACAGGTGAGAACCTGACCGTCCCACGCTGGGCGGCATGTGCGCAGCTGAAGCCCCAGGCTCTGGAACCTTCTGCCTACGTTCCAATCCCGGCCCTGCCACCTTCTAAGCCCCCCTTGGCTGAGCTTCCCCACCTGTAAAGTGGGGACGGCGACAGTGCCCGTCTCCCGGGGTGGCTGTGAGGACTGAGTGAACTAACAGGCAAAGTGCTTAGGACGTCGGCCGGCACGTGACAAGTGCCACGGGAGCCTCAGCTGCCACCTCTGTTATTCGGATTCTGCCTCTCTCTCCGTGTCCCCCGCCCTACCCGCCCAGATGACTTCCAGCTCCCCGGACACCACGGCCCACACCTCTGAGCCTCCGCACAGGCGGCTGCCTCCCCCTCCAGGAAACCTCACCTGGCGCCCGCCCAGCTAGGGTTCCGCTCTGGGCTCCCCCGGCGCCAGGCCGCCCCTGTTGCAGCTCTGACCACACGTCCGTCAGTGTCCATCCTCCTCCCGCCCGGTCCCGCCTAGAAGCGCCCCCACGGCAGGGCCCACGTCTGGTTCTTTCTGGGGTCCCTGGGGTTGCCCACAGGGCCTGGCGCGCCTGGAGGCCCCAGCGGGTGCTTGTGGGCGAGCGGAGGCAGATGATCACAGGGGAGCGCCCCCGGGGCCCCACCTCGAAGCCGTAGATGTCCAGGACGGCGATGGACAGCGCGTCCTGCTGCGGGGACACCAGCGCGTTGACCCTGGCGATGAGCCAGCCAAACAGCAGCGCGTACAGGACCTTGGCGATGGCGTCCCTGGGGCAGAGATGGTGTTGGGGGGCGGGCAGGCATGGTGGGGGGGCGGGGGACCCGGGGCTCTGGCAGGAGGTGTGGCCTCACCTGGCATCCACGGCGCTCTCCACGGTCAGGGGGGTGAAGATCTTCTCTCGCATGGTCTCCTGCGGGGGAGGCAGCCCCTGAGTGACGGCGGGTTGGCCACCACCTCCGGGAAGTCCCCGGAGGACGGGAGGCCGGGGGCCCGGGGAGGGGAGCCGGGGAGACGGTGTGACTCGTCTCAGGCACGGAGTCGGCCAGGGGCAGGACAGACACCCTCGTCCCCACTTCTGCCCGGCTTGCCGGAGGGATGAGGGCTGCCAGTCTGAGGGGGAGACGGAGGCAGAGCAGACACAGTGGTGACATCAGCCTGGGGATGGGGGGGGGCAGGGGTGTGGGAGATACTGGCCCAGCCAGGCGTCAGGGACGGCTCCCTGGAGCAGAGGGTGCCTGTGCTGGGGCTCGAGGATCAGCAGGCGTGAAAAAGGGAACAGCGTTCCAGGCAGAGGGAACCACCTATGCAAAGGCCTGAAGACTGGTGCCAAATGCCTTTGGGGTCTGAGGTTAGCCACCTCTGGGCCAGACCCACAAGATGGACAGGCTGGGGAGGTGGGGGAGAGGGGCAGGAGGCCCACACAGGACGGGGCGCAAAGCAGCTCCGTCCAGGGCTGGCGGGAGGCTTCAAGAGCATACCCTGCACCCAGGGACTCACGGTCACTTTGAAGGTGATGGCCTTCTGCAGGCCCTCGGGGGAGACCTGCAGCAGCTCGGCCACGGCCTGGATCTCCCGGGCGCTCACCACCGAGGCAACCTCCTGTGCGTCCGTCTGCAAAACACCCACAGGCGTGCATGTTGAGCTAAATCAGCTTTTTACGTGAGTTCCTATAAAAAACAGAAACAAGCGAGAACAGCCAGGAAAATTCTAAAACAGAAAAGGAGTACAGAGGTCCCCGGAGAGGGTAAAACATAAAGTTAGAATAATTAAAACACTGTGGGGACAGACACAAAGTTCATAAACAGGTCAACAAAGCACAATAAAAAAGTCAGGAGTTAGACACAAACGTACACAGGAATTTTCAGTAGGGGATGAATACGTATTTCTCAAGTTGGGAAGTTGAATCACCATCTAAACAAAACACAAGATCCCTACCCTGTACGTTACTAGAATAAATTCCTGATGAACCAGAAACTTAAATGTTAAAAAAGTCATCACAGAAACCATAAAAGGTCTTCAAACAATTATAAGCATACCCTTTTATAATTTTAGAGAAATCTCTAAAATTTGTATAAGACTTGATAAACTGATATACCTGAAAATAATTTTCTAAATCTGCATAGCAAAAAACCCCACCGAAAACCGAAACAGCAAAAAACCTGAAAACAATCAAAATATAAATGATAAACCAGAAAATATATTTGCAACTCATCCTAGAGACAAAGGGCTGATTCCCCTAACGTATAAAAAGAGCTCTCATACGTCAACTACAAAAAGACGAACAGGGCTTCCCGGGTGGCGCAGCGGCTGAGAGTCCGCCTGCCGATGCAGTGGACGCGGGTTCGCGCCCCGGTCCCAGAAGATCCCACGTGCCGCGGAGCGGCTGGGCCCGTGAGCCGTGGCCGCTGCGCCTGCGCGTCCGGAGCCTGTGCTCCGCAACGGGAGAGGCCGCAACAGTGAGAGGCCCGCGTATCACAAAAAAAAAAAAGACGAACAACCCCCAAGCAGGGGAAAAAAGACCCAATGATCCGTGTGCTTCTGGCTGTGAGCCGGCAGTATTTCAGCCAGTTCTTCAGCCTCCAGAAGTCGCCCGTGTCCCGAGGGAGCGGGCCGTGCGGCCGTGGTGTCCCCTCACCTCATACTTCTCGAAGTAGACGTTGCCCAGGTGCAGGATGGAGGCCAGGATGCGGAAGATGCTGTCCTGGTCCTCGGCGCTGAAGCCCAGCACCTCCATGGCGGCCAGCAGCCGGCGGAAGTCGTCTGCGTCTCTCTTCCCTGAGATTTCACAGTTCCCACCCTGGGCGAGGGCAGGGCAGGGGTCGGGGACCCTGGGTGGAGGCCAGGAGCCCTCAAGGTCCCTGCTCTGCTCCGGCCTGCAGTGTGGCCGGAGCTCCCAGTTCTCCATCCACTCCCGAGGGCCGGAGGCTCCGTGCGGGCACCACACACCAGGCCCTGTGCTGAGGGCTTCGTGTACATTTCCTTCTCCTAATCCTCACACCCCCCTGCCAAGCGGGGCTGTGCCATCCCCATTTTACAGACGACGAAAGTGAGGCTCTGGAAGGAAGTGTAGTCGCTCCAGGCCGCTTAGTTCTATTCTCGGCTCCAGAAAAACAACCAATCAGGTCGGCCTCCCCTACCCTGGCTTTGGACCCCAAAGACACCTGTCCCCCTTGCCACGACGAGACATCGCAAGTCCAAACTCACCCTCCCAAACCTCCATCGCCTCCGCTGGCTATCAGGACGCCACGGCTTGGCTCTCTCGGCCCACGCGGAGTGATGGGGGGGAGGGGACCAGGCCAAGGGCCCTCGCGTGCCTGCTGGGTCTCACCTGGTTCAGGTAGTAGTAGGTCTCGGCCTCCTGCAGGCTGAAGGCCTGCCGGAGCTGGGCGGGCAGCCCAGCCAGCAGCTCGTAGAAGATGTGGTAGTTCCTCTCGTTTTTGGCCTGTGGAGTGGGTTGGAGGCTGCCGAGAGGGGAGCCACCGAGCTAGGTGACCCCAGACACACATACAGGCCCAGCTGTGCCCACAGACACAAGTACCCACAGGGGCCTCAGGTGAGACCGCAGCCCCTGTGACGAGCGAGCCCCAGCCTGGCACTGGCAGGGGGGACCCTGGTGTGGTGGTGGGGAGGGGCTCTGGGCAGGATTTAACTCTGCTTGGAGAAATGAGAGAAAGGTGGCCCCTTTCGCACGTGTACCAGCGACACAATCCTCTGCACACGCGTGTCCACGGACCAGACGTGTACTCACGGGGCCAGCCAAGGTGGTGGGCACAGACTGTGGCCAGGCCTCGAGCCAGGCCCTTGGGACACAAAGGGGAACAAGGCACAGAAGCCCCTGGCCTCGTGGGAGCCCACCTGCTGGCCGGGGAGACAGACCCTCAGCAGAGCACCGTGAGCGCAAGAAGCGCTCTGCAGAGAAACGACGCAGCCCAGGGGGCGGGCAGTGGGGGGGGGGGGGCTGCATTTCTTCCCAGGGCCGCTTCCCTGGGGCGTGGCCTTCAGCGAAGACTTGGAGGAGGTGAGGGGTTCGGCCATGCAGTTGTCTGGGGGAAGGTGCTCCGGGTAGAAGGAACAGGCCCTGCGAAGGCCTGGTGGCGGCAGGATGGGGCCAGGGGTGCCTCAGGGACAAGGACGGGGCGCGGGGGAGGGGAGAAGACTCCGCCACAGGCCCGCGCGCACACAGCCCGAGCTCAGCCAGGTGCCGGGCTCAGAGGGTCTGCACGCCCCACACCCGACCCCATTCTGACACACCTGAAACACGATCCTGGATTTCTCCAGCAGGTACTGCGAGGTTATGGCACCAGAAATCACGCCCCTGGGGGGGGGGGCACAGTCAGCTACGCCGGGCGCCGTGCACACAGGCCCCGGGGTCTCCACCGCGGCCCACTCACCCTTCCAGAAAGATCTCCACAAACTTCCCAAAGCGGCTGGAGTTGTCATTCCTGACAGTTTTGGCGTTACCGAAGGACTCCAGGAGGGGTGTGGCCTCCAGGATCTGGGCGACAGAGGAAGACTTGGGCATTGCGGGGAGCCCGCCGGGGCCTCCTCAGGTCCCCCACCGCCCACCGCCCACCCCATGCCACCTGCCCCGCACCGCACAAGCGTGCGCACACGCACCCCCAATACCTTTATCTTCAGGAGCCGCCGGCACAGAGAAGGAGGGCAGGACAAGAACAGAAGCGGGTCACCCGCGGGACCAACCGGCTCCCCCCAGGACGCCGGGGGGGCCTCCCACCGCGGAGGGAGTGGCCGAGCCCTCCCCCCCAGCCCTCGGCAGGCAGGAGAGCATCCAGCTGAGAGCAAACCCCGAGCCTCAGAGCCCCAGCTGTCTGGGCTCGGGGACCGTGGCGTGGCCCGAGGTGGGAGGTCTGCTGGGCCTTCCTGCCAAAGGGCTCTGGGGGTGTCCTTAACCCCCTCCCCAGCCACCGCCGGCCAGGAACCACCCAGTCTCCTGGAAAGGCCTCCTTCCTGCCCCGCCTTGCTCCCTCCAGGGGTCAGCCGCAACCCTCCGGAGGTCCCGCCCCGCCCCACCCCCACCCCCCGGCCCCCACCCCTCCGGCTCCAGGCCCTGCACGGCCCCGCCCCCTCTCCTGTCCCCTCCCCCCTCTGCCCAGCACTTGCGGTCCCCTGACCGGGCCCGCGCCAGCCTCTGGGCACTGGCGCTCTGCGCCTCTGCAGCCCTCAGCCCTTCGTACGTCCACGTCTCCCGCTAGAGCGTCAGCCCCCCAGGCAGGACTCTGTGTACACACGCCCGGCGCTCAGCACGCACACAGGACCTGGCAGCAGGAGGCTCTCAACAGACACCTGCTGCGGGGGCGGGGGGGGGGGGCCTCCCCGGTGGGCCGGTGCTTAGGACTCCGCGCTTCCACCGCACGGGGCGCGGGTTCCATCCCTGGCTGGGGAGCCGAGATCCCCACGCGCCGCACCATGCGGCCAAAACATACAAAAAAGAAAAATCTGCTAAATGGATGAAACGGGGGATAGCACTGTACGAGAGCAGAGCCGCTAGGGTGTTGTCGCTCATCACAGCGCCCGCTTCTCAAGCGCCTACTGCGTGCCGGGCCTCCTGCCCCAACGACAGCATCGCTAACAATCCTACGAGGCAGGTGCTAGCGCCGCCCTTGCTTGCAGGTCAGGAGCCTGAGGCTGGGAGAGGCGGGGCAGCGTGCTCGGGACTCCAGGGCCGGAAAGAGCAAGGGCCACGCTCCGCGACCGCGACCGTAAGCAGTGCTGTCTCTGGCTGCGTCATTTCCTCAGCATAAACTCTTTTTTTTTTTTTTTTTTTTTTGCGGTACGCGGGCCTCTCACTGTCGTGGCCTCTCCCGCTGCGGAGCACAGGCTCCGGACGCGCAGGCGCAGCGGCCACGGCTCATGGGCCCAGCGGCTCCGCAGCACGTGGGATCCTCCCGGACCGGGGCGCAAACCCGCGTCCCCTGCATTGGCAGGCGGACCCTCAACCGCTGCGCCACCAGGGAAGCCCTCACCTTCATCTTTTTTTTTTTTTTTTTTTTTTTTTAAGCGGTGCGCGGACCTCTCACTGCCGCGGCCTCTCCCGTTGCGGAGCACAGGCTCCAGACGCGCAGGCGCAGAGGCCACGGCTCACGGGCCCAGCCGCCCCGCAGCACGTGGGATCCTCCCGGACCGGGGCACCAACCCGCTCTCCCCGCATCGGCAGGCGGACTCCCAAGCACTGCGCCCTCGGGGACGGCGCCCGTTCCCTCTGTCTGCTCACCCACACTGTCGCTCAGTCCCAGAAATACTGTGCCCACCGTACAGAGGAGTTGACTAAGGCTCAGAGAGGCACGGGGGGCCGGCCTGGGCATGCCTAGGGAGTCAGGGTCCGCCTGGGCTTTGGCCTGTACTGTCCCTTAGCCGGGGTGCCCCTCGTGGGCACCTGGGGGTGGGCTCTCTCCTCTAGTGCCCAGCACAGGGCAGGGCACACGGCCAGGGGTGGGAACATCCGGCCCCGTGGGGCCGTCCAGCCCAACCCGCGGGTGCGCCGGAGCCTGTGGCGCGGGCTGAGCTGCATCCAGCCACCCCGAGCCCCTGCCCCAGGGAACCCTTGTCTCAGTCCCAGCCCAGAGATGGAGCCTGTGGCGCAGACCTCGGCTGATCAGGGCACGCCTGGGTCCAGGGAGGACGCGTGGCCAAAGCCAGTCCAACAAGAGGGAGCCCTGAGACCTCCTGGCCCGGCGGGCAGTGTGGGCTGTGGTGCTGCGGCACCATCGTGCTGCCCACGGGAGACAGACGAGGATGACGTCC
Source organism: Kogia breviceps (assembly GCF_026419965.1). NCBI lineage: Eukaryota > Metazoa > Chordata > Mammalia > Artiodactyla > Physeteridae > Kogia > Kogia breviceps. The sequence continues at coordinate 1,251,462 of NC_081328.1, read as the reverse complement.
AAACGTGTGGGAGGGTGGGGCCGAGACAAGGGACGCCGTTTAAGACCCTGGACCCAGCCTTGCCTGAAACTGACCCTAGACCCAGACGGTCCGATTGCAGGAGCTCAACAGCGGCCAGGAGGTGAGTCCACGGTCACCCCAGCCAGTAGGCGTATCTTCACGGCTCCTCTCTGCCCGGCCCAACCCTCAGAACCAGCCACATCCCGCACCTCCGCCATCCTCCCCGACCCCTGCCGAGACAGCTCCCCACCGTGAACCTCAGCCCCAGCCCCTCCACCCCGTCGCTCTGGGACACTGGGCAAGTCACTGCCCTCCCAGGCCTCAGTTTTCCGGCTCCCGGGGCTGCCGCAAGGCTCTGGTGCTGACAGAGCGGAAGGCTCCCCGCACACGAGGTGCCTGGCGCACACGGCCGCCTGCCTACGCAGCCAGTCCTTGCAGGAGTCTACCCTTAGAGGCTTGACCCCCGGCCTGGAGCCAAGGGATGAGCTGGTTGGCCTCCAGGAGACCCAGGCTGAGATGGGAGGGGCTGGCAGGCCAAGGTCGGTATCGGAAGTGGCCTGCCAGGAAGTGACCTCTCCTGACCACAAAGCCTGGGCCGACCCCCTCCTCACCGAGGGCCCAGCAGCCCCTGCCCAGTGCCCCCAGATCACCTGCAGAGGTCGCCACCATGTCGCTGGGACACGGTGGCCACTGCAAACCTCTGGAGGGGTGGGCCAGAGTCTGAGCGTCACGTTCTGGAGTCTGAGCTGCTGGGCCTCGGCCTCTGCCCCACCTCCCCTGAGCTCCAGGCTCCTGGCACATCTACCGTCTCCCACCACCTGTGCACGGATGCCCGGCAGACCCTCGAGGGTACCTGCGTCTTCTCTCCATACCCCGCCCCTCAGCTGCTGGCTGCTCCTGTGACTCAGGCTGAATGCCTGGGGCCAGCTTGGGCGTCCCCTCTTACGGCCCCATCTGGTCCCTCAGCAAGTCCTGGAACCGCACCCAGGCAAGCTGTGCTCACCAACCCCAGTGTCATCTCTCTGGTTCGAGCCACCATCCTCCCTCGCCCGGCCCACATGCTGCCCCTCTGCCGACCCAGCACACCACACCCGCTGGACCCCAGGGCCTTTGCACCCGCTCCGCCCCAGATGTCTGCAGGCCCCACTGCCTTGCCTTCTCAGCAGGACCTGCCCTGACCCCCGTGCCTGAAATCGCAATCCCCAACACGCCCCATCCTCCTCCCTGCGCTTCCCTACAACTTAGCCCTCTCTCACACACGCGGAATTTACCCGGCTGCTATTTTCCTTTCTGTTTCCTACACGAGAACAAAATTCCCACAAGACGGGAACGTTTATCAGACTGTGCTGCTGCTGCCTGCTCCCCAGAGCCTAGCCTGGGCCTGGCACGCGGCAGGTCCTCGGGAAACCGTTTCGGAGGTTCTGACGTTCTTGGGTTCAGAGAACTCAGCTCTCTAAGCAGACCTCTAATGCTGCAGACCCCGGCCAGGCCTTCTCAGTGCCCCAGCCTCTCCTGACCCTACACCGGCCATCACACACATTCGGGCCTGTCCTGCCTCTTTCACAACCGTGAATGTGAGGCCAGGCGGGAGCAGTGGACGACGCCCCCTGCCCATGTGGCCTCTGCTGGGGCCACCCCAGGGGGCTGGAACGCAGAGCTGCAGGGGAAGGCGAGCAGGAGAGGACTCCCGAGAGGGGAGGCAGCAAGAGCCCCAAGTCCTACGGGGCCTCTCTGTGCAGCCTGGGCTCGGCCGCCCATCCTCCAAGTGGGGCCACAGAGTCCTGCCTCTCGAGGAGCACGAGGGGTGCTGGGCCACGGGCCCTGGGGGGACAGACGCACCTGCCGTGTGATGGCCCGTTTCTGGTTCATGGCTGCCAGGTAGCGCAGAATCAGCTTCGTGGCCTCAGTTTTTCCAGAGCCGCTCTCTCCGCTGGCCAGGCAGAGGGGCGCAGTGAACTCCAGCCCGTTCACGGCCTCTCCTGGGTGCCCCTGACCCCACCGTGACCCAGGAAGACACGGGCAGGCGGGCCGGCCCCAGCCCTCCGTCGCTCACCTGATGATTATGCACTGGTTCTGTTTGGCATCGAGCATTTTGGCGAAGGCGAGATTTGCAATTGCAAAGAGGTGCCTGGAGAGACGGGCCACCGGCGTTCCTGGGCCAGGCCCGGCTGGTGTTCCCAAGCCTCCCAGGGGATAGGCGTGGGGACGTCTCTGCCTAGCCGAGCAGCCAATCCTGCTGTACCCCACCCTCGGGGAACGCTCCCCGCAAGGCTCCCCACCCAGGGCTGGGCCGCAGTGGCCTCCAGCCCACAGGGGGCTGTGGCCAGGCTCAGGGAGAGGCTGCTGGGCTCCCCACCGCCATCCACCACCCGCGGCTGAGGGGCGACCAGGGACTCGCCAAGCTCAGGCAGAAACCCAGGGGACCCCGGGAGGCCCCTCCGCCAGCCCTGGAGACACTCACGGGGAGTTCTCGGCCAGGGCGCGTCCGCTGTACTGCTGCACCTGCTCCAGCCCATAGATCCCAAACATGCGGTACGGGTTCACCGACACCAGGATGCTGCCGATGTAGGTCTGCCGGGCAGACGGTGGCCTCAGGGCCCGTCTGTGTCCCTCCCTCCCCCACTCCTGGGAGCCGGGATCCCTGTTTCACGGGGACAGACGGCTGGCCGCCTGGCCCCGGTGTCTGCACCCTGGGCCCCTGGACAGTCTGATGGGTCGTGTGCTCTGGTGGCGGAGCGTCAGGCACTGAACCGGGCTGAGGCCGGGAGGAGGCTGGAGTGCGCAAAGCCCCACAGCCACCACCCCACAGGGGGGCCTGCTTCCTTCACCCACGGTCAGGGCCCGCCCCCTGACCCTCCCCCCTGGGCCCCTGGTGCATGGCTCCCAGCACTCTGGAGGCTTTACCCATCGGGCCCCTGGTGGGGGTCACACGCTTCTGGGTACCCTGTCTCCAGGCCTCTAAGACTCTACGTTCTAGGACTTTGGGTTTTAGCGCTCCCGGCTCTTGAATGCTGAGCTTAAGTAGTAGAAACTCCAGGGTTCAAACCAGATGCCGCAAGTCTGGGGCAGGAAGGAGAAATCCACGCTTCCCACTGCGGCCCCAGGAAGCGGGGAGGCAGCCGCCCTCAGACCCAAGCCCAGGGCGGGGGTCGGCCCCAGGCCTTACGTAGATGAGGTTCCGTTCAAATCTGGTCTTGAGGTTGGCCAGCACGGTGGTCTCCTGGAGGTCTCTGGGAGGAGATGGAGAGAGGCAGTCAGGGGCCACCTTCCCCTCGGGGTAGGGCCTTGGCCAGAAAAGCCTGCGATCAGGTCCTGTCTCTGACACCAGCCAACTGCGAGGCCTTGAGCAAGTTACTTAGCCTCTCTGGGCCTCAGTTTTCCTATCTGTCCAACAGGTACGATAATCACTGCTCCCGCCGCGCTGGCGCGCAGGACGCTCTCAGGTAGCGGACGTGAAGCTTGTCGCTGTGGTTGGGTAACGACATGGACCAGCGCGGCCCTCACGTCTGAGGCACCTCCGACGTGCCAGCACCCTCACACCGACAGCTACCCCACAGCACCCTGCGGGTGACAGACTGAGGCAGAGAGGCTGAGTACTTGCCCAGGTCCCAGCTGGTAAGCGCCGGGGCTGGGGTCTGGACCCAGCCCATCTGAGTTACTGGGCCTTTGTGACGCTGCCTGAGCCTCGCTCGGCAGGGGAGGAAACAGGCTCTGAGAATGTCCCAGGAGGTGAGGGGCACCCAGGTGGGAGGCGGCGACCACTCACCGACCCTGCCACCCCCACTCACTCCAGCTGCGTCATGTCCTCCACGCCGTCCTCGCGGTGCTGCTCGCGGAACCGTGTGGATGGCAGGTTGCGGACGGAGTGCATCTGAGGGAGACAGCCTGCGGTCAGCCAGCCGGAGGGCGCCCACGCGTGGCCCCCGGCCCGGCGTGGACGTGGCCGGGACCCACTGCCGTGGGGAGGAGGGAGCCCTGAGGCCGGGCCGGCCAGGTCCCGTGGGCTGTCTGCCTCGGAACACAACGCTTAACTCCCAAGGACCCGGCCGGCCTCGGCGCTGCCCGTCTTCCCGGGGGCCCTGCCAGGGGCTGAGCACACGCACGGGGGCCCTGCTCTCTCTGCCCGGCCAGAAGGCCTCCCGCCTCACGTTCTCCCAGGCTGACACCCTCCTCCAGGGTGAACCCCAGGTCTGCCTATGCGACAACTAGGAGAACATCTGCATCTGGTGCCTGGGGCCTCTGGAGGGACCAGGACTTTGGCGTTCGGCGCCGCGCCCCATGCGCCGCGCCCCATGCGCCGTGCAGGGCAAACGCACACCCACACGCACAGACCCGCAGGCAACGGCGCCTGTAGCCCAGGCGCTCCCATGCCCACCCGTGGGCTCGCACGAGGCTCGTGGACGTGCACGCCGGCCTGCGGTGCCTGCCTGGAGGCACACACACGTGCAGGGACGCGCTCTCAACGTCACTTGGACAGGTTCTCATGTGACAGGTGTCCCCGCACCTGGGGGGGGGGGTCTCGAGACGAAGGCCCTGATGCCCCCTGTGGGCTGCAGGCCCACCACTGTGCCCTGGTAGTGTGTACACTTGAGCCCGCAGATGCGTCTGCCCGGGCCGTGGCGCACACACTCACACGCTCTCCTCGCCGGGCTGTGGAGCGCCCGAGCACACGGCCCAGGCCCGCACGTGACCCGAGTGGCTGCAAGCACACCTGTGAGCCCGCCTATCCTGCCTCTCGGGTCCAGCCTGCACCCCTCCCTGAGCGCAGAGGAAAGGGGACACCGGGAAGCAGCCCGCATGCTAAGTAGGGCACAGCGGGTATCACCCCAGAGGCCCTGGCCTCCCGCCCACCCGCCTGCCCACGTGCGCCAGTGGCCGCAAACCCTGAATAATTCAGCCACTCACGTATTCCAGGGTGAGGAGGGCCCACGCATCCTTGCCCCTCACCCCCGGGCGCTTTGCGCCCCGCTCCTTCAACGCTGCGGCCCACACGGCACGGGGCACCCGCCGTTGGGGCCACGGCCCCCCCAGCAGCCAGGCCGCCCCGGTCGCCATTGATGGGCCCGTTGGCTGCCCGCTCCACGGGGCACCGTCTGCAGAGGCTGAGAAACGCCCGCCACCCCTGCGTGCCCCGCCCACCCCAGGCGTCCCGGGGGAGGCTCCGGTGACCACCCCCCTCCGCTGAGGGCCACCCGGCACCGGGCTCGTGTTCCGCCACGAGCATGGCAGCCAGGCATGGGCTTGGCACCCCTCAGAAAGGCTGCCCGCCCCACACCCTACGGGGGCCCAGACAGACCCCTGGCTCAGCCATGATCCACCGTGTGACCTTCTGGGTCTTGGTTTCCCCACTGTTCAGTAGAGAAGTTGGAAGATTGGTTCCTGAGCCCTCACTTTTGGACAGTCCAGAACCCTGCAGCCCGGGGGACTGCCCTTAGCCAAGAGCCCCAAAGAGACAGAAGACCCAATTCGGGGGAGGGCCGGCAGCGGTGGGGGTAACAGCATGAACGGGAACGCGGGGGTGGGACAGGGCAGGTAGGCAGAGTCTGCAGTTTCGTACTCCGCCAGGATCCCTGTGGGGGGCTCGGGGTGGACGTGCCGTCCAGATCGGATGAGGATGGGACTGCTTGGAGCCCAGGCTGGGACAAGATCCCTTCCTCCAAGTGCCTGGAGGCAGTTTCTGGCATCTCTGTCCTCCGCCTGCCTGTGCCGGGCATCCCCTTATTCAATCCCCCAGAAGCTCTGGGGGGTTGTTCTCGCCAAGGTACAGACGGGAAGACCGAGGCCCGAGCAGGCAGCAGGTCGCCAGGGTCCCGAGACTGTCTCCTGCCCTGTTTCTCAGGGTGGAACCACAAGCCCCCCCTCTAACCTGTACCCCCGTACCTTGTTCCACCGGCCTTTGGGGCCAACCTTTTCCCCGGGGCCCCCATGGGGCAGGTGGCAGGACGAGGGGCGAGCGTGTACTCCTGTGCAGGGTGGGTGGGCCTCCGCCGGCAGCCAGAGGCGGGAGCGGAGCAGACTCCAGGCTCTCAGCCGGGGCCTGGGCTCTGGCTCCTGGATGGGAGGCTGCAGGGCAGCAGAACAAGCTCGCTGGAGAGAGCTCAGCTTTTGCACGCGAGGCATGACCACAGCAAAACGCCCACGGCTTGCCTGGAGCCATTCACCCGCCTTGGGCAGGGGTCCTGGGGCCCCAGAGGGCGCCAAGGGGGCTGGGGCCCTGGGCAGTGTCCCACAGCGGCGCCACGGTGGCCATGTGGCCCTCAACTGGTCAGAGGTGGCCAACGGGTAGGAGAAGCTGAGCCTCAGTGCTTTCCGCTCTGAGGGGGAATCCTTGGGGGGTGTCACGGTCGGGGGTTCAGGCTCTGCTGGTGGCTGGGGGTCCGCCGGGCAGGCCTCTTCTTCAGGCTTCTTGGGGCTCGGGCTGGCCGATTCGGTCAGCTGTCCAGGTCCTGGGTCATGGTGTCTACCCAGAAAGACACCGGTTGAGTCAGAGGCTGAATTTTCAGGCTGGGGAGCAGGGGATAGCCCTGGGCCCACGTGCTGGAGGAAGGGGTTTGCGGGTACAGTGGGTGGCCTGGAGAAGCCACGGAGGCTGCCTGGGCCTCCCGGCCAGGGCGAGGGTGGCCGGTGGGTGTCAGGCATGTCCACGTCCCAGCTGGGGGCCAGTGGGGGGACTGTCCAGGGCGTCTCCGAGTCCTCGGGCTCGCGCTGGCTCTCGCGGTGCGCAGCGGCAGGAGCAGGGGCAGGGGCCGCGGCCGCGGCCGCGGCCGCGGCAGCCGCCCGCCAAGACCCAGGGCCGGGCGGCAGGGGGAAGGGCTGGCGCAGCCGGGGCTTCACGGCCCTGGTGGGAGGCTCGCTGAGCCTGCGCCACGTGCGCGGGAAGCGCGAGGGCAGGTTGAGCGAGCGGTTCCGCGGGCGGCGGCCCAGCAGAGGGGGCGACGAGGGCGGCCGCGGGGAGCGCGACGAGGGCGGCCGCGGGGAGCCCAGCGCGGGCGACCGGGGTGCGCCCGGGCGCCCCGAGGCTCGGCGCGGGGACAGGGGCTCCCGCAGCGAGCGGGGACGGCGGGGCGGCGGCGAGAAGGGCGGCCGGAGGGGGCCGGGGCGGACGGAGGGCTGGGGGGACAAGGGCCCCAGGGGCGAGCGGGGCCCCAGGGATGAGCGGTAGCCCAGGCGGGGCGGGCTCCTCAGCGAGGGCCGGGGCGAGGGCCCGGGGAAGCCGAAGGCCGCGCCCCAGCGGCGGGAGCCCCTGAAGGAGATCCGGGGTCCGGGGAAGGCCAGAGGGTCAGGGGGCCCCTCGGGGCTCACGGGCGGGGGCTCGGCCAAGGCCCACCAGCTGGCCTGGGCTGCGAGGGGCACGTGAGCCGGGGCGGCCCAGGGCGGCGGGTGCCGGCGGAGCGAGTCGTAGGGCGAGGCCGGAGGGTGCCGGCGGAGCGAGTCGTAGGGCGAGGCCGGAGGGTGCCGGCGGAGCGAGCCGTAGGGCGAGGCCGGCGGGGGCGGGCCCGGCTCGAGGCCGGCGGCGGCGAGCGCCGGGGCGGGCGGCAGGCCGGGGGCGGGGCTGGGGGCGCGCGGCGGGGTCGGCGGACGGTGGGAGTTATTGTTGTTGCGCACGCGCTCCTGCGCCCTTCGCAGCACGATGGGCGTGCCGGGCCGCTCGGAGTCCATGCCGGCCAGCTTGTAGCCGAAGCGCTTATAGGCCGCCTCCCTGACCGCCGGGCCTCGCGCCCGGGCCTTCTTGCTGCTCCTCAGCCGCGGGATGGGCTCCTTTTCCGACAGGGTCTTTTTGAGGAACCGCGCCAGCGAGGTGGCCGGGCGCGGCGCTGGGCGTCCGAAGTCCGATCTGAAGCCCAGGCCCCGGGGGGCTCCGAAGGCCGAGAGGGCGCGCTGGAGGCGGCGCTGCTGCGGCGTGAGGAAGCCCCAGAAGGGGTGGCCGTAGGGCACCGGGGGCAGCGGCGGCATCTCATCCTCTTCTTCGTCTTCGTCCGCATCTCCCAAGGGCAGAGGGATGTCCAGGGAGGGCGGCAGCGGCACGTCCAGCTTCTCCTTCCCAAACAGCTTCACCTGGGGCCGCGGGAAGAGGCGGAACCTGCGGATGAGGGACAGCTTGGACCTGGCGGGCTTGTCCATGCCCTGCTGCTCGAAGAAGGCAGAGCTGGGCAGGCGGAAGGAGGTGCCCTGCCGCTCACCACCCGCCTCCTCGGGCTCCTCCAGCTCCGCGATGTCATCCATGGGGTGGGCGTACGGGTTGTGAGGCGACAAGATGGGCGGTGGCACCCACGGGTACGCGAAGGCCGACTGCTCCGGCGGAAGATAGGGCCCCTCGGGGGGGTAGATGGCCTGGTCCCCGCCACCATAGACGCCTTCGGCGTAGGGGACACCATGGGAGGCACCGTAGGGCGCAATGTAGGGCGGCGCGTAGGGATCCAGGTAGGGCGGCGCGTAGGCGCCCAGGTAGGGCGGCGCGTAGGGATCCAGGTAGGGCGGCGCGTAGGGGTCCAGGTAGGGCGGCGCGTAGGCGGCCAGGTAGGGCGGCGCATAGGCGGCCAGGTAGGGTGGCGCGTAGGCATCCGGGTAGGGCCCGGCATACGGGAGGTCGTAGGCGAGGTCGTAGGGCGGGTAGGGCGGGTAAAGCGCGTCGGAAGGGTTGTAGGAGTCGTGGTAGTAGCCGTGCAGTTGAGCCTCGCCGGCGTATGTGTCGTAGTAGCCGTAGGGAGACGCGAACCCCGACGGGGCCGCGTAGGGGGGCTCGTAGTCGTCGTAGCCATAGCGGTAGCCGTAGTCGGAGTAGAAGGAGCCCCCGTAGTAGTCGGGGCCGTAGTAGTCGTAGGGGTCCTCGGGCGGGTAGCCGTGCGGGTGGTCGTAGGGCGGCCAGGCCGGGCCGCGGGGGCCGTAGGCGCCCCGGTAGGGCTCCTCCTCGTACTGGTACAGCGACTGCCGGTCGTAGTAGTCGTCGCCCTCGCGGTGGTAGTCGTAGTACTCACCCAGGTCCTGGAAGCCCTCCAGCCCGTACAGCGACCTGCGGGAGCCCGAGTGCCGGAACGGGGCCTCGTCCTCGAAGGGCAGGAAGCCCACGGGCTCGCCCGACTCGTAGATGCTGTGGGCGCGCGGGAACCTGCGCAGGCGACCCCCGGGCTGCAGGATCTCGGCACCCGACGGGAAGGGCAGCTTGCGCGAGCCTATGCGGGAGCTGGAGCGGTCCATCCAGGCGTCCAGCGTGGCCTGCGCGCTGCCCGACTCCTCTGCCTTCTTGATGAGGAATTTCTTGGTGAGCCAATTGACGGCCGTGGACGCCTTGCTGAGCGACTGGGCACGCGGGCGCAGGCGGCCGTAGGCGCGCCGGCCCGGGAAGCGGATCACCATGAAGGACGGCTTCTTGCCCTTCATGGCGCGCTTCTTCTTGCCCATGCGCATCTGCGTCATGAGCTTCGACGTGGACTTGAGCACCGTGCGCGCCTTCTTCTTGCGTTTGGTCTTCTGGGGTCCGGTGTGGAGGCCCCAGAAGAATGCCGACGCGCTCCGGAACTGCCCCTTCTTGGAGATCTTGGGCGTGCGGTCTCGGAAGCCCATGAACAGCCGCGAAGTCCCCTTCAGGCTCCGCTTGGGCTTCTCCGGCTCCGGCGCCTTCTTCCCCTTCTTCCCCTTCTTGGGTTTCTTCTCATCCTCGTCTTCCTTCGCCATGGTGGCCACCTGCTCTCTGCCAGGCCGGCCGGTGTCACAAGCTCAGGGCCTTGGGGACACAGGGACCTGCTGAGTCTCCTGCCTGCGGCTGGACACACAGCCTCCTCGGGCTCAGAGCAGCCGGGGCTGGCCCAGTGGCCGGGGGAGGGACAGCCAAGCTCCTTCTGGCTGGGACCAGGCTTTCCGGAGGGCAGATCCATAATTCATCTCCTCGGGCCCCGCCTAGAATTTCACCCTCGAGCCTGTTGGAAAGCACCTGGGTGTTGTTTATGGGAAGCAGGGGAGGCCTGGCAGGCCCACGCTGGGGAGACTGCGCTGGCCTTAGAATCTCCATGAGGACAACCGTACCTCAACCCCAGTCAAGCCCTGCCCGAGCCTCCGCCGCTCACCCACCGAAGTGAGTGCTTGGGTCACTGGGTCCCAGAGAGGGGAAGCCACCTGCCCTAAACCACCCAGCACATCGGTCCTGGGCCACAAGTGGAGCCGCATCTCCTGAGCGAGGGTGGGACGTTCAAAGCCCACCAAGTCACCTTGGAGGGGAGGGAACCTGGGCCCCTCCAGGTCCTGGGCAAGGGAGGTGGGGTGGGCATGGCATGTGTCCAGGGCTGCGGTCAGTGTAACCAGAGCTGGCCGGCCCTTGGGAGCGTGAATAATTTATCGGGGAGAACCAGGCTGCTGGCTCAGACGGCAGGGCAAGAAGGGGACTTCTCGGTCCCAGCAGGGCCTGGAAAGGCGTGCAGAGGGGCAGGAGCAGAGGGTGGGCCGGCCTGGCTCTGATCCGCAGCTCCGCCACCGACGGGCTGTGTGGTCTCAGGAAAGCCCTTTGTCCCCTCTGGGCCTCATTTTCCTCCTCTGCAGGAGGGGAGGGATAAGGCTGCCCCGTGTCCTTCACAGGGAGGAAACGAGATGTGATGGAGCTGCTGGGCAGCATCCGTGGCTGCAGGTGCCACGTGTGTGGCCACGTCGGAGGCCCCTGCCCGGCTCTGCCTCTCCTCCCGGTCTCTGCCTCTGCTGAGATGGCCATGTGGTCCCTGCCCTTGCCGGGTGCAGCTGATTCCTTCAGGCTGGACACCTGAACCAAGGCCCTGCGCCCACTGTCTGGCCGGTGACCAGCCCACTTTTAAAACTCTGCACTGGGACAGGCAGGGGCTGTGGTTCGTTAGATGAAGGGGGTGGGGTGGGGCGGGGCAGAACTCGGAGGCAACAGCTCTGGGACCTGAGGCCTCTGAACTGCCTCCCCCCGCCCCCTCCCTTTTCCTCCTCCTCTCCCTCTCTGCCCGGGGATCGGGGATCGAGAATCGGGACATACAGATCCCAGGGGGCTGAAGACAGTTCTCCAACTAATGTCAGGCTCTCTACTCACTGAACTTCTGTTTAGCCCTCGGGCCCCAAAGCAAATTCTTTGGTCATTTAAGGTTTTGCACAGGAGACCCCAGAGCAGCGAGGTTCTGGCCCTGGCCCTGCCACGTGCTGACTGCGCCCTCAGCGGGCCTCGGAGCCTCAGCTTGCTCAGAGTGAGATGAGGCCAGAGGCTCTTCCCAGACAAGGGCGAGGAGCTGAGCAGTGGTTGTGTGAGCGGGTGCGCTCCCTCTGCCTCCTCACTTTCCTGCTCTGTGTCTGCTCCCCGACCCCTGTAGGCTCACCAAGAGCCCGTTGGGGCCCAGCAATTCGGGGGGGGCTGCAGGTGCCCCCCAGGGAGTGGGAACCAGACAATCCGTCAGCTTCCAGGGGTGGGGGCAAGTGGGAACTGGGCCCCCGCAGGATGGGGTCTCAAGGGGGCATCCACTCCCCCATCACCCCCTCCGATGCTGCCTGCTCTCCTGCCTTGTTCCGGGCCGTGGGTCAGAGAGTTCACTCTTTCTGAGCCCAGAGATGCCCCTCCTGGAGCTGGTTTGCAAATGGAGGCCTGGCCACTGTTATCTCAAGAGAGTCTCGCAGTGGGCTCTGGGGTGGGAACTGTCACCTCCATTCTCCAGATGAGGAAACAGCCTCGGAGAGGTGAAGTGACTTGTTCAAGGTCAACCAGCTTGGGACAGTGGAACCAGGCTCCAACCCAGGCCCGCGTGGTCCGGAGCCACCTTTCTCGCTAGTGCTAGGCCTTCCTCGCCTCTGGGCTCCTGGGCTTGTGGGACGTCGTGTGGGAGGGGAACAGCTCTGGACACTGGCCAGAGGCAGGGGCTTAGCCGGGCTGACCCCAGCGTCTGGGCCGCCCAGGAGTTCTGGGGCAGGGGGCCCTACTTGAGCCACTGAGCAAGCCAGAGACCCTGATGTGCTGGTGGAGGTCGCCCAGGCCGTGTCCCTGGTTGGGCCCCACGTGGACTGCTGGCCAGCCTGGCCCCTGTCCCTCAGGACAGCGGGCACTGACTTGTCCGTTCATTCACTTGTTCAGAAGCATCTGCTGAAAGCCTGCCACGAACCAGGCGCTGTCTAAGCACTGGGGACACAGCTAAGGAAACAGAAACGTGCCCTCGTGGCGCTGACATTGTGGGGGGCGGGGACTGGCCACAAACAAGGAGAGTGAGTGAAAGATACAACCGGAGGGATGGTGTGAGTGCCGGCGTTGAGGCAACGCAGGGACACGGCATCAAGACTCAGGTATACGGCACCGAACAGGCCTGGGTGAGGTGCCCTGGAAGTGACACGGGGGCCAAGTAGCAGGAGGGGAGGGAGGGAGGCCTGGGGGAGGCACAGCGGCCCCGATGTGATGGAGGAACAGCCAGGCCAGGGTGACGGAATGCAGTGAGGGGCGAAGGGGTGGGTAGGGCAGAGGCCAGGGCTGAGGACTTGGCCAGGGCTGTGGCAGAGAAGGGAAGGAATTGGACCTCCCTGGTCCTCACGGGATCCCTCTTGCTGCCACGGGAAGGACGGATGGCAGGGGCTGAGGGCAAAAGCGGCGGCTGTCGTGGGAGCTACTGTGGCGGTCCGGGCGAGCGATGCCGGGGCCTGGGCCGGGCTGGGGCGGTGCGGTACGGAGTGCTGGGATGCTGCGATGTTTTGCAGGTGGAGCCCGTAGGCAACTCACGAGTGCCCGCACGGTTTCCTTACTGAAGCGGGCGGGCGAGTGGAGGCGGCCGGTGCAGACGAGGAAGGCCCGTGGGTGGAGCGCTGCACGTGCTGATCTCGGGTGTCCGCCGTCCAGGCAGTTGGCGGCACTTGCACGGCCGTCAGGGAGTCAGCGGCGTCTGGGTGGTGCTGAGGCCACGGCCGGGCAGGATGGCCACAGGGGGTGGGGGCACGTGGAGGACAGGCCCTAGGAGTGAGCCTGGGGCTGCACCGTCCGGGGCCAAGCCGGCCCCAGAGGCCAGAAGGGCGGTGTGGGCAGACCCCGCTGCCCGCTGTCACCCAGGCCGCCTCCCCAGAGCAAAGAGCAGCCGCGGCCTGGAATAACGATGTCGGTGAGAGCAACGATGAGAGCGGCTCATCCCCGGCGGGCCCTGCGCCCGGCTCTCTGCCTCACGAAGGCCCCCGTCGGTCCCAGGAGCGGAGGCTGCTCTAGCGCCCACACAGCTGAGGAGCCCAGGGCAGAGGCTGCATCCGGGACAGGAACGGGACCGACCCAGAGTTCCGAGCCGCCCCTCACAACGCCTGGGCTCTTTCTCCGAGCAACGTGGGCGCTCCTGTGGCTGGGCTGGCCGCTCTGAGCTCCGGTCTCTTCATCTGGACAGTGGGCTTCGGAGCCCCAAGATGCCTGCCTGAGGTTTGCTGCAGCCCGGTGAGTCGCTGGCCACCGTCCAGCGCTGGCCTCCCGGCTGTTCTCCTGCGCAGACCCCAGGCCGCCGAGGACCCCCAGTGTGGGCAGGCAGAGGTGTGGCTCTGGGCGGGGTCCCTGGGCCCCCCTCCCATCCTCACTTTCCTCAAATGTCACGTGGAGCTGGGGGTGGGGTTGCACCCCGCAGTGTCTAAGGGGAGCCCCCTTCCCTGGCTGGTTCAGGGTCCCACCTCTCTCTTGGGGTTCCCGGCCTCTGCTGCAGGCACAGAGCAGGTGTCAGGGAACAAGTCTCTCACTCATTCACGTGTCACCTGCCACATGCCAGGCACCGTGCTGGGCTCCAGGGGGCCACAGAGTCGAGCAGAACCAGGCACGGCCTCCGCCCCCACTCAGCTCCCAGTGTCAGGGGGACACGAACGTTAAGCGAAAGGCCACACCGACAAGGAGGGAGCTACAGCCGTGGGAAGAGCCGTGAAGGCCAGGCCACGACGCAGGTGGGCGGATGCTGCATGGGGAGGCCGGGGGGTTCCCTGAGCTTCTGACCCTGAGCCAAGATCTGAGGGGTAAGGGAGCTGATCAGATGGAAGAGGGAACAGTGTTGGGACCGATGGGACAGTAGGTGCAAAGGCCAGGTGGTGAGAGAGGTGGAGCGACATGGGGCGTGTGGAGCGGCAAGCGGCCAGGACGGCAGGAGGGACCGGCCGCGCGAAGCCGTGGGAGCTGGGGCGGGACCGTGGTCTCCATCCCTATTGCAGCAGGGAGCGTGGCAGGGCTGTGAGCTGTCGGGGATGCTGCGAGCAGGTCTGAAAACAAAGGTAACCAGCACTGCCAAGCTTCCCAGCGTGCCGGGCTCGGGGCCAAACGCTCTCCCCCAGGATCTCCCTAGATCCTCACGGCGTGCGACGTGGGGGCTGCCGGTGCTGCTGTGTAGACGGAGGGTCTCTGAAATGGGTCTCGGGGCGGTTAGGTCGCTGAGCGAAGGGCCCACGGCGAGCACCCGACCGCCTGGCTCCAGAGTGTCCTGTGCCCACCTGTGGCCTCACGCTGCTCCTTGCATGGCCGGCCTGGACACAAGCTTTTGGGCCACTGTGTGGAGGATGGGGTGCGGGGACAGCGGCTGTGCCGGGGTCAGCTGTGGCGGGGGACACGCTCAAGTCAAGCGGGCAGCCCCAGAGAGGGTTGTGTGGGGCCTTCAGGTCTGGCCAGGTGGGAGGTGCGGGAACATGACAAGTCTGGTCTGAGACGCAGAGGCTTTTGGGGTGAGTGTGGGCCGTCCAGGTGGAGAGTTGGGGAGGCAGTTTAGCCCTGCAGGTCAGGGGTGACAGGGGCGAGGCTGTCTAGGAGAGGGACAGAGCGAGAAGGGGGGACCCCAACTCCGGCCTTAAGGCCCGTGTGCCAAGGAGGCAGGGAGGGGCTGCCAAGGAGGGGCCCAGGGGAACGAGGTGAGAAACCTCACAGCTCTGCAGCGAGTGGCACGTGGCCTCAGCAGGAGTTGTTGTGGCGGCACGCTGGGGAAGCTGAGGGCAGAGGGTGGACGTGGGGAAGCCAGGCCGTGACCGGTGGGGGGAGGGGGTGGCCACAGGGAATGATGCATCTGGGAGGAGTGTGTTTACAGTGGGGAAGGGCCAGCAAGAAGGCGGCCGTCTGCACACCGAGGAGTGAGGCCTCGGGGCACCTCGATCTCTGACTCCTAGCCTTCGGAACCGTGAGGACATCTCGTCCAGTGTTTAAGCCACCAGCCTGGGTACTTTGTTATGGTGGCCCCGGCCAGGCCCAGGAGGATGAGTCACACAGACCCGCCGGCAGAGCCTCAGGACCGACCCAGGAGAGCGCACACGAGAGGAGTGAAGGCTCTGAGGTGGCCTCGGTCGTGGAGGGAGGGAGGGGTGGCTGCAGATGAGTGCGGGGCGTTGGGAGTTTTCCAGCCAGGGTTCGAGGGGGCAGGGCCGGGTCAGAGGCTGTCAGTGGCACAGGGAGATGCCCACCCTGGGTGGCGTAAGCACCCCCCCAGGGCCGGGCCAGATGGGATCTTGAGGAGGACAGATGAGCTTAGGGGTTTTTGCCAAAGAAGGTTTCTGAGATGAGGAAGCGGGGAGTCGAAGCCGGAGAGGAAGGGACCCAGGGACGAACACGGGAACGCGGATGGACACCCGTGTCCTGAAGCCCTTTGGCGCCCGAGTCTCGTCGAGCTGCAGGCCAGGCGCCCTGGGAGCGCAGCCCAGCAGCCAGGGCACAGGGACGTGTGGGTACCGCTGACCTTCATAAAGACAGGCCGTCGGAGCAGAAGGGACCTCGGGTCACCCTGGCCAGAGCCTCCCTGCACAGAAGGCCCGGGAGGATGCGTGATGGGAACGGGGGGCGCCTGGGACAGGGGCTGACCCTTGGGGTGCAGCAGCTTGGTGGTGTGGGGCGGGGACTTTTGGGAGGTGCTGGGGGGCTTCACCAGCCCGAGGGGTGCCTCCCCCGGCACGAGGCGCCGCGAGAGGCCAGTTCGTGCCGACCTACCCTCGCGCAGGCTGGACAGCCTAACCACGCCGACCACAGATCCAGGAGGCCAAGGACCCGTCACAGACGCACAGACTGTCCTGGAAACAAGCCCACCCACGGGAGAGACGTGGGGGCCCAGTGACTGGAGCCTCAGACCCTGCCCCCCAAGCCCACACTGGCCAAGCAGGCCCAGACATCTAGCCTTCTCTCCATCCTTTCCCAGCCTGCTTGGGGGACACAACAGGCCTGGATCTGACGCCCTGTGAACCTGAGGCAGGAAGCGGCGATGACCGGCTCCCAGGCAGAAACCCCTCCCTTGGGACCTTGTGGCCGGGCCTTGTGGCAGGAGGAGGGGCCGAGGTGAGCAGCCCACCGTCGCCGAGAGGAGGACCGCGCTGGGCATCGATCAGGTCGTTTTACAGATGAAGAAACCGGGGCTGAGGCGGACCTCCCGGTGCGGGAGCGAAGGCCACAGGTCAGCCCCCGCCCCCTCCCCCCTCTCCCTTCGGGTGCCACTCGGAGCCCCCAGGGGTCCAGGGCCGGGTCACCTTACCTGGGTCCAGTGGCCTGCTCCCTGTCCGCATGCCGCCCAACGGGGGTCCTTCGGCCAGGCCCCAGCAATGCGGCCGCCGGTGGAGAGGCTGCGTCTGTATCATGGGCGGCGAGCCCAGCCCACCACGCTGCCCGCCTGGGGCCCCATGCATATTTGATAACGTCTATCATTCCTGTTTTGTCACCGGAAAGGAGGCTGAGCAGCTGACAGAGAAGGCAAGAACAGCTGGGAGAGCCGGGCAGTGGGCCTGCTCCACACCCCAGCCCCCAGGGGCTCTGGCCCTACCTGCTGGCCCAGTGCCTCTGCAAGCCTGTTGCCACCTGCCCCAAAGGCTGCAGGGCCAGGAGAAGTCTTCTCATTGGCTCAGCAGCCTCAGACTGGGGTTCAAATCCCAGCTCTGCGCTCACAAGCCGTGTAGCCGAGGGCAGGTCACTGCCCCTGGAGCCCAGGCTGCTGGCAGGCCCGCACGGCGCCTCGCGTCACTCCTCGGAGGCCCCCGGGACCCCAGGGCCCAGGCTGCACGGGCTCACTGCTGCCCCGACCCAACCTGGCAACCGAGTTCAGCAAACTCACACAACTGTCCTTGGTGAACAGGCATCGTCCCACTTTTTATTTCAGGAAGGAGAGCCGAGAGATTTGGGGGGCAGGGCGGGGTGGCATTTAGAGGAAACGCAGAGCCGACTCCAAACCCCCCCACCCCAGGTGTCTGCACCGGGCTGGGTCCTGGGCTCTGTGCTGGGCAGGGGGTGGCCCTCTGGGCTGGTCAGGCTGTGGAGGGTGTGAGCTGGGCCTTTAGAGCCCCAGATCTCTGGTTTCCATCACGGGGCAGCCCTGGGGCGGGGAGTGGATAGGGGGTTTTGTCCTGGGCAGCCCCCTCCCTGAGAACCAGAAAAACTGGCCGGAGCTGAGGGGCCGCCGGGGACCCAAGTAGGCGCAGCTCCCTGCCCGGCGTCAAGCCAGCCACCTGCACGAGGCCCTAGCCGGGGGCGGGTGGGCTACTTGCTCATTCCGCACTGGAAGGGGCCGGGGGGCGGGGGGGGGGCGGGGTGAGAAGGCGTGGGCCCAGGGACCCAAAGAGGACCCCGTCCAGAGCCCAGTCTCAACGGGAAACGCCGCCAGCCCAGCCCATCCCCAAGCTCGCCCTAAGGCGCCAGCACGCGCTCCACCATCTGCCCGTCGGAGAAATTTCTGCAAGCAGCAGAGACGTGAGAGACCCCTTCCTGGGCTGCGTCTGTACTTTCCCAGTTTGGGCTCTGGTGAGTCCCACCGGGGGCGGGAGCGGGGCCACTACTTCTTCACGATCTGGATGACGTCCTCGTGCTCCATGGTGTGGGTCAGGCCCACCCGCTGCGGGCTGTACTTGGTGCTGGTGCCCTGAGTGGGGAGCGGGACGGGGGGGCCAGGTCAGCCTCTGTACCCACCCGGCCGAGGCCGACAGTGTCACTGGAGGGGGTGGAGGTGCAGATGGGGGGGTCCCAGCGCCAGCAGACCCTGCAGCCTCTGACAGCAGCACTCCCAGCGGTCCAGCCGGCCCAGATCCCGAAGCGGGAGGGCCGTGTCCGGTCTGGGTCAGCACGCAAGCCACACACAACCCGCAGAGCAGGACTGACGGACACCCCGGTCCCCATGCGGAAGGACGGGAGCTCCTGCCTGACCCCGGGGCTGCCCCGGGCGACCCGGCCCGCCTCCCGCCCGAGACTCACCCACACCAGCGCGTACTTGAACTGGCTGGCGAGTGACCGGTGGATGCGGTGGCACTGGGGGACGGGAGAGAGTCGGGTGGTGAGCCCGGGCCGCGCCCGGAAGCAGCCGGGCCCAGGGCAGGTGCTCTGGCGGTCCCCGCGCGGCCCTGGCGCTCACGGCTGCTCTGGCGCTCCCGCTTTCTGCCTCTGTGGGGCCGCCCCCCCCCCCCCCCCCCCCCGCTGGAAAGGCAGCCCTGACAGGGGCTCTGGCAGGTGGATGAGGGCGGCGGGCAGGGTCCCCACCGGGCCTGCCTCTCTCGCCTCCTGCCGTCCTGACCCGGAACCTCCCACATAACACGTCGCCCCCCAGCCCAGGACGGCCCACGTCCTATAGCGCTCCCGAGTAGGGACGAAGGTCACAGGAACCCAGCGCTGTTAGGAGGCCCGACGGGAAGAGAGCTTGGAGGGCAGCCAGCTCTTCCCCCCGAGAACGTGGCCCCCTGGCTGCACGGGCTGGGCGGGCGCGGTGGAGGCGGCCAGGGTGAGGATAATGCGACGTCACCTGCCCTGCCCGTGCCCACAGCCTCACACGCCCTGGGCAGAGACCAAATGCCTGAGCCCGGACATCAGGCCTGCAGGAGCGCTTCTGGGGGGCCGTCCTGATCTGGGCCTCCTCTGGGTGACCAAGGACGCGTGGCCGCGGCAGAGGACACCGCCCGCAGGGACGAGCACAGACACACACGCCCCCCGCTCGACACTCGCTGTTTTCTAGACCAAAAGGTGGAATCTGACAGTGCAGGTCAGCTTGGCCTGCAAGCGCGCCTGACGTTCTATTCAGCTTTGCCCCCGAACGGCGGAACCAGACCTGCCTGACAAGCTCAGGGTCAGAGTTGCAGGCTCGTCCCGGGCCCCCGGGAGCCCTCGAGGCGTTTGCTGCAGGTCCCTTCGTGCCGCGGCGTCCCTGACGCCAAAGTCAGTGGGAGCTGTTTCCCACTGAGCCTGCTCCACGGCTCTCCCTGCAGAGACGCGTTCCTACGCGCCTGTGTCTCTAGCAAATGAGGGAGGATGGAAGGCCGCCCAGGGTCACCTTTTTTCTTTTTAAGGTTTTTCAGCCGCACCGCGCAGCACGTGGGATCTTAGTCCCCCAACCAGCGATTGAACCTGCACCCCTGCAGTGGAAGCAGAGTCTTAACCGCTGGACCGGCAGGGACGTCCCCTAAGGCCACCCTTTTTGATACTGTTCGCGGATGGGAGTCCCTTGAAGCCCAGTGCGTCTCACCCCTGACGGCACTGCCAGGTCCCTTCTGCCCCTGGGGCTTACGGCCCACGATCCTGTGCAGGCAAGGCTCTTGTCAGCTCCACTAGGTGGACGGACTGCAAAGGCCCCGGGGGCTCAGCTACCCCCGGATGAGGTTACCCCTCAACGTTAGTGTGTGGGCGCCAGGGTGCAACCCCGTGTCTGACTGGCTGCTCTACTACGGGTCTGTGGTCAGCACCCAGGCAGGCCTGTGCGCACACCATGGCACCTGTGACAGGTGAGTATCCAGGAGGAGCTGAGGCCCCGCAAGGCAGGCCTCGCTGGGACAAGATCCAGGCTCTGGAAACCAGGCCCCCGCAGGCCCCTCCCCACCTTCTAGCACCTGCCGCCTTCGATCCTGCGACCCCCCGTGCCGGCTGGCAGCCACCGGCCCGCAGTCCACGTCCGCTCCCGCCTCGGGCCTTTGCACCTGCCGCCCCGCTGCCTGGAACACCCTTCTGCTCCTGGCCTCTCCGGCTCTCCCGCCACGTGTGGCAGAAGCCCTACGTCCTGAGAGGGCCGGGGCGCGGGCCGACGTGCTGCCGGCCACCCCCCACTGCACGCCCCTCAGTGCAGGACTGTTTAGCTGCAGGACTGGGTGGCTGGCACCTGATGACCCCAAAGGACCCCAGTTCCGGCAGGAACCGGGGCTACTCGGCTGGGCAGTGCTGCTCACTAGCGTCTTGGGTGCACTGAGCCCCTGGGGACGGCGCCGACCGGGCGCGTGGAGGGGCGGGCTGCGCGGGGGGCTGAGTGGGGGCAAGCGTGGGGGAGACACGACTGGGAACGCACAGGCCAGAATCGTCCTGGGCGGCAGCTCTACTGACCGAACGCCTCAGTGGCCCCGAGGACCCCGCAGCCCTGGTGGGACAGGATGGTGACGACCGCTTCCCAGGCACCTTCCCCGCGCCGGGCAGCAAGCCGAGTGCCCTACCCGCCGGACCCCACTCCACGCCGCCCCCTAACTGCAGCCAGGTGCCGGGACACGCGTCCAGCACCCGACTGCAAGGTGGCGGCTGAGGGCCGGGAGGACGTCACGCAGGACCCTGGGCGACGGGCAGAGCCCCCCGACCCCAGCCTGGGCAGGTCTCCTCGACTCACCACGTGCTCCACGGAGGCCCCTTTCCGGAGGATGATGGCGTCCGTGAAGTCAGGCCTCTCTGCACAGACGGGGGGGGGCGGGAAGTCGGCAGAGTCAGGGCCCGCTGCCGCGCAGCCCCCCTCCGCAGGAAACGGAGGCCCTCCCGGTCTCCGGCCTTGGCCGGCCCTTCCCCGACTCCTGGGCACACCCTCGCTAAGAGCCCCGAACGGACTTCCACAGCCTTGACTCAACACAGAAAATCAAACTACACCCCAGGCCAGGGCGCAAACTCCCGCAAGCCCATCAGCCACGGGAGCCCCGGCCGAGGGGACCCGCGGGAGAACCCGGGCTGGACCGGCTCCGGCCGGACGGCCTCGTCTCCCGCTGCGGACACGGCCAAGGTCGACGCAGACTGCTCCAACTCGGCCGCTAGGCCGTGGGGTGTGCGCACGGGGTGGGACGTCGGGGAGGCCCCTGTGTGCCCAGTGCCCCAGAGCCTCGATGTGGTGTCTGTCACTGCTCGGGGAGCCACCGCTGGCGGTGTCTATCCTGTCCCCACACCCCCTCAGGGCCAGCAGCCCCAGAACTCGGCATTCTTTGCCGCAAGGGCTCAGGCCGAGGCCTCCGACAGGCTGCGGCAGAGGGTGGCGCCGGCTCTGAGACGGGAGAAGCCGTCGTGTAGATTGGCTGGGCTGGGCCGGGGCGCTGGGCACCACGCGCAAACCAGGCGGCCCGGGGTGGGGGGGAGGCCCAGCCGCCTCTCGGGCCCCGCGGCCCTGACTCACGGCCTCTCTTCTTGGTGTAGATGCAGGTCAGGGCCAGGTACTCCCAGAGCATCTCCAGCAGGTAGTCCAGGTTCAGCTTCATGCCACAGCTGCCGGGAGGAAGGGGCCAGTCAGAGCATCCAGGGCTCCCGGCACCGAGGCCGGTGCGGCCCATCTGGTGCCCGTGGGGCACACAACCGCAGGCCTGACGGCGCTTCAGCTGCCAACGCCTCGTCACCGTCACGTTCACGCCCGGCACGGCTCGCCGTCGCTCCGGGGCCCTGCGGAGGGCACAGGGCACCGGTGGCAGCTGGGGTGGTCAGAGGCAGAGGACAACGCAGAGCCCACCCCCCGAGCGGCCCAGGGCTGCCCGGCAGGGGTTTCAGCGCTGCGGTGACCCCTGGCTTGGTCACCGCCAGGGGTGAGTGGGGACCCGGCCTCCCTGCGACGCATGTGAGCAGGTACGGGGGTCGCCTGCAGGGCCCTGGGGACGGGGCCCGGACGCAGCGGCAGGAGGGGAGCCGAGCTGTCCTGTGGGAAGGACACCCGCTCTCTGCTGCTCTTCGTGGCCGCTAGGGACGCCCAGGAAGCAGTCCTCCCGTGGGCCCAGGACCCCCCCTCCTCCTCAGTCCCCGAGGTCCCGCTCCCCAAAGGCCAAGCATCACCGTGATGCCGCAGGGCACCTGGGTGGAGCTGGGGAGCCAGCAGGGCGGGCACAAAGCCAGGCCGCCCCGACAGAGGGCGCCGCAGCCATGGCGGCCAGAGCGCAGGCGGCTCCCGGGACCCACCCCTCAGAGGAGCCCCCACCTGAGGACTTCAGTCCCTTCGCCCTCCCAGCGGAGGTGACAGAAGCCACATCTTCCAGGGCCTCAGGAGCAGCGGGCTACAGCCTGGCGCTCTCTGGGGGTCCACAGTTAACTGCTAAGCCACGAGGCTGCTAACCGCTCTTGCTCCCAGACCCTGGTGGATGAAGTCCTCCTGTTTTCTTAGTCGGAGCTTTTACCCATCACCCACCTGCCCCAGACGGGTTAGGGGGACTCGGCCAAGGCCACCAGCAGCTACCGGGATGGCCTCCGCCACCCGGGGACGCGCAGAGGCCTGACAGATGGACTCCCACTCAGAGAGGGCGGCCGTGAGCCTCACCTAATGACCACACTGTCAGGTTTCCGGGCCAGGCGGTCCACTTCCTCCATTGAGATCTGGTCGATTTTGTTATAAACCTGGGGTTGGAGAGGGGGAGGGGGTGTTGGGGAATGAGAGGAACAGAGCCCCACCTGCTGACTCAAGGACGGGGAGAGGCTGAAGGGGCCTGAGGCCCCCGGAGAGGCTGGGCTGGGCTGGCGCTCCGGGGTCAAGCGCGAGGTGCCTGCGGGACTCAAGCAGCCCTGGGGTGAGGGCCCCCCCCCACGTGGCTGCCCCGGGGGCGGCACCACTTACATACAAGCAGGGCATGTACACGCGGTTGCCCACGATCACGTCTATGAACTCGTCCGCGGAGCAGTCTTCTCGGAAGAGCACCTCCGCGTTGAAGATCTCTGAGGAGCTAGCGTTAAGGGCAACCTGCGGGCCGGCAGCGCCCCCCCGCCCCCCTGCCCCCGCCGCCAGCAGGGCCTGAAACAGCCGGCTGCGAGATACGCTGCCGAGAGGGGCCGTAAGGTTATCTGCTTTCACGGTTTTACATGACTTTAACGTTTGGGGAGCTCCCTTACTTTTCTCAAGGAAGCACAACGTGTAAGGGGTTCAATCAATATTTTAAATCTTTGCTGTTACAACAGAAGAAACGACGCGCTTGCCAGGATCGCCAAGGCAGCCAGTTCCAGAGCCTGGGGCGCTGGACCCGCTCCCCCTACGACGCGAGCTCCCCCACCCCCTGCCCCACCCCGCCCCGCGGCCACCTTGCCTCCGCTCCACCCCCCCTCCCCCAGCCTGGCCACACCTGGCCCCCCAGGGTCTCCCCGAGGCCTCCCCAGCCCAGGAGGCCCTGTCCCTCGCCATCTCATCTTGCTTCCACACGTGACTGGCCTCGTACCCTGCAAGGAGCCAGGAGTGCACGGCGGCGGCCCGGCCAGCCTGAAGCTTGGGGGGCGTGAGGCAAAGGGGACAGAAGTGCCTCATGTGAGCTGGCCTCAGCTTTCCTGCGGCTTGGACGGAGCTGGGTGGTGTGGGCGGTCTGCGTCACCCGGGCCTCTGCTGCCCGAGGGCCACGGCCCCCCTCTCGCACCTTCGGGAAGGATGCTGTACTCGTGTAGGATCAGCTGCACCAGCTTCTCCGAGCACTGGGTCAGCGCGACCGTCGAGTTGAAGGAGATGCCGCCTCCTTTCTTGGGCTGGAGGAGAGAGAGGGGTGATGCTGACAGAGCGGCAGCCGCAGCCCGCACCCCTCACCCCGCGGGCCACGGCCGGTCCCACCCCCTTGCCGAGGCTCAGGAGCCGAGGCCTCACCTTGAAGTAGATGTTGGGCTTGTGCTTGTTGAGGCGGATGCCGACCGACCCCAGCTCCTTCTCCAGCAGGGACCTGGTGGAGCCCCCGCGGCCTTCACAGGTGCCCGTGCGGCCCCCACTCTCCACGGCCGGCCCTCCCGCACCCGCCACCAGCCGCTGAACGTCCCCTCCCAGCAACCGAAGGTGCTGAGGAGGAGCCCCAGACCCTCTGGCCGGCCCGAGGGGAGATCGCCTGGTGTGTGGCCAGCGTGCAGATAGGCCTGCTGTGCCCTCAGCCGCAGGCCAGGGCGTGAGCAAGGCTCTGCTGTTTGGGGCCGGGCTCCCGGCAGACGCTGGGCAGTAACGGGGCACCCAGGCCCCCGCAGGCAGGAGCCAGAGCCAGGGTAGCACGGCACAGCCCCATCCTCCAGACACAAGCCTCTGGGGAGGCTGCCCCAGGCCGCCTGCACTGGGCGTAGCGGTGGGCAGTCCCGCCACTGCCTCCACGTGGCAGGGCGCCCAGCACCCCTGGAACCACCCACCACGAGCTCAGGGACACACGGGCGGTAGCCGCAGTGTTCTGTTCCCCCCGCAGGGCCTTTCCAGGCGTGTCAGCCTGCCCCGTCCCAACCGCGGACCTCTGCACCTCTCCCTTGGTGGCATCCAGCATCATGATGACGACGTCGGCTGTGCGTGCCACGGCGATCACCTGCCGGCCACGGCCCTTCCCTGGTCAGGGGGGAGGAACGTGGTTACACAGTGACATGGGCAGGACCGCGGGACGCCCCGCCCCCAGCCCACGGCGCAGACTCCTGCCCCTTTCCGACCCGCACCGCCGCTGCCACGTGCCACCCCCGGGCTGGCACTTCTCTTGAGCCCTGTCTTACTCGTGGAAACGTGTTTTAGGAGGAACCCCGACCCCAGCGCCTGGGGAGGAAAAGCGCCCCCCGCTGCCCCCGCCCCCCCCCACGGGCCCTGCGCTGGATGCTCCCCCACCACCTGCCCACGCGACCCGCAGAGCCACGCTGGGCCGTCGGTGTCGTCTGCCTGTTGCAGACACGAGAAAACCGAGGCCTGGCTTAGAAACGCTCAAGCACCTGCCCAAGACCACAAAGCTACGTGGTTCCGGGATGTGACGAGTCCGCCCCTCACGGAACGAGGGTTACAGAGAGGAAGCAGCAGAAGGCACGGGGGGAGGGGCGGTAGAGGCGCCACCAAGGTCAGACCCTGCCGTCAGACAACCGGAGAAGGCAGGCGCCAGGCCAAGGGCGCACAGCCACCTGGGGACCGAGGTCACGGCGGGGGGCCCGGGGGTCTCCAGGGGCCTCCTGACCACAGCGGGGGAGCCTCCCCGCGGGGGCCAGGCCTCCTCCTGCTGGCTGGGAGGGCAGGGTCCTGGGGGCCACCATCGCTCCCCGCGCCAATCCAAGCAGGCAGGAGCTCGCCCTGATACGGGCGGCGGGCCCGGGACCCCGGGGAGGAGGCTCAGCTCCAGCCCCGCACCCCACAGGCGCACGGTCGTTCAGGGCCGACGCCCGGCCGGCCGCGAGAAGGAAACGACGACGCTCGCTCAGTCACAGCCGCGTCAGAGGTCCGCACGGAGCTGGCACCTGGCAAGGGAGGGACGACCCCAGCGGGCAGCCACCTGCCACCAAAGCTGAGGGCGTGTCCCACCTCGGAGAACAGGGCTCCAGGACTAGGGCTCCGCCGCCACGCGCCCACCCCCGGCGGGGTCCGCCGCACGCTGGGCGTGGGAACCAAAGCCGCCTGGTGAGCCGTGCGACCCTGGGCAAGTCACCCGCCTCCTGGGCCTCGGTCCCCTCAGCCCTGAGGCTACAGTCCCTCAGGGACAGAGCACGGGCCCGGGAGCGGCTGTGAGCCCAACCCTGCCGCCAACCGTCCACAGGCGCCCACAGCGGGGGCCCGGGTTCCACCCCGCCCCTCCCACCTGCTCCCCCTCCCACCTTGTGCCGCGCCTTCGATGATCCCCGGAAGGTCCAGGAGCTGGATGTTGGCGCCTTTGTACTAGGATGCAGGAAAGGAGGTAAGGCAGGGCCGGCGGGCTGCGAAGGGGCCTCCCGGGCCAAGTCTGAGCCGCGCCCCCACCCCAGCCAGCCTGGCGCAGACCATGTCCCGCAAACCGAGGGGCCGCCTGGAGGGCGGGAGTTTTTATAAGCCCCCAGCAGCCACTGCTGACAGTAACAGCTCTTCACAAGGAAACCGCCTCACGGTGGGAGGCCCGAGGCCACAGAACCCCAGCTGCCCGAGGCTCCAAAGCTTCTCGGGGAGCAGAAGGAGCCAGCCGGCCACGGGCGGCCCGAGCCGGGGCGGTGCGGGGCACAGAGGGGCACCGGGGGGAGCTGTGCATGCTGGCGGACTCTCGGAACCAGCCAGGACTGCAGGACGGGCCAGGCGTCCCTGGGGTCCCGGCAGCGCCAGCCCCCAGCAGTGTCTGTGCTTGAGGGCAGAGCAGCTCAGCCCAGAGCCGCCCCCCGCACATGACGCACACGCACGCACGCGCACGCGCGCGCACGCACACGCACGCACGCACGCGCGCGCACGCACACGCACGCACGCACGCGCACAAACACACACACGTGCGCTCACCCTCCCTCCTGGGATCCGGCAAACCCTGACTTACTTCAATGACCCCAGGGATGCAGGTCAGGGTTGTGAACTCATAGGACGCAGCCTCACTGGCCGTGGAGGTCATCAGGCTCAGGAAGGTGGACTGGGAGAAAGCAGGTCGTTCGTTGCAGGGGGGGACCTGCCCCACCTCCAGGAGAAGCCCGGGTGTGGGAGCCTGCGGCGCAGGGAGACCCCCGTTCCCCCGGCTGGGGTGCGATGAGAACAGCTGGAAAAGTCACCTCTGGCCCTGCCCGGGGGGTTCAACACCACAGGGCCGCCCTGTGCCTGAGGCCTCAGGCCTGTCTCGGGTGGACCCAGGGACCTGGTTCCTAAGGGGGCTCCCCTGCTACGCTGGGGCCCATCCCCAGCTCCACGGAACCTCCAGACCCTCCCGGGCCCAGAGAACTTGGAGCAGGTGTCGGTCCCACGGCACACAGCTGCTGCTCCCAGGAGGGCAAGGAGGCAGGGACCCTCCCGCCTGAGAGCGCGGCCGGTGGCGCGGGGCTGCGAGGGAGGGTGGGAGGGGAGCGGGGAAGGATCCGGACGGGACCTCGCATCTGGCCCACGGCGGGAGTGGGGCCACACCCAGCCGGGACTGAGAGACCCGGCCTTCGGTCCTGCTTCTGCTGGGGACCCGGGACCTCGTCCCGGTCCCGACCTTGTGAAGGAGGTGACAAGGCAGGGGGAGCGCAGCAACCATTGCTGATGGACGCTGTGGCCCAGAGGCCAGCAAAGCGGTGGGCAGTGCCAGGAGGGCAGCCCGGCCCGGCCCGGCGCCCCCATCCTAGTCAGCAGGAAGCCGGGGCACAGCTCACTCACACGCCCTCAGGCCCCTGGGACCCGAAACAGGGCTCGTGAAAGAATCACAGGCCTCAGATCACAAAGTCTCTGCCCAGGGGCCCTCTTGGAAACTTGAGGAAACGTAAAAACCTGGTGGGGTGGACAGGTGTGGACAGACGGGCGGCCCTGCGAGCCGTGGTTGCCAGAGGCCAACCTGGGGGACGCCCCCGAACCTGTCTGGCCCCTGCAGGAGGGCGGCCCGTGCCCGCTTGTGCTCAGAGAGCCCAGATTCCCAACAGGGCCCAGACCCCAAGGGCACAGCTCTCGGTCACTAGAGTGGCTCCTCCCGGCCTGGGCTTCTCACCCGGGAGAGAAGGCCTAGCAGGCTGGAGAGTAAGATGGAGAAAAAGGCTAAGACGAGCGAATCCACGGCAACAGCCTAGGAGTCAAAGCCTGGCTGTGCTCGCCGGCCGCCCGGGGGTCACACCCGGTCAGTCCAGGGCGCCCCGCCACCCTCGCTCCCCGACGGCCTCCGCCTCGAGGTCCCCTCCTCGGGGCTCTGCTCACACACCTGCTCACAGGGCAGCCGCCCCGCTCCGCGCGCCGGCCCTTCCCCCCTCCTCCGCGAGCTCGGGGCCGAGCGGGCAGGGGCAGAACGTGCCCGGCACGAGGCGCACACTCAGCGAACGTGTGTGCTCGGGGACAAGGCAGAGGCCGGCGGGGCCCCGGGGAGGCTGGGTCTGCCGCGCCCTGGAGCCGGCTCGGAGAGGAGGGAGGGGCGCGGCCGCGGCAGAGCGGAGACCAGCCAGCTTCCTCCCCGAGGCCCGCGGTGCCCATCACTGACCTTACCCACAGAGGGGAAGCCGATCAGCGCCGCGCGGGCGTCGCCCGACTTCATGACGTCGAAGCCCTCGCCTTTGGACGAGGACGACTTGGAGGGCTCCAGGAGCTGGGCCCGGTACTTGGCGAGTTTTGCTTTCAGCAGGCCCAGGTGATACTCGGTGGCTAAAAGAGCACAGGACAGAGGGTGAGCGCCCCGGGTGGGTTGGGGGGGTCCCGCGCGCAACCAAATACACGCGACCGAGTGTTGGCCGGGGCCCTCAGAGCCAGGCAGCAGCCGACAGACAGACAGACACGACCCCATGTCAGTGGCTCTCAGCCAGGGCGGCGCCGCTCCTGGGGGCATCCCGGAGGGCGCTTGCAGGTGTCGCTGTGATGGTGAAGTGACGGTGAAGTCTTCACGGTCACTTATCAGGCAGGAGCCGGGGAAGCCTGCAGCTCTACAAGGTGTTAAGTCAGACCAGCAGAGCCAAGAACTGTCCCGTGTCGCAGGGCCACAGAGGGAGCCTGGATTGGGATCTCTGGGGCCCAGAGCCTCACAGGGCATTTTTACAGTGTTAACAGACACTGACATTCCCAGGAGTGGAGCTACTGTGTATGCTGAGGGAAGACTATGGCATGTTTTGTTTGAAACTTTACCTAGACGGGCTTGCCTGCTTGGGACCCCAGGCTGCCAACAGGGAGGCCTCGTGTAGGGGACGTGAGTCACCCACACGACACACCTGCATCGTCCGCACTGTGGCTGCCACGTGCCCAGTGATTCTGCCCAGAGGTGCAAACACCTCCCCTCCTCCTTGTAACTTCACTGTATCTTGGCTGTGCCCCTACGTTCACATATTGAAATAAACCCTATTTTAATTATAAATTACTTTCCTTTTTCTCCTCCTTGATAACGATTTTTTTCCAAATTCTCATGTACATAAGTTACACTACTGCTAGGGAGCTGCCTTGCAGGGCGGCACGGGGTGGGTACAGGACCTCAGCTACGTGTCCTGCTGCTGTGGTCAGGTGACCGGCCTGGCCACTTCCCGTCTCCACCACTGTCCCGCTCCTTCACACAGTCCAGCCGCCCATTCTCGCCTCAGGACCTTTGCACTTGCTACCCCATTTCAACCTCACCTTCCCAAGGCTGGCTCCTTCTCAGCTCAATGTCACCTCTTCAAAGAGGCCTCCCCTGCCCAGTCACGCAGAGGCAATGTTACGCAGAGCTTTAAGAGCCTGTGTTGGAATTCTATCCTAAAATTACGGGCCATTTTACTTTGGAAAAGTTACTTAGCCTCCTTGTGCATCAGTTTCTTAATCTGCAAAATAGGGATGTTAGCGGTGATAACGACTTCAGCAGGTTTCTGTAATTAAAGAAAGCTCTGGGAGCAATGACCGGCACATAGCAAGCTCTCAATACAAGCTGGTTATTGTTACCGTCTGCAGTGACCCCCACCCCTGCCAGGCCCCTCGCCGGTCCCATTTGTTGCCTTCATGGCTTCTCAGCACCATTTGAAACCAGAGCCGACCCTGGAATAATACGGGTTTGAACTGCACGCGTCCACTTATATGGGAATTTTTTTCAGTGATATCACAGTGCTGCATGGTCCGCGGCTGACTGAATCTGTGGCTGCAGAACCGTGGACACGGAGGGCTGGCTATCGGATGCGGCATTCTCAGATCGTGGGATCTGCGGTGGGTCCCGGAACCAATCCCCCCCTCCCCCATACCGAGGGACGACTGAATCTTGTTTCTTTGCTTCCCTCCCTCCAGAAGGGCAGGATCCCCAGCTTCCGGTGTGGTGCTCAGGAAGTGTTTTGGCACGTGAATGAGTGAATTGAGGGCAGTGAGAAGTGGTCAAGGACAGGCTCAGCAAGTCAGGTTCACGTGGTCCTTTCTGTCACCCCAGCACATGAGACTCTGAGCATCTCTGAAGGGAAGGACTAGGTCTTGATCCCTTAATCACCTTTACATCCCCTCCTGGACCACTGCCAAAGAGGCAGCATCTCAAGCCTCTCTGCTACTTTCCTTGAGCCCCATGGATGATACTCCGCAGGGCAGCCAGGGGGAGCTTTTAAAACAGAAGTCTGTGCTGCTTAATACCCTCCACTAGCTTCCACTGCCCTTAGAACACATCCTGGACTCTTTCGCATGACCTACAAGGCCTACACGACTGGCCCACTCCCTTCCCATCCTGCACTCCAGCCCCTGACCTTCAGCACCTTCAACAAGCCAAGTTCATTCTTGCCTCAGGGCCTCTGCACCAGCTGTTTCCTCTGCCAGGAACAGTCTCACTCCAGGTCTTTGCATGGCTGGTTCCTTCTTCTCACTCTGGTCTCAGCTCAAACGTCCCCACCTCATGGTGGCCTTCTCTGATCATCCGACCTTAGTAGCCCCAGCCCCTACCCTGACACGCTTGCTACATCACCCTAGTTTGTCTCCACAGCGTTCATTATTGGTTGAAATTATCTTGTGTATTCAGCTACCAGTTTACAGATGGTCCACTGAAAGGTCAGCTCCATGCGGGCAAGGAGGTGCCGGCTGTTCACTGCTTTAACCGCAGTGCCTGGCACCTAGTAAGGGTTCCACAAGTATTTACAGAATGAGAGTGAAGGAAGCCCCCCAACTTCACAGCCAAGGGAGGACAGACACCGAGACCAACCACCGGCTTCCTTCCTTATCCTGCAACCCCACAGCAGAGCTGGTCAGACGCTGGGCCTCGCCCACCACAGCCAACCACATCTCTCACTACTCCATACCCTCCTTCTCATCTAGACTCTTCTCCTCACTCTCTTATGAACATGCCGTGCTCACCTCAGCTCCCGTGTCTTTGCCTCAGCAGTGCCCCTCTCCTGGAATCCCCTCCCCTCAACCAGCTCAAGTCCCACCTCCTCCTGGAAGCCTTTTTGGGTGTCACCGGTCTCCTCGCCTCACTGCTCCTCTCCTCTGAGCTCCCGCAGCCCTTACAGTCTGCGCCCAGATCTGATGCTTCATCAAGTGCTACCTACGCTGCGGGATTCACTTTAATACCGGGTGCTCACATGCGTCCAGTGCTTTGCAAACAGAATCTGGTTTAACTTAGCTGTGCGCTAAGAGGGGGCACGGGGTTATTACCCTCATTTGCAGAGGAGGACACTGAGGCTCAAAGAGGTGAGGTGACTTCCCAAGCTTTCACAGCAGGTACGAGGTGAAGCCGGGGTGCAAACCCAGGTCCGCCAGACTCAAGTCCTGACTGCCTCCACCCCACCGAGGGGCTCCGGGCGGCTGGCGAGGCTGCACCTGTGGGGGGGGGGGTCTCCTCCCGGACTTCCCCCCACAAAGGAGCAAAGCGCCAATCCACCAGGCCCGACCGCCAGGAGACCCGGCTTCGAACCCCGACCCCGTCTTTCCGGGTCGGATGCTTGCTCCGTATGCTGGGGTTCTCTTCTCGGCCCCCTGGTCTAGCCCTGATCCGCGCCCTCCGGATCCCGCCCGGCCCCTCCGGCTACGGCAGCACCCCGCGCCCGCCGCAGACGCCCCGCCGGGCCGGCCCTCACCCTTGTTCTTCTGCGTGCGGGCGATCTCCTTCTCGATCTCGGAGATCTTCTCCAGGATCCCCATGGCGGCGGCTGAACCAGGCGCACAGGCGAGACAGACTGCAGTAGCTCCGCGAACTCCGGCCCGTCGGCGGCGGCAGATCAGCGTCCGCCGGAAGTCCACCGAGAACGGCGTCCGCGTGCGACCGGTGCGCAGGGATTCAGAGTCCGGCCGGGCGACGTCGAGCGCAGTGCCAGACGCTATTGGTTCCGCCCGCTGGGCCGGCGGGGCTGGGGAGGGGTGGGGATGGGCCGGGCCGGGGCGTGGCCAGGCCGGCGCGGGCGAGGCCCGGCGAAGATGTGCAGGAGCGGGTCGTGGGAGACCGAAAGGGACACTCCTGCGGTGGACTCCGCACTGCGGGTCCCCAGCGCAGCCGACTTTGCTGGTGTAAAGAAAAGGCGCTGAGCTGAAAGTCTGGTGGCTTATTTTGTGTGGAGGTTAAATGCGGGTCCCCAACCTAGCCTACTACCTGCCTCCTGATAGGACGCAGTATAGACAGCATCTGTTATGCGGAATTCTTGCCAAAAAATACTGTGTCTGAATTTAGACCTGAGGAAACATCAGACAAATCTAGAAAGTGGTACATTTTATGGCACAAGTGGCCTGTCTTCAAAATTGTCAATGATGTAGGTGGAGGGGCTGGCGGTAGGGGAAGGACTGTTCTAGATTAAGAGATGTTAAATACAACGTGTGGACCTTGCCTGGATTCTGGTTGACAAATTTTTGTAAATATATTTATTTATTTTTGGCTGTGTTGGGTCTTCGTTGCTGCGTGTGGGCTTTCTCTAGTTGTGGAGAGCTGTCTTCTCATTGCGGTGGCTTCTCTTGTTGCAGAGTGCGGGCTCTAGGCGCGCAGGCTTCAGTAGTTGTGGCGCACGGGCTGTTGCTCCGTGGCATATGGGCTCTTCCCTGACCAGGGCTCGAACCCGTGTCCCCTGCATTGGCAGGCAGATTCTTAACCACTGCGCAACCAGGGAAGTCCCGTCTGGTTGAAAATTTAAAAAGCAGTTATGAGAAGACATTCTTAGGACAATTGGGAAAAATCTAACTTGGGATAGAATATTAGATATTACAGAGTTATTGCTAATTATCTTGGGTGTAATTATGTAGGAGATTTTCTTTATTCTTAGCAGATGCACGTAGTGGTGTTCAGGTGTTGTCTTTGTCTGCTCAGACTTCCATCACAAAATACCGTTCACTTCAACAGAAGAATTTAATTTGCTTACAGTTCTGGAGGCTGCAAGTCCTCCCGCATCAGGGTTGCCAGAATAGTGGGTTCTGGTGCAAGTCCCATTCCTGCCTTACAGACCACCGCCTTCTTGCCACATCCGTACGTGGCCTTTCCTCGGGGAGTGTGCGCAGGGGGAAAGAGAGACAGAGAGAGAACTTGCTGATGATTCTTCTTATGAAGGCACTGATCCCATTAGGAGAAGCCCCCTCTTATGACCTCAATTGACCCCCAAAACCTCCCAGAGGCCCATCTCCAAATACCATCACACTGGGGGCTAGAGCATCAACGTATGAATTTGGGGAGGTGACACAAACATTCAGTCCACAACAGGGGTTAAAAGGTCATGATGTCTATACCTTACTTTCAAGTGTGTGTGTGTGTGTGTGTGTGTGTGTGTATATATATTCAGAGAAAGTGTGAAGGAAATGTGGCATTATGTTCACACTTCTTGAACCTGGGGGAAGGGTGTGTGTGTGTGTATGAATTACTCTTTCAACTTTCCTGCATGTTTTTAATACAAAGTTGGGAGTAGGGAGCAGGTCACTGGAAATCACGCTGTGTTCAGATCCAAGGTTCATAACTGTGTGCGCTTGGTTAAGTTTCTTAACCTCTCTGAGCCTGTTTCTACACCCTGAAAACAGGGATAACATGGTTGCTGTATAAATGAAATAGTAGATAAAGTTTGCTGGCTCAAAAGTCCTCCTTGAATGCCAGAGCCACTGTCGGTCATGTGTCCTCCGGGGGTGTCACATCCTCCCCAGACTCAGCCCACGTCTACCAAATGCTTATTATGCACCAGGCTCCAGGTTGGACAGGGGTGTCGTAAGCTCCAGCTTGCGGCTCTCCTCCTCCTCTGACAAAGCAAGGTTACAAGCCGTGCAAAGTGCCTGGCCCAGCGGGGCTCAAGCTATTCACGGGAGGCCTGAGATATGAAGTCCAGGGACCCCAGGGTAACAGGCAGAACATCTACGTCTGCGGGCTCTGTGAAGTTCAGAGAAGATGGGAGGTGAAAGCCTCTGGGAACTGGGCAGTCCAGGCAAGCGTGGAGCCTCGGCCCGGAGCAGGGGGAAGGTCCTGATTCTCTCTTCCCCAAGACGCGGCTCCCCGCTTTGACTGCTACCACCCTTGTGCCCACGGAGGCGTGTTCACTACCAGTTTACATTTGGGGAGGTGGAAATGTCCTGGAACGCGACTCACCTTTCAAGAGTCCTGGCACCTCTGCTGTTGCGTCTGCTTCACTCGCAATCCCCGGGGGCCTGTTTCTCCGTAAATATTGTGATATCAGGCCTACTCCCAGGGTCAAGGGAGAAAAACGAAATATCAAGCGTCTTCTAGGCAACGGGGCCTTTCCTGCTGGGAAGGTCTGGGTCCTCCAAACCCAAAGCTGGGAAGCCAACTACCAACCTCGCGTGTTCACGTCACCCGAGGAATCTCTGAGAAAGAGTATGCAAACTTCTGAAGTGGCTGCCACTGGAACTGTAAAATATTTGATTTGTGCATCAAAGGATACTATCAACCAAGTGAAAAGGAAACCCACGGAATGGGAGAAATATCTGCAAACCATATATTGGATAAGGGCTTAATACCCAGAATATATACAGAAGTCATTAGTCAACAGTAACACAACAACCTGATTTTTTTTTTTTTTTGCGATACGCGGGCCTCTCACTGTTGTGGCCTCTCCCGTTGCGGAGCACAGGCTCCGGACGGACGCACAGGCTCAGCGGCCACGGCTCACGGGCCCAGCCGCTCCGCGGCACGTGGGATCTTCCAGGACCGGGGCACAAACCCGCGTCCCCTGCATCGGCAGGCGGACTCTCAACCCCTGCGCCACCAGGGAAGCCCAACAACCTGATTTTTTAAATGGATGAACGACTTGTGTAGACATTTCTCCAGAGAAGATATACGGATGGCCAAAAGCACGTGGAAAGATGTTCCACATCACTAGTCATTAGGGAAATGCAAATCAAAACCACAATGAGATAACGCCTCACACCCGTTAGGACGGGGTGTGTATGTGTGTGTCTGTATTTTATATATATATATATATATATATATATATATAGAGAGAGAGAGAGAGAGAGAGAGAGAGAGAGAGAGCGAGACAGAGAGAGAGAGAGAGAGAGCGTGAGCGAGCGAGAACAAGTGTTGGTGAGAACACGGAGAAAGTGGAACCCTCGTGCACTGTTGCTGGGAACGTGAAATGGTGCAGCCAACTGTGGAAAACAGTATGCGGGTTCCTCAAAAGTTAAAAATAGAACTACCATATGATCTGGCAATTCCGCTTCTGAGTACGTATCCAAAAGTGAAAGCAGAGACTTG
Organism: Kogia breviceps; assembly: GCF_026419965.1. Classification (NCBI taxonomy): domain Eukaryota; kingdom Metazoa; phylum Chordata; class Mammalia; order Artiodactyla; family Physeteridae; genus Kogia; species Kogia breviceps. The sequence goes on along the minus strand of NC_081328.1, from coordinate 1,216,437 downwards.
AAGAGGAATTTGTACACCCGTGTTCATTATCCGCAATACCCCCAAACCGGGAGTAACCCAAGTGTCTGCTGATGGATGAACGGATAAACAAAGGGCGGTCTATACACACAATGGAATATTATTCAGCCTCAAAAAGGAAGGAAATTCTGACGCATGTTAAGTGAGACAGGCCAGCCACAAAAGGACAAACCCTGCAATTCCACTTACAGGAGGTCCCCGGAGCCGACAGGTCCACAGAGATGGCAAGCAGAAGGGTGGGTGCCAGGGGCCGAGGGCGGGGAGTTGGTGTCCAGTGGGGGACTGAGCTCCACTTTGGGAAGATGGAAAAGTTCCGGAGATGATGGAGGTGATGGATGCACAACACGATGAATGTGCTTAACGCCACTGAATTGTACACTTCAAAGTGGCTAAAATGGTAAATGTATACTGTGAATATTCTACCACAATTTTTAAAAAACCTCATTACGTATGATAGTATGAAATAATTTGCCCGCAAAACCTTTGGAGCACTTTCCTTCCCTCCCACACTTGCTCTGATTCCCACTGGCCTCTACCAGTCCGCGCAAGCCGCTCCCTCAAGGTCAGAAGTTACCTTCACGCGGCTGGACGCCACGGTCAGCCCTGAGCGTCATGGACACAGCGGGTCCCTCCTCCTCCCGAAGGCCCTGCCGTCCCGTGGCCCGCAGGACCCCAGCTCCCTGGCCTCCCTGCCATCCTCTCCTTCCACCGCGGATCCCTCCTCACTGCCGTGAGCACCCCCATCTCATGGTTTTAAACACCCTGTGTAGATGCTGACAGCTCTCCATCCTCATCTCCAGTCCAGACCTTCCTCCTGAATTTCAGGGCTGCACGGCCACCATCACTTGGAGTCTTACTTGTATTTCCCTCAGCCTTAATGCGTCCAAAACTGAGCTCCCCTCAGACCCACCCCCCCACCCGCCGTCGGCCGCTGCGCCCGATGACCCGCTGTCCCGGGCACCAGCCACCTGGGAGCGGCCACGCGTACGGGGCGCAACATCACCCCCCAGACCCGGCCACCAGAAACCCACCGCCCGATCCTCACGGGCCCAGGGCGATCGCGGGCGGCCCAGTTGGAGCCGGACCAGCCTGTGGCCGCGAGTGCCCACGGCTGGAGGGGCGGGACCCCCCACCTGCGCCACGTGCACTGGAGATGGGACGCGCGGTCCAGGTGCATCTTCCCGGAAGCAGCTGTCCGTCGCGGCTCTGTGCTTTCTCAGATCCTGGATTCCTCGGCTGGGCATCCGCTCACCACAGGGCCAATTACAGCTTCTGACTCTCCGCATCGCTGCTGCCCCCCCAGAGCCAGCCCGTTTGCAGGGGAGGCAAGGGCTCCCCCTCCCCCGTGTGGCTCTCCCACACAGGCCACCACCCCGGAGCCCACGGTGCTGCTACACACCTTCTCATGCATCTGTCAAGCCACTGTCCAGGGCCCGATCCGCCCAGGGCCAGGCAGCCGCATGCCCCAGGCCCGCCCGAATCACTCCAACTAGCCGGCCCTACACGGTTTGCCCCCCTCCTCCCCCGCTTCCCTCGGAAAGCCCAACGAAGACCCTGGTCTCTGTTTACCTTCTGCCCCAAACCTGGTGCTCCCCACGCGGCCCCGCGTGGCGGGCGAGCTCCCTCCTCTTGAGAAACGTAAGCCATACAAATCTCTCCGTGTCTGCGCTCCGACACCTCCGTGAATCAAACGCCGGCGGCGAACCAATGAGACGGTGACCCCAACTACCACAGAGGCTGCCGCTTCTTCCCAAAGCCTCGGACCCCCCGGGCGGCTCTCGCTGTTAGACTTCCCAGGCAGCCTGCCAGCTTTACCCTCTCCAGCTCGGCAGCGGGCCCCCACTGGTCTCCACGTGCCCCTTCCGTCCCTCCACCCGGGAAGATCCTTTAAAAGCGGCATCGGGTCCCACCCCGCCTCCTCCCACATCCTCCGACGCCTCTCCTCTCTCTGAGGAAAGCCGGAGTCCTGATCCTGACAGCGACCGACAAGGTCCCACGGGGCCCGAGCCTCCTACGCACCCCACCCCGCTGCCCCCTCTGCCTGGAGGGCTCAGCCCCACACGTCTGCGGGGCTCGCACCCACCTCCAGGCCTTTGCTCGATGTCACCCGACCGTCTTTGCAACCAGCGCAACCCACGGGGCACCCCCGCCTGCCGCAGCTGTGCCGGCTCTTTCCTCGTAATGCTTGTCCCTCAACACCGTCTAACAGACACGGAGTCTTTCCTGTGTCATCGCCATGTATCCCCCTGCTGGGACACAGGCCGTTCTCGGGGGCCGTCACGTGTGGGCGTGTGTCACAGGCACCCAGGACTGCGGCCAGCACACAGCAAGCGCACCTGGGGAAGGTGAACGCTGACGTGGGAGAGGCTACCGCCGTCCCTTCTCTTTATTTCCCGGGCTCTGAGGTTCCGGATGGGGAGGAAGTCTCACTGGCTCCGTCCACACACCAGCCAAGCAGCAGGCTGGCATCTCTACCCCGACATCGCCCAGCAGGTAACCCCGCTCTGCGGGCCAGCTCACAAGCCTGCAGGCCTCAGCACTCATCACGCGGATGTCCCCCCCGGTGTTGGAACCCCCTGCGGGGGCCCAGAAACCTCCACAGCCACAGGGCCAGAAAGGGGGTTGGTTTCTTCTAACAGAACCGTTTTGCTTTAGAAATAGGACAGACTCACTGCTTAAATACCTTTATTGTTTTTTAAAAATTATTTGGACATGGATAGCTCTGCAAAATACCTCTCCCGTCCCAAAGCCTCAAACCCTTTCCACATGTACTCTCTAAAGAAACAAAATACTCACTTTTTGCCCATTCAAATCTAATTTTTAAAAACATGTAAGATTCAAAATCAAATATTATTTTTCTTTCCCAGAACGCGTTAGTAACTTTCAACCACGACGCACGTACTCAAAGGCATTTCTTTTTAAAAATTAGCTTATCTGACTATTTACGAGGAAAAAAAAAATCAATTCAAGGCCTTAGAATATAAATTCCCTGTTTCTGAAAGCAAAAGACATTGAAAAGCCCCCTTTGCTCCCCTGGAGTCTGTGCTGCGCACATCACCACAGAACCAGCAGGCAGGCGGACCGTCTGCTTCACGGGAGGCGTCGCTTAGTTACGGTGGGACCGCAGCTGCGACGCCGTCAAGTCTGCGAGGACGGGTGGGTGGGAGGGGACGACACCAGCAGGGGTGGCGAGGCTGCGAGTGCGACGGCACGGAGGGTGGCTGAGCACAGCAGGAGCCGAGGCCTGAGAGTGGGGTCGGGGAGGCGGCAGGGAGTGTGCATCTGCCCTCGCCTCTCGCTGATGAATACGAGAGTCAGCCAAAAACGCTGCACGTGGAAGCAGAGGCACGTGGGTTACGAGAAGGCTCGGGAAAGAATGACCTCGGCTGGGGATGGCCGCCCGAGCTCCTGCGGGAACTGAGTCAGGGCAGGTGGTCTGGGGGCTGCTCAGAGGATGTGGAGACCACCCCTTCTGCATCCTAGACAGACAGGTTTGTACGAGAGCCAAGCTTCATCACAGGTGTGTCCCAGAGAGCTGGCAAAGGGTACCACTTCTTCATCCCCAAACACCGCTGCACTTGACCCCTGGCTCAGCGAGGAAGCCAGCCCACAACAGAGCCCGGCCCGCCTGGGCAGCCGAGCAGCAGCGCCGCGCAGACACCCTGCCCTGCCCACTGGAGGACACACACACGGGCCCCGACAGGCTCCAGGCGGACCTCACCCTCGGCATTCTCAGTGGCACCTGAACCCTCCAAGGAGCTGGTTACGCCCTGCAGCGCTGGCCCAGGCCTTGTGCCCCCAGCTGGGATTGACCAGAGCCAGCCACTCCGCTGCCTTTGGGAGCTTTAAAATCCAGAAAACGTTTCTGACTCATCTCTGGAGACGAACGTGAAGCATCTCCCCACTGCGGCCACCAGGCAACTGTCCAGGGTCCCCAGGCCCTGGCCTTTCCAGGTGGATGCTTGCATCCCTGCAGGGAGCTTCAAGACCACACGGCCCAGCGGCCCTGACACCCACCCACCACCTTCCCCAACACTTCTTCTCCTTTAAGGCTTCTCCTGACACTCAACCTCAGGAACATACAGTACGTACGTCAATAAACCAAAGTCACTTCTCGGGAATAAAAGACTGCCCCACCACGCACCTAGACGGAAGGGCTTTGTGCTTTCCTACTCCGCCCGTGGACGTGCACCTCGCATTTGTTTTGCTCCCGTGGGTTACAACACGACCTCGTTGTTAAAGCTTTCCCTCCAGTATTCTGAGCAAGTCTTGTAAAGCACCGGCAAACGCCAATCCCCGAAGCCCTGCCCACGTCTGCGGGCGACAGCGGATGCCACGCTGTGAAGCTTTCTAAACCCTTACACGACACAACTGCACGCGCACGCGCACAGACACACACACACTTTGGCACGTGAGCCTCGAGCTCCTTGGGGGCGCTCGGCGCTCCCACCCCTCCCCCACGCCGACGCTGCTGCGCTGCGGCTGGGGGAGCGCGGCCCCTTCTGCCGGACGGAGCACTGCTGTTCTGAGTGGCGAAAGGGGGGGCGCACAATTGCTGGACCGGCCCCCGCAACGGCTCTCACGTTTAGCGCCGTGACCGACGCTATGCCGCAAAACTTCTGTACCACGTGACCAGTTTTCAAACTGCCGGCTGATTAAATATACATTTACAAATAGATATAGGTATCAAAACTACTAAGTCAACATTTGCTGTTTTCAATGTGAAAACGATAAAATGTAATTCTGAATAATTGTGCATTTGCCATAGGGTCCTTGTTAAAGGGACCATAAAAATAATTTTGTAATAAAAAAACCTTTTTTTTTTTTTTTTTTTTTTTTTTTAAGTTTAGTATTGCCCTCAAGTTCAAAAGTTTGGAGCAAACGTGCTGAGTGAGCAGGACGGGAATCTGTCCCCACCGGGGATCTGGAAGCCTTAAATCCTGTGACCCGGACGGCAGGCTCCGGGAAGCTGCCGGCCACTGACGAGCTGAGCGTGAGCATCCCAGGGCCGGCAGAGCCCCAACCCCGCCGAGCGATCGGCCGCCTCCCCGCACGGGGCTCCGGGGGCGCACGGCTACTGGGCTCGGCCTTCCCTTGAGCTACCAGAGTAAGCAACCGGGGGGCGGGGGGCCTGGTGGGGACCACTCAGCACCAAGGCCGAGGGGGGCCGGGGCTAGGGGGGGCATGGGGGAAGGGGTGTGCGTCTCAGTGATACAGAAGTCAGCTGTGCAGGAGGAAAAGTGCATTTACGGTAGCTTAAAAACAGCTTAAGACCAAACTGCCACAGAGAGGGAAGAGGAACCGAGGCCGCCCTCCACCTGCCCTTGCCGGCTGGCCGCACTCCTCAGATGCCATGGGTTGACATTCACGCTTTCTGATGCGAGTCTGCTCGTGAAGAAACAGGAACACACGTTCTCCTGGTTCTGGCAGGTACACAGTTTTCTTGGCAAAGTTCTTTTTTGCCAAGTTCAGTTTATTTGGTTGCTGTCCCGGACCGCTGTCACCGGAATTCGTAGATGGGCGCGCTGTGTTCCGGAACATGAGTGAGATTGAGCGACTGATACCTGTGGGGAGGAGAGGAGGGTGGTGGGGGGGGATCCTCAGAACATCCTGGAAACCAGCACAGGGTGTGGAACCCGCCCCACCGGCGCCCGCAGAACCCACGCCTAGATGAAACGCAAGCTCATCTCAGACTTCCTCAGGGGAACTGAGCTTGGCCTTGTTTCCATTTCTCTGGTTAATCCCCCTGAACTACGCAGAAAACCTGCTGTTCGTAGGCCCTGTTCCAATCCTGAAGCAATGACAGCCTGTCTCAGGAAAGGAGAGGCCAAGTCCTCTGGGGGAGGGTGCAGACCAGGCACCCCCCCCCCCCCCCCCCACTGCCCTGCTTCCCTCCGAAGCCGTGCGATCTGCAGAGCACGGATCCGGATCCGGAGAGCTTGGGATCGATGACGTCAGAGCCACCCCGCCCCCCACCTTAGCGACTTCATCTTCCTTCTCCCTAGACGCGGCTATTAGAGCATCCGAGGGCTCTGCGGGGTGTGCGTCCCTGTGACGGGTGCTCCGAGGAGGGAAGCAGATGAAGGATAAACAGGGCAGGACACTCCCCACTCGGGGACGCTCAGTGTGTAGGCTCCCCCCGCCCCCCCAGAAGAGTGAGGGGCAGCACAGAGCAGTTTATCTCTTACCCAAAACATCAACAAGAAGGGACAATGGGGGCTTCCCTGGTGGCGCAGTGGTTAAGAATCCGCCTGCCAGTGCAGGGGGACGTGGGTTCGAGCCCTGGTCCGGGAAGATCCCACGTGCCGCGGAGCAACTAAGCCCGTGCGCCACAGCTACTGAGCCTGAGCTCTAGAGCCTGCAAGCCACAACTACTGAGCCCACGAGCCACAGCTACTGAGCCCGTGAGCCACAACTACTGAAGCCCGTGCACCTAGAGCCCGTGCTCCACAGCAAGAGAAGCCTGCGCACCACAGCCAAGAGTAGCCCCCGCTCGCCGCAACTAGAGAAAGCCCGTGCGCCGCAACGAAGACCCAACGTAGACAAAAAAAAAAAAGGAAAGAAAGGACGATGCATTAGCCATCAGAACCCTAGGCCTTTGCAGCCAGTGGGACGGCTGTCATCCTAAATGTTGGGAAGGACAAAGGGAAACAGGAGAAGTGGAACCTTGTGCACCACTGGCGGGAACGTGAAAAGGTGCAGCCGCCGAGGGAAACAGTTCCCCGCAAAATGAAACACAGAATACCCCGTGACCCGGCAACCCCACCCCAGCTACGTGCCCAGAGGAACTGAAAGCAGGGACTCAGACTCCTGCACAGCCACGTCCACGGCCGCCGAAAGGTGGGAATGGCCCAGGTGTGCGTCCGCCTACGAACGGATAAAGACAAGGCGGTCCATCCACACGATGGGAAATCACTCAGCAAAAGATAAAGACGAAGAACTGACACACGCCGCGACCGGGGGCCCTTCAAAGCCGGCGCCCGGACACAGAGGCACACGGCACGCGGGCCCATTTGCACGGCGCGTCCAGGACGGGCAAACCTGTGCTCCGAGAGCAGCTTAGTGGTTGCCTGGGGCTGGAGCGGGCGGGGAGGCGGGGTGACAGCTCAGCGGGACAGGGTTCCCTCTCGTGCCAACGAAAACGTTCCGGAACTGAGTGCAGCGACGGCTGCACGAGTCTGTCCACACGAAAGCCCACTGGACCACACGCTTTCAATGAGGGGACTGCACAGCTGGTGAACTGTATCTCCGTAAAGCGGGTATTTTTAAAAGGACAGGAGAAGCTTTAAAAACTCCATTTGGAAGCTGAGCAGGTGTTGATACGCCAACAACAGCTGCTCCCACAGAGGCCGGGGCCGCACGGAGCCCCGGGCACTCGGTTGTCGCCGGGCAGCCCCATGCAGCGTCCCGCAGGAGCCTTCAAAGTGTGCACAAGTCGCAAGGAAATAATTTCCACATTCAGGGAGGAAATCAGGTATTTCACGATACCATCTGCCCTTCAGAGATAACGGGGCACTTACAAAAGCTCAAAGAGCCACAAGAAGGCCCGCAAAGGCTGCAAACGCCAGCCCTCGGGTGGCACACGGCCGTCCCCGTGGCAGAGGCCCAGGGCAGGGCCGACCACGCCCGCCGGCACCGGTCACGGCCGGCACCAGGCGGGGGCGTGAGCACAAAATTAAAAAGGCCGCTGACAGCCAAGTTCCCACTGTCCACGGCGGGGTCTGACACTTCAGTTACTGATTAAACTGGGGAGGAATAAATACAAGACCTGCAAGATTGAGATAAACATAGCTGAAAATATTTGCTGCTTGAAAGCGTTTAGCTATGAGTTCCCGTACCCAGAACTTCATTTTTCTGCCTTGTTTACTCTGCCCTGTGGACGGAAGTGAGCCCCGCAAGAAATGGGGCCTCGGCGGCCGGTCCTTACCATTCCGAGCTCCGGTGGTAATAGTAGCCCTCTATGGAGGCCGCCGACTTCTGGAAGCAGATGTAGTAAAAGCCGGCAAAGGAAGCACCACTGATGTCCTTGATCGTGTGGTCCGGGACCAGGAACTGCTCCTGCACGTGGATGGGGATGGAAGGTCAGCGCCGGAGGCTCCGGCCCCCCAGGCCCCCCCGCCCCCCTGCAGGTGGCTTGCTAGGTAAGTGTGAACCCCCGAGCCACTTGCATGTTCAACATACGAACACGGCCACCACGTGTCGAGGTCACCGGGGTCAGAGGCGAGAGCGGGCGCCGTGGCGCCCACGCCTCGAGAGCGCGCCAAAGCCTGCCCACCCCTGAGCCGCGGACTCGTGCTCCTGCTGCACCCCAGGAACCGTCGCTCGGCTCCCGGTCACCTCGAGAGCCGAGGGTCACTTCTATGGCCCAGGCCTCAGCCCGAGGGCAGGTGGAGCTCGCTCGCCCCGGGGACCCCCCCCACCAGCAGTGGTCAGAACGGTGCTGTCCTCCTCAGAGCCCAGGCGGAGCCAGCCCCCTGGGGGGCGAGGTCGGGGGCCATGGGAGGCCTAGACGGCCCACGGGGGAGTCACCCTGCGTGAGAAACTCTTGGAAACCGAGCAACTCTCCTTCCCTTTCCCCAGTCTCTGAAATTGTAGCTTTCCAAATTAATTTTTTTTTTTTTTTTTGCGGTAAGCGGGCCTCTCACTGTTGTGGCCCCTCCCGTTGCAGAGCACAGGCTCCGGACGCACAGGCCCAGCGGCCATGGCTCACGGGCCCAGTCGCTCCGCGGCATGTGGGATCCTCCCAGACCAGGGCACGAACCTGTGTCCCCTGCACCGGCAGGCGGACTCCCAACCACTGCGCCACCAGGGAAGCCCCTCCAAATTAATTTTAAAGTAGAGCCTCACCGACACCTCCTTGAGAGGGCTGTTTAGTCGGCCGGCTGTGGGGCGGGACCCAGGTTCCCCACCCCCCCGGCACCCGCCTGTCTGCTGCCAGAGCCAAGCCCCCGCCCCAACTCTCACCACAGAAAACCAGACCGGCCACAAGGGCGCCACAGGATTCGTCTGTGGGAAAGCTGGCGAGATTTCACCATAAAGCAGCTTTTCCCTACAGGTTGGGGGTGCGGGGTTGGAGGTGGGTGTAGGTTCTCGAAGTGATTTCACACACTCGCCTCCTGAATTCAGTGCCCCGTGGCTCTAACCCAGGAAACACCAGAGGGGGCACCAGAGCCACCCAGCGAGCCCGGCCCCACGGGGTTCTCAAGGGCTGGCGGAAAACCCCAATTCTGTCCCCGGCCCCGGGATTCCTGAGCTGGAGGGACCGGGGGCGCCGTGAGGGTCCACAGCCCGGGGGGGGTGGTCCACTTAGGGGCTGAGACGATGGGGGTCTCCCGAGTACACAGGACACTTGGGATGACCCAGCCTGCGGGGTCGCCGGAGAGAACAAAGGGAGAGGACACGAGAGTGCGGAGGGAGCCACGCGCGCTGCACACGGAGAGTGACTGGGGCCCCGCCTGGCGGCCTTACCTTCCACCTCATGAAGACATAGTCTCCACTCTTCAGCTCTTCGTAATCAAAGTCGTCTGAATTAAACGATTTTGCATACTGATAAAAAGCCAGAAACTTGCCCTGAAAGCCAAAAGCAGAGAATGAGGATGAAGGAGAGCGGGGGTGGCGGGTGTGCTGGGCCGGCTGGCGGGCAGGGAGCGTCTGGCCACCCCACACACTGGGGCAGACGCCCGGACCCTACGCCTGCCTAGTTAACGGGCCCAAGAAAGGCCGCCGAACGGGGATGGATGCAACCCCGGGCCTCCTCTCCCACCTCACCCCAGGCAGACGCAGCTGGGCGATCAGAGATGGGGTCTCCGGACATCAACCAACGGGGGCGAAGACTCAGGCCGAGCCAGCCTGGAGTGCCGGGGTTGGGGGGGTTGGTAGAGTGGGCTCCCCTGACAACGCAGTGGCCTGGAGGCTCGGGGCCAGCTAGTTGAGACCAGAAACAAGTAACTCTTGGTTACGGCAACACAGCTGTACCTTATGATCATGTTTTTGTTAAAGGAAAAAAAAAAAAAAAAAAAAGTACATATACTCAAAAGAGATTCAGGAAAAAGTTAAACCCTGCTTTAGCTTTAGGTGTTTGCCATTATAGATGTTTTGTTTTTGTTTTTTTCAAATATTTAAAAATAAGTATGTATTAATTGTACAAAAAAACCTCCTGAATAAAAAGTTAAGACAGAGAGGTATTAAGTCATAGAACCTGTCACACAGATATTTTCATTCTAAGTAGATCACCTGTGAGGAATCTTTACTTTATCGCGATAATGCTTTATCTTTTATCACTTTATCATAACACCCACTTCAAATCTCATTCAGGAACACTCGAGGGTGAATGAACTACAGTGTCCTGACCCCAGTGTGCAGTGGACATTGCGGCTCCCCGACAGACAGAGGGGCACTCAGGGCCCCTGGGGCCCGCGTGGGAGTCTGGGAATGCCGCGTGGGGAGAGGGCATCGGGAAACCCCGAGTCCGCGAAGGCGGCCAGCGCTCCTGAAGGGAGACCGTCCACAGGCCCGACCTCGCACGCCCAGCAGGCCGGGGCCCAGGCTGGCCTTCCCGGTCCCTCTTTCACTCAAAATAGTTCAACCCAGCCTAGGAAGGCCGGTGTCCGGGTGTCTCCAGCTCTAACAAAAGGCAACAGGAAGTTCGAGCTGCTCTCCAGGTTCTTTACCTGCAGCCAACCAGCCTCAAACTGAGTTTTCATTGGGTCTCATAGACCTTGCTTTTCGCAGGACCAATTTGAAATGGAAAACAAAGCCGGAAGGAAGAAAGGCCGTGTGCTCGCTGGGCTGTGCCAGGGGCGGGGCGAGCCAGCCAGGGCGGGGCCTGACGGCTCCCAGGGGTGCTCCCGGCTCCCAGGGGTGCTCCCGGACAGCGGCACCTTCCAAGCTCCCCCACTTCCAGACGCTCGGCGCCCGCTCGTACTCTCCTACTGGAAACACAGGTGGCCGTCTACCTCAGTGTCTGCTTGCTACAAGAGCCAGAACATGTATTTAAAATTTTAAAGCTCAAGTTTAAATTCCGTCGAAACTCAGTATCTGACAGGTGTTTCTTTCCTAATTCAAGTGTGAGAAAGCAGCTCACCTACAGGGACGCCGACTCCGCGTGTCTGCAGAAGGGCCCCCCGGGAGACCGTGGGCCTGGGAGCAGGAGAGCGCACACAGCCAGGAGTGGCGCCGGGGACAGTGAGTCGCTCTGGGATCTTCGCTACTGACACCTCATCCTGGGTGGTCTAGGCGTGAGCGCACTGGACCTCCTCGGTGTGAAACCAAAGTTCACCCTCGCCACAGCCAGCTAAGCCAAAAGGCTCTAACGAGAGCGGCTGAGAAATGGGTTTTTAACGGCACAAGACTCACGTGGCCCTGGCGAAAAGGCGAAAAGGCTCGAGGAGGAGCTCTGCGCGGTCTTGAGGAGCGCGCACACAGCGGCGAGCACACACCCACGCTTGACGGGTGTGGGCGTTTCCAGGGGCGGAGCGGCCCCGAGGCCCCGCCCCCGTGAGGGGGACCCGCGCCTCCGCCCCAGGCCCGCCCTAAAGGCAGAGGCCGTCAGGGCCGGTTTGCAGGCTTCCCCAGAGCAGAGGGGCTGGGAAAGGCACGGTGGCTGGAGAGGGACGGTGCCGCAAGCCCCCCGGGGGCCCGGAGCAGAGGGACACTCACCCAGTGCTTCCGGTCAACGTCCTCATCCGCGTCCCACTTTCGGGTTAAGAAAGGGTGCTTTTTGCTGATTATTTCTCCTTCAAAGAAGGTCGTGAGGGTTGGATACTCCTACGGTAAGAACCCAAACGTCAAACACGACGTCAAACAGGAGTTGTAACCTTTCACAAAGGGAAAAACCAACCTTGCTGTAATTTCTCCCCAAAACTTTGCAGAAATGACCCCGTTGCCGAGCAACCGCCCAAAGCAGCGACACCCAGGGCCGCGGAGGGAGCCCGAGTGAAGGGGCTGGGGGGAGGGGGTCTGTTGGATTCCGGGGCCTTTGCCAGAAGCAGAGAACCCTTCTTTGGCACACTTGTTCCGTGTTGATGGCTCAGAAGAGATATTTGGACAGGTTATTTCTGAACACAAAGCAGATGGTAACTTGATAGGTTTTACTTTCCAAGGCGAATACCCAGAGAGGCTCCAAAATCAAGTTCCCTCTCCCTCGTGCCACGGCCCGGCCACTGCTTCTCAAACTGGCTCAGCCTGTCCCTTTTACGCCCACTCTTCAGGTTTGGGGGGCAGGGGGGAGGTTGGCAGAATACCTTCATGTATTAGGCATTCGTATAATTCTATCGCATGAGCTAAGACAGCTTACACGATGGGAGACATCGATAAATCACGTCTGCCCTGGGAAGTCACGACCGCTGGAAAAACGAATAAGCCGCCATCCTGACTGGGTGCTCGGAACAGTCCGGGTCAACCTTGCTACCTGCTCCTCTGAGAGTAGGGAAGCACCAAAGATTTTGAAAAACTTAACGCAAGAACAAGTCAACGTTGTAAAAAGTGTACCGTTTCTCTGCATTTCTAGAAACCAGCCAACCCACCTGTCAGGTGGCCCCTCGGCACCACCCACCCGCCCGGGTACCTCCCGAGGGTGCGGTGATGACCCGCCGCCTGGCAGAGCAAGGGTCTCTGCCCTAAAATCCCGGGACCAGAGAGGTCCCACTTTCTTCTTCTCACCCCACGTAAGCCCCTCTCAATCGGCATCAAACTTAACTACCTGTTTAAAATAAATCTGTTCCCATGGCTTTGCCACTTCTCCGGGCTCGCCTGCCGCATGGACCGGAGCTTCCAGAAAGGCCGTGGCTGCTTTACTACACACACCCGGGCAGCCTGTCCTCGTAGCACTGAGCTCGAAACACTACAGATGTTCCATCCCCCCCCAAAACCACAGCCCTCACCCCAACACTGGTGCTGGGGTCCTCAAACAGATATTTATAGATACAGAATGAAGAGACTGAAGAGGAGATAAGTTCTTAAGTGGAAACCTGATTTTTAAAGGTATAAACCAAACCATACTCATCCGTTTCAGGAAGGACTCCTAAGGGAAAAAGTTCTGTGTAAGCTGACAGCAGACTTGAGATGTTAAATAAAAAGCTATAGACAGTATATTGACTTCCTGAGTTTTTTCAAGACTTCCCTAAAATAGGATAAACGATCCAGTCCTCCTATTATAACACAAAGAACATATTTATGTTCAACTCACCAGTTTTCCTAATAAGTGATTCTACGCCGACTTCTCCCTAAAACGTTTCAGGCAATCTACCAGGGTGACCACAAGGTACCCACAAACTTCCAAAATTAAATACAATAAACACCTAATGAATGAGAGTCCCGTGCACAGAAGGAACCAAAAAGACAAAGCCTCTCACAGGGCAGGCGAGGACATTCAAGCCCTGACTACAGCTGGCGGGGTGGGGGGTGGGGGTCACAAAGAGGGGGCGTGGCCAGCACCCGCCTGGGGTGGGCTCCCTGCGCCGGGTCCCACTCCCCTCACTGACTCCAGGCTCACCTGCCTGGAGGTCTGGGGGAGGGTCAACGTTTGACCGGCCAGTAAGTCAGCAAGAACTTGTGAAACCAGCAGTAAAGGAGCACCTGTGGCTCTGGATGGTGTGACCAGCTCCCTGGTTCAGCCTCGGGAGCGTCCAAAACTGTCTGGAGAGTGCGTGGCCAGCCTGACCATGACACCCCCCGGCTGGGCTCCCAGGCCGGGTACCAGCCGCCTCCTCCGGGCCCCCCCAGGGACGCCCCTCTCCCCGCAGGGGGCTGGCTCGGGACTGCAAAGAAAATGTTATTTGACACCCATTCTCACAATTCTGGGATTTAATTTCCACAAGGCACACAGACTTCAAAAACTGTACTGATTTGTCAATGTGAGGCAATCTATCTCCAATGTAACAGTGAATTTTCCCTATTTCCGTACAGACGAGGGAGACCATGCCTATGACCCAAGCCGTTCAGGTACGTTAAAGTAAATCACATACTTGCTTTTCCAACAACTATAAATGGAGAAGCAAACAAAAACGGTTAACTGTGTTTTATAACAGGTGTAAAACCATTCAAAGCATCGTCACCCTTTTCTGCATTTTACCAATTATCCACAGTGACCGTGTACTAGATTTGTAACTTAAGCTGTTAGACAGTTGTACAATGCTGTGACTTTACTGAAAGCCAACAGACTGTACGCCTTTTTTTTTCTGGCCGCATGTTGCGGGATCTTGGTTCCCCAACCAGGGATGGAACCCGTGCCCCCTGCAGTGGAAGCGCGGAGCCCTAACCACTCGATTGCCAGGGAGGTCCTAGACTGCACATTGTAAATGGGTGAATGTCTGCTATGTGAATTACATCTCAGTAAAGGGACTTTAAAAAGTTATTAAAAAAGATGAATTCACAGACTCCCGACGCTCGGGCAGGATGAAGGGCCTCGGGAAACACAGCCCTCCTCTAGTAAAAGGCGGCTTCAGGGGCTTCCCTGGTGGCGCAGTGGTTGAGAATCCGCCTGCCGATGCAGGGGACACGGGTTCGTGCCCCGGTCCGGGAAGATCCCACATACTGCGGAGCAGCTGGGCCCGTGAGCCGTGGCCGCTGAGCCTGTGCATCCGGAGCCTGTGCTCCGCAGCGGGAGAGGCCACAGCAGTGAGAGGCCCGCGTACCACAAAAAAAAAAAAAAAAAAAAAAGGCGGCTTCAGGCGGGAAGGGCCGGGCCCAGGGAAGGGCCAAGCCAGCACCCCGTCCCCTCAGGGGATCCTGGCTGTAGGTGGCTTGCAGGTGCTGCCCTTCATCAGCGCCACCTGCTCCCGGTGGGATGTCCACAGCATTTCCGTACATGGTTTGTGGATTTTTAATCCTACTTAACCATTTCCACAAAGCTTCCTGTGACCATTTGGAATCGGTGTCCACATCCCACGTTACAGATTTTGCTGGTTTCCTTATGAAGTTCAATGTCTATGTTCTGCACTCAACAAATGTGTCTGGCCACCTAAGAGTGGAGCATATTCTGTTTCCTGTGTGTCTTCTACTAGCACAAACCCACGGGTGAGAACCCTTCCTTTTGCTGTCATTTTCTACCCCTACTTGACTGGATGTGTTTTCTAGAGGAGGGAGGAGATACCTTTTTGTCTCAACAACACATCTCACAGGAGATTCTCAGGCTCCCAGTGGGGAAGCAGGAGGACAGGCGGAACGGGGGCGATGGAAACAAGGGTTGCCAGACCGAGGAGCCCCCCATTCACTGAGCCTGCGTGTCCCCAGGAGACAGAGCGGGCACCTGGAGCTCTCACCTGGCAGATGAGGAAACTGGAAGGGACAGAGGTGACAGTCGCGGGGCCAGAAGGGGCGGCGCGAGGATGCCCGCCAGCCCCTCCGCGCGGCGCCGCCGAACCCCGTGGCCCCTGCCCTCGGCCAGGCGGCGCCAGGCCCTCCTGCTGCCCACTCGCCAGCGGGAAAAGGAAGCAAGCTCTCTCTGGCCTCCGGTGTTCCCAGGAGTTCTGAGGTTTAAGGTGGTTCAAAGAAAGGAAAACACCTGCGTTTTCGAACGGGGAAGACCTCAGTCCTCGGAGGAGTGCTGCTCGCCCAGAGGCTGAAACTGACCACGATGGTGGCAGCTGTGTTCTTACTATGTTTGTTTTCCTCAAAAAGGATCAAAGTAAAATCAGTAGCGTCGGGCACATGGTGACCTGTTTATAAACGTCAATGGTCTGTGAGTCTGTGTGCTGTCCAACAGGACACGTCCAAACTGCCTGCTCTACGCTTCCCCCTGGAAGAACCACACTTAGAAACGGGGCTCCTGAATCGGGCCTGAGGAGTCGAGGTTGCCGGCCCTTCAGGACTGAGGCCCCCTCTGGCTCCCGGCCGTGGGAGGGGCGCTTACCTCAGTAAGGCCTTTGATCTTCAGATACCCACAGAGGTACGAGTTCCCCGTGTCCACGTGCTGAAAAGACACACACAGCCTCGTTAGCAATGGAGGGTCCAGCGGGAGACAGCCGGAGCACGTCTAGCAGGCAGAGGCCCCTTCGAGGCCAGGGCGGCAGGCGGGTGGGGGGCGAGGGGGCCTGGAGGCCGGCTCGCCCGGTGCAGCCCCGGGCTCACAGGTCCTGTGGCGCGCTGAGTGTTCAACATTGAGTGAGGCCTCATTTAAGAAACTAGGAACATTTTGTGGCATTTATCAGATCTGGGGACCCAACTACTTCCAATACACCGTGAGTCAAACACCAAGGCAGTGCTTAAAAGCTGCAGTGAACTCGGCCAGCCAGACGAGGTCAGCACCAAAGCAAGCGGGCTTCAACGAAGCCGGGGTGGACCCACCGTCCGGTGTTGGGGACAACAGTCTCCACCTAACGACCACCACAGCCCCGCGAACGTCCTCGCCTGCTGACCTGGGCATCGGACAGCACCGAGCAGCTGATCCGAGCTCACAGGGGTCAGTAAAGCAGTCGTGCTAAAGGACACACAGCTCTAACCCAAGGCCTTAAGTTTCAAGGATGCAATTCTCACTGAATTTCAATATAGTTTGGGGTTTCACAGCTGCCAGAAAGGGTATCGGGCGGCAAGGATACTTGCTCATAAGATTAAAAACTGCCCTGTAAATTGGCTAACGTTTTGCGTGGATTATCACCTGCTCAAGAATCAGAATTTCATTCTGGCCTCCGTCCAAGCATGTGTCTCTCCCTTTCTCCCCAAACTGATCTCGATGAACTCAAACCCGCCATAGCGCAGAGAGCTTCAACCCAACAACGGGCCGGCGTCTCGACGGGAAAGATGACAAGGCCAATGCTCAGCAAGACGGTCTTGCAGCACAGCTGTGTCCAACAGCTGCTCTTTTTACTATTCCTTCCACAGCAACCTGGCCTTCACTTCACCCTTAGCTGCTTGGATGGACAGCAGTCACAGAAACAAAGCAACAACAAAAGGCGGTCAGAATCTTACAGACGTTTGAGGAACTCTCGAAACTGGAATTTCCAAAAACAAAAAAGGCACTCCAGAAGCTCCCGAAAAGAGGCTCAATATTGTTAGACATCCCGGAAGTTCAAATCAAAACCACACTGAGATACCACCTCACACCCACTAGGAGGGCTGCAATCAAAAAGAGGGACAGTAACAAGTGCTGACGAGGATATGGAGAAACTGGAGCCTCAGACGCTGCTGGTGGGAATGCAAAACGATGCAGCCACTTTGGAAATCAGTCTGGCAGTTCCTCAAATGTTAAACAAATAATTACCATACGACCCAGTATCCCACTGGTAGGGAGACGTCAGGAGAAAGGAGGACATAACAGTGTGTTCATAACAGCCCCCGAGTGGAAAAAGTCCAAATACCCGTGCACGGATCAACGGATAAACAAAATGCCGTAGATCCACACAGGGGGCTATTAGGCAACAGGAAAAAGTCAGGAAGCACTGACACGTGCTGTGAGGTGGGAACCTGGAAACGCCGTGCTCAATGGAAGAAGCTAGACGCGAAAGGTCACGTTAGTGTATGACTCCGTTTACGTGAAAAGTCCAGAATAAGCGAATCTTAGGTGAAAATAAAATAGGGGTTGCCTAGGGCTGGAGGGGTGTGACAGCTAAGGGTTCTTTTGGGGATGATGAAAACGTTCGAAAAGTAGATTGCAGCGACGGTTACACAACGTTGTGACTACACTAAAAAACTGAATCGCACACCTTAAACGTGCGAATTGTGTTCACAGGTGCATCGTATCTCAGTAAAGGTGTTGTGAAAAACAGAAAGAAAACAGGAAATAAATGAAGTTACAAAAAGCATAAGTATTCTAAGAAGACTGAGCCCAAGAACCCAGTCCCGGCTGAAAAACCAGATGATGGAGCTATTCACACGCCACTGACTGTCTCCACGACAGACAAGCCGCTCACCGGTCCGGATACAGGGCAGCACTCCCGGCTGAGACCGCTGCCCCCACCATCAGACGGCCCACTCCAAGGGGCCTCCAGCCACCGGCCAGCTCTCCACTCGGGCCGCCCTGGGACCTACCAGTCGGGCACCAGCTCAATCCCCACTCCCAGCGGTTCACAAGGAAGTTGGCACCTGACAGGAATTCAGAAACAACACGCTAAGTAAAGGGACGGGAGCTGCTGCAGTAACCAAGGCAAACTTCTCTTTTGACACTTGGCTACCCTGCCACTTGTCCCTGACCCCATCCTAAACCATCAAACTCAACAAGGGGCACAAATTCAAGATCATTGCAAACATGATCCTCACCAGGGATCTCACTTCTAGAATCTTATGATCAGCTGCAAAAAGTAAAAAAGCCTGTAACTTCCTACTAAACTCTCACATTTGAAGCAAAAGAGAAGGGGGCTTACCACATCAGGCATCTCATTATGAAGACTGAAATAACTCAGCCACGGCACTTTTTTTTTCTTTTGGCCGCACCTCGCAGCTTGCCGGATCTCAGTTCCCTGACCAGGGACTGAACCTGGGCCACGACAGTGAAAGCACCGAATCCTAACCACTGGACCGCCAGGGAACTCCTATCTTTTTCAATTACAATAAATATCGTGACTCGTGATAGATATTTAAGTTTATAGACCAAAGATACAACACGGAAATGGAGTTCTCCCAATCAAAAGAAATCATCTATTCCCACAAAGCAGTAAGAAAAAAGAGGCTGATGAATGCTCTGCAGTTAGTGGAAAGAAAACGCATCCACAACTGTTTTTTGGGTGCGAGAACTACTTGCTCAGAAAAGAGGCTGTTTAAGATTCATAATTATTAAAGGGCAAAGGGCAAGCATAAGGAGAAGACACTTCCTACGTTCTATCCTCACACAAGACCTCAAAGCTTCTGGAAAGCCTTTCAAGAGGAGAGACGTTTGGGGGGGCTTTTGGGAACAACCTAGGAGGTGAGGTATCAGACTAAGGACAAAGGGGCAAAGGGAGGAGGAGGTGGGTCCTGACGCAGGTCTGGGCAGCTAGAGAGGAGGAACAGTTTTCTAGGAGAAGAAGAAAAAGGAGTATCAACCACTGCCAATCTCCTTGGTCTGGGAAGAAATGTCAAGTGTGCTCCCATTTGCATGAGAGGGCTGAGGTGCAGGAAAGGGCCGGGACAGGTGAAGCTGCAGTTCCAAAGCCATTAGGGGTTGGCAGCAGGTTCTCAGAAATCCAGGTCAAATGGGGGGAGGTGGGTGGACACGGGAAGGAAATACCATATGAGAAATAAAGCGGGTGAGTTCCATTTCCCAGTACATGGGTTTCAGAGACTGGGAGGAAGCCCTGGCAGTGTCGATCAAAGTTAAGAACACGAAAGAGGGTCCCCTGGAGCCAGGAAGGAGGAGAACAGAGGTGTAGAACAGGGAGGTCTGGGCACACAGGCCAGGGAGACCAGGAGTAGCCTGGAAGTGGCCAGAGGGCAGGGGTAGGGAGTACGAGAAGCCTGGACCAGGAAGAGACTAGGGGTTGGGGGGCTAGGAGGCCAGCTTCTTAACAGACTATGAGAAGCCCACCCAGGATGAGGGCCCGGCCTGGGGGGTGGGGCAGGAATCAGGGTGGGCTGGGGGCTCCCAAGCTCAGGGGCTAATGGAGGGAGGGGGCTGAGGAAGTCCCCCAAGGAGAAAACCCCAGGAGAAGGAGGCGGGGCCCAGGGCCTGGGCTTCCTGGGACCGAGGAAAACGTACGGGGCAGCAGGCACGTCTCAGGCCTGAGAGGATCCCGAGTCAGGGGGAACCACTGGAGAGCTCTTCGGAGTCTGAGAAGGGCTAGAAGGAGGGCTGGTCCTGGGGCGACAGACCACGGGGAGGCAGGGCCGGGTCTGAGGCCGCCGGTCCCCGGCCCTGGCCCGCAGAGTTGGGGTGCGCCGGAGGTCTCCCGGCAGGCCCGGGCAGGAGGCCCGTCCGCGGCCGCGGGCTCGAGGGGGCGGCGGCGCGGCCCGGCCAGTGGGCGCCGCGAGAGGCCCGGCAGCCGGCTCACCTGCAGCACCACCTCCACGTCGTACGAGTTACCCTTGCTCTTCTGGTGGCCGCGGAACTTAGAGCCGCTGTAGAGCAGGCTGGTGGCCACGCCGGGCTGCTGCGTGTTGATGGGCGGCGGCGGGATGAGCGAGGCGGCGGAGGCGGCCGAGGCACCGGCCGGCGGGGGACACTCGGTGCGGACCGGCATCGCGGGGTCCCCCGGAGCCAGGGCTGGGGGAGGGGGAGGAACCGCCGCCGCGCGGGAGCCGGGGAGGGTGGCCGGGGGTAAGGCCGGCGCGCGCGTGGGGCGGGAGGGGTCCACCCGCCGGCCGCCTGCGGACCGAGCGCTCCGGCCGCCACCGGGACCCCGGGACCTGCGAGCAGGGCCTCCGGGTGCTAAGCGAGCCCCCTCCCCGCCTGGGCTCGCACACACACCCCTTCCGATTGGCTCCAGCGCGCCGGGGGGCGGGAGCAGGCTAGCGCGGCGCTTCTGCCCATTGGCGAGCGGAGACAGCACGTGGCGGGCACCGAGGCCCTCTGGGACTTGTAGTCTTCTTCCAGAGGCGCGGCTCGGGGGCGGGGCCTGGGCGTTTGTGATGCTGATTGGCTGCGGCGTGCGCTGAGGCGCGCGACGACGGCGCGCCGCGAGTGTCGTGCGCAACATGGCGGCGCCCAGGGAGGCTGAGGACGCCGACGGCTGGTGAGAAAGTCCGGTCGCCGGTGAGAAGCTTCGTGTGGCCCGAGCGCGCAGCGTGCGGTCCTTCCCGCGCTCAGGTTTCGCGCGGTCGTCCTCCCAGGCCCCCGCGCGATGTGGAAGAGCTGCCTCCGGCTGCGGGGCGGGGGTCGCCACCTCCTGAACTGCCCCCGGGGTGGCCTCAGCGTCTCCGAGGGGCCGGGGCCAGAATCCCCGGCCCACGCCCGGGCCTACGTGCCCCCGGCAGGTGAGGGAGGCCGGGGCGGAGCAGGCTGAGGAGTTGGCCGTACAGGGTCACAGGTCTGAAGGGAAGCTTCGGCAAGGGCAGGGACTGTCGCAGGGCGCACGCGCGTCGTTTTCTTTAGCACGTGTGGCTTTCCTCTCTTCCATTAGGAAAGCAGAAGTCATCCTTGTTTTCAGGCGGGGAAATTCGGGTTCTGGATCGGGATTGCCCCCAAGGGAGCAGAGCAAACTCTGAGAGGTTTGCGGGGTAAGGGCCGGTCTGCCGGGCTGCTTTCTGTGTCCCCGCGACCCGGCACCGAAGGGACCTGGAGCCCGGGCTTTCAGTCTTCCATCCCGGCCGCTGTCTCCGGAGCTGTCCTGACCCTTCCTCCTACTGCCCTCCCACGACCCCTGCCATCTGCAAAGGAGTTAACACCCCGTGCCTTCTTCGTCTCCTTCCGACTCAGATGAGGTTTAGGAGAAGGTAGTGGCTCTTTCGTTGCTTCTGGGGAGAGGTTTTAGGGGTAAGAGTGGGAGTGACTCCTTTGAGTGAAGATAGTAGAGCTCTCCTTCCAGTCACGCAGTATTGATGTGCTGAGGGCGGGAGGCACCGTTGTCTTCAAGAGAGACGTAGCCTCTATCTAGGTGATGTTCAGTGTCGAGTGCAGAAGGTTATAACAGCCTGGTTAAACAATAGCCTATATCCTGTGTGAGGGAAGTACAAAGAAGCACCTATTCCCACCTTGGGGGTTTTGAGGGTCTAGAAAGGGTCTTGGGTGAAAGGACATTTAAGCTGAGTCTTGACAGACGAGAAGGAGCTCGGTGTAGAGGAGCAGGGAGGGTGGAACGCGCGCGGCTGGCACACGTCCAGAGGTGGCAGCGGGCGAGGGAGCTCGCTGTGACACTGCCTGCTTTAGGAAATCTAGAGCTCCACAGGCAGCTTGGCGTCGTGGCAGGAGCACATACTTGGGGACTGATGCTGCTGAACCAGGAGCTGTGTGATCTTAGGCACGTGACTGCTTCGTTTGGACATCATTTTCCTCTGTGAGTTGAAGGGCTACGTTGTCTCCGAGCGCCCTCTGTTCCATAATTTTATACAAATGAGGGAGAGGCATGGATGTAGCAGGGAGCAGAGATCTCACCTGTCAGGGCCCAGGTGAAGGGCCTGGAGGTGATCCATGAAGAGCCAGTAAAGGGGAAGAAGGAAGGGCATCTGTGACCGTGTGAGTTATGATAAGAAATGTACACATTTGGTCTTTGTTGTACTGGCATACGTCTCCTAAAACCCTTGTAGCTTACTAAGTAACGAGAGCTATGGGAGACTCTTTTGTTAAAATAGTCTGTCTTCTGCCCTAAAAGAGCTCCAGAGTGATAAAGGTGAAAGGAGGGTTTTATTACTCATAACAAGCCCCTTTCAACCACACCTGAGTGGATGTTAACAAGGTGACTTTTTCCTTAGGGAAGGCGCCTAAGGATGGCGGCTGATTGCCAGGGGAACCAAGCACACTTGATTAGAGGGTCGGAAGTTTCAGCCCCACCCCCTGACCTATGGGAAAGGGAGACGGACTGGAGATTGAATGGAGGTTGATCACTAATTACCTGTGATTTAATCATTCATGCCCGTGTAATGAAGCCCCCATAAAACCCCTGAACTGTGGGGTTTGGAGAGCTTCGAGGTTGGGGAACACATGGAGATGCAGGGAAGGTGCCCAGAGAGAGCATGGAAACTCGGCACCCTTTCCTCCATACCTTGCCCCACGCACCTCCTCCATTTGCCTGTCCCCGAGTTGTATCCTTTTGTAGTAAGCTGGTACTCTAGTAAGTAAACTGTTCTAGCAAGCTAATCTTGCAGGACATTACTCTTGTAGGACTGAGTCCTTAATCTATGGGATCCAGCACTGTCTGCAGGTGGGTAGTGTCAGAATTGAGTCAATTGTAGGACCCTAAGCTCGTGTCTCAGAGTTTATCAGTGGTATCTGATCGGTAGGATCCCTAACCCTAACTGCCCCCCACTCCACATTTGGAGCAGAGTATCTGGGTGTGTAAAGGAAAACGGGAGCATTGTTTTTCCTTTACAGCACCCCAGGGAGGCAGCACAGGAGCGAAGCGGACACGTTCGGGAATTCCCTTAAGTTTCCTCAATCAGAGGGTTCATCCAGTTGGTGGGTGCCACTTGCCATCGTGGTGGCGCTGACCTGCCCCTGTTCTTTCTACTGCAGACTTGCTAGCTTCGGCTCTTGGTAGGTAGTCAAACGTGGGGGAAGATAAGAGTGGGTGAAAGAGTGCCGAGCAGTGGGACGGAGCGTCTTGCATCGACCTGAGCACTCTGCTTTTCCGGCCTGAGCATCTGTGCGCCTTTGGAGGAGAGGAAGGTTAAACCCGGGTGGTGGCTTCTCGGTGAAGGCTTGGAGAGGCAAGTAGATTGAACTTGGCTCCTTAGGGACGGCTGTGCCATTGAAGGTTGTCGGAAGGCGAGGGGGGTTAGGAGAGGGTCACCGGGCTGTGTGGCATCCAGCCCGGTACCAGCCGTCGGAGCCGTCAGCCGCTTAGAGGGCAAGGTGTTCGGAGCGGCTGCCTGTCCAGCTGAGGACGACACCGGTGAAGGCAAGGCTGGGGGTCTCCTCTGTTTACCAGTTGTCTGTCGCCTGCGCAAGTGGTTTAGCTTCTCCGTCTCTGCCCTGTCTTCAGAGGCTGCTTGTGCTGGGTTGAGGCAGATGCTGTAGATAAGGAGGCCGGCCTGCCACCTGTTTTTGTTAATAAAGGTTTATTGGAACCCAGCCCTGCTCATTCACTGACACGTATCTAGGGCTGCTTTCACCACAGGGCAGAGTTGGCTGGTTGCACCAGAGACTGGATGGCCTGCCAAGCCTAAAATACTTGATTTGGCTCTTAGCAGAAGTTTGCCAACCCCTGCCCTGGATGCTAGAGCGATTTGGAAAAGAGGATGTGTTTAGTCATTTTGCCCATTTATATTAATTTATGTGGTAGGTACATTTGGCGTGAAGAATTTTTTAACAGCTTTATTGAGATACGATGCACTTACGGTTCACTCACTTAAAGTGTACGATTCAGTGGTTTTTAGTATACTCAAAGGGATTGTGCAGCCATCGATTCTAGAACGTTCTTATCACTCCAAAGAATCCCTGTACCCTTTAGCTACCACTCTCCGAGTACCCCTCAACCCCTCCAGGCCTAGACACCTACTACCTTATTCCCTGTGTCTGTAGATTTCCCTAGTTGGGATATTTCACACAAATGGAATGTGGGTTTTTTCATTCCGCATGTTTTCAGGGTTTATCCCAGGGGTAGCATGTGTCAGTACTCCGTTCTTTTTCACAGCTGATAATACTCCATTGTAGGGACACACCATGTCTTATTTATGCAGCCACCCATTGGTGAGCATTTGGGTGGTTTCCATCTTTTGGCTGTTCCGAATGCCTCTGTAAACACTTGAGCACAGGTTTTTGTGTGGGCATATGGTTTCATTGCTCACAGGCAGGTATCTAAGGGCAGACTTGCTGGGTCAGATGGTACCTGACTTTCTGAGGAGCTGCCACCCTGCTTCCCAAGGTGGCATTTCCACCGGCGATGTAGGAGGGTCCCAATTTCTCAGCCTCCTTCCCAACGTCTGTCTTTTTGGTCATAGCCGTCCTAGTGGGTGTGAAGCGGTGTCTTGGGGCTTTGCTTTGCGTTTCCCTGATGATGAAAGATGTCCAACAGCTTTTCGTGTGCTTTTTGGACACTTGTACGTTTTCTTTGGAGAAATGTCTATTCAGATCCTTCGACCGTTCCTTAGTTGGGTTATTTGTCTTTTTATCATTGAATTGCAAGAGTTCTTTATATAGCTGGCCCGAAGAATTCTGATACGTGAAAACGCTCCGTCACAGCCACCCCGGGATTATGGGTAGAGGGACCCCGAGTCAGGATCTAGCTTTAGGGCTTAAGGCCCGCCAGGGGGCACTGTTTAGAAAGAGAAAGGTGCTGAGGCAGCTCTGGAAAGGCACGTCCTCTGTGCCTGGTGCACCGCGGTGGTTGCAGTTCTGAGGCTTTGAGTCTTTCCAAAGCAAAGGCCAGCCCGGAAATTGAGGCTGGTAGAAGGATCACTCACTGGTCCGTGAAGCCTGGGACAGGAGGAGGAGTGTCCGGGGAAGTGACACAGAAAATCGCCTGTTTCTTAATACATACTGAAGCAGCCTTGCACGAGAAAGGGATCCAGTGGACATTAATCTCTAGTTCAGCAGTCTTCACAGGAGCGGCTGGTTAATGTTCTCCGCTTACAGAGCCTGGTTTCTTGTGGCCAGCTTTTAAAATTCAATGCCTTTTCACATACTCATTTCTTTGCATCTACATAGTCCTTAAAATTGTCTCTTAAAAGGCACCAAATGTGGTTTTGCCACAGAAACAGACGTTCTGTAAAGGGAGTGATTCATACTCAAAATAAACCTGTTCTGTGTGATCCTACAAGACTAGCCTGTCTCCTACCTGTAAGGATGGGGTCTCCATTGCTGGCAGCTCACCCTCTATCACTGAGGATATGGGTGCTTCACAGGCTCCTAGTCTCATGACTTATCTTGTGAGACCCAAGACCTTGGAGCGTCCAGGGAGAAAGCCTCCATCTTTTGATATTGTTGGGGACCATGGATCCCGCCAAGTGAATTTTCCAGATCCCGGTCTCGTTGCCTGTGTGAACCCCCAACTTGGCTCCCCCGTCCTCCTCGTCGGCCGGGTGCTACAGGCCTGTTCTCCCGACTGTGCTGTAAGCTGTTGCTTCTGCTGGGAGCTACGCGCGCGCGCGCACACACACACACACACACACACACACACAGCTTCGGGAGGTTCAGCCGGGTGCCACACACACACACACACACACACACACACACACACAGACACACAGAGCTTCGGGAGGTTCAGCGAACACCCCTTTGGGAGTTTCAGCGTGTGCTGTCAATCTCTGCCCCGTGCTTTCTTTGGCCCCCAGGTTTCTTGGGCCCATTGCCCATGGCCGTGTGGGACGTGTGGTAGAATGCTCTGCCGTACCGGCAGGGTGGTTCCCTCCCCCAGGGATGAGTCAGCCTTCAGATCCCCCCACCCCACACTTCCTGCCCGGTCTGGCTTTGGACTTGCTGCCCAGCCAGGCACTGGAGAGCTTGCTGGACATCGTCTGGGCACCGCGACCGAGGCCTCCAGGCAGACGCAGGGGCCTCCAGTCTCGTGTCGGCGGGGCTGCTGCCCCTAGCCTGTTACTCAGAAGCCACTGATCCGTGAGTGGGGAGGCCCTTGGGTGCTGTGTGGAAGTCAGGGTGGTCAGTCAGCATCAGCAGTGATGGCACAGGCTCCTCCTGAGCTGTCACCGCAGCATTTTAAACTGCGCTTTTGAAAAATCTTCCCAACAGAAAGGAAGAGGTTCTATCAGAATGTCAGCATCACACAGGGTGAAGGTGAGTGTCTGAAATTTTCACTGCCTCTTGTTTCTGTGAATGGGTGGAAACACTTTTCACCTCCAGCCAGCTCCTCGGTGAGCTTGGCCTTGGCGCTCTCATCGGGTGTGTTTCTGTAAGCCACCCACCCCCCAGAAGGGACTCGGGGCGTCTTTGCGCCGAATCAAGTAACTAAATATAGGGGTGGTCACTTGATTCTGCTTGTTAACCCCTGAGAAGTTTTCATCTGATCTTTCAAGGTGGCTTTGAGATCAATCTGGACCACAGGAAGCTGAGGACTCCGCAAGCCAAGCTCTTCACCGTCCCCAGCGAGGCCCTGGCCGTCGCTGTGGCCACTGAGTGGGACTCCCAGCAGGACACCATCAAGACGTACACCATGCACCTGGTAATAGGTCACAGCCCGTGCCCGAGGCTGCCACGGGCTTCGTGGGGCAGCGGGCCGAATGAGGGAGCCTGTCCCGACTTTGATAAGGCCCCGGGGGCTGTGGGCACCCACCCCAGCCCCAGGGCCTGGTTCCTCCCTGGGTCTCGGACACAGTCCTTCCCTGGCCGCCAGCTCTTATTTCCCTCTGGGGCAGCCGCTCCTTTGTTTTGTCAGCTCTGAGGGTCTGTGATGGTCTGGGTCACGTGCTGGTCATGCCTGCTGTCCGTCTCCTCAGCAGCACGTAGCCAGCCTGGCCTCAGCTCAGTTGGCACTCAGCAGGGTTGGCGGCGGTGCGGACCCTCCCCGAGAAGCTGGCCTCCCTGAGGCCCTAGAGGAGCGGCTGGGGGAGGGGCCCACTCGGTCACCTTGGGCAACTTGCTGCCCCTTGGGCCAGGTCCCCACCCTGAAAAGTGGGTGGTGGTCAGGACGGGACGAGATGATGCGTCGAGAGTCTGTGTTTCCCGGCACGTGGACCCAGGCCTCACGCGGGCTTCTCAGCCTCTCCGCCCGTGTGCCAGCTCCCCTGGACTGTCCAGGGAACAGGGGACACGGGCTGCAGACGGAGCCTTCGGGTAGCTCAGCAGCCTGTGGACCACAAGCCAGATCTGGAAAAACCGTCCTGCCCCTGGGTTGGCTGGCTTGTCCCCTGCTTTCTGAGGCGTCGGGGAGTTGGCGGGTGAGCTTCTCGGCCAGATCCAGGAATGCCTCCACGTCACCTTCGCTGGACCTGATCTCCCTGGGCCTGGGTTGCCACGTCTCTGAAATGGTTACAATAATAGTACCTCCTGGAAAGGGTTGTGGTGAGGATTGAGGTAAACACCGCAGAGCCTGGTAGTGCATAGCCTGAGGCCGTGGGGGACTTCATCGTCCCTGGGGCCTGGGCCGTGCCCTCGGGACTGGCCGTGCTGACGGGCGCTCTCTCTGCCTTTGATCCAGACCACACTGTGCAACACGTCTCTAGACAACCCGACCCAGCGAGACAAGGACCAGCTCATCAGGGCAGCCGCAAAGTTCCTGGACACTGACACCGTCTGGTAGTGGACGCGTGGGCAGCCTCCCCCGGGCCTGAGCGAGTCCCTCGGGCTGTTTGCCCGGAGCCTTCTCAGTGGAGGAGAGGGCAGGCCCTTACTTCCTCAGCACTCAGCTGCTCTGCAGACCCCGGGCGGGAGGGCGCGGGCTGCCCCGGGGTCGGGCCGGCCCTCTCCCACAGCCAGCAGCTGTCCCCTGGCCTGGGGCGGGGCAGGCTGGTGGCCTCTGCAGCTCTCTCAGGCCCCAGGACCCAGGGGGGTCACATCTGGCCACGCAGGCCGCCTGCCCATCACTTGTCCGCCGGGTCACAGATGGCCCGACCTTGGCATCCAGCGGCTGGCCTGCCCGTCTGCATCCTCCCCGCACCCGGCTTCTTTAGCGGGTGGGTTGGGGGTGTTGACAGGAAGTGGAAGGAACAACCGAGCAGCCCCATGTCTGCCGCCCGAACGCTCCGGCGCCCGGGTACCTCCAGGATGGCCCGTGAAAT
This sequence comes from Kogia breviceps, assembly GCF_026419965.1. NCBI lineage: Eukaryota > Metazoa > Chordata > Mammalia > Artiodactyla > Physeteridae > Kogia > Kogia breviceps. The sequence goes on along the minus strand of NC_081328.1, from coordinate 1,188,246 downwards.
CGGCACTGGGGCGAGGGGACGGCGGTGCCCCTGCAGAGGCCGCCGGCACTGCTGTTGGGAAGTCCGTGCCGTTTGCGTTAGGGACCGTTTGGTTCCAGGGAACAGCACCCTTCCAGCCCAGCTCAGAGAAGGGCGTTTTCATGGGGGCCATCCAGTACTGAGAGCAGATGCGGGCGGGAGCCACCTCTGCCCTGGGGCCCCTCGTCTCCCCTGGGCAGCCGCCTCCCCGCACCCCCTCAGGCTTCCGTCCCAGGAGGCCTTGCAGCTCAGCTCCCCTCAGCTGACCTCATCTCTGTCTCTTGGTCAGAACAGTGGTGTGGCCTGGCATCCGCATCTATAGCTGGGAGGCACGTGGGCAGACAGGCAGCCGGGTCCGTGGCCGGGGCGCCGCCTCTTGGGAGGGGCTGGTAGGCGGGACGAGTGACTGAGCTTCTGGCGCAGCATCCTGGGACCAAGGGGGTGTGGGTCTGGGGACAGTGTTGGTGTTGAGAGCAGCACCAGGGCAGCACTGCAGGCGCTGACCTGTCGGTAACCGGGGGTGCTCGGGACCGTGGGTCTCTAAGTCAGGCTTACGCAGAGCCCCTGGAGGGCTTGTGAAGCTGCAGGTTGCTGGTCTCCACCCCCAGAAGGAAGGGCCTGAGGATGTGCATTTCCAGCCAGGTGCAGGGTGAACCCCGGGCCACCCTTTGAGAACCACTGCTTTAGGGGAAAGGCTTGGGGGCGGGGGTAGGGGGTGGAGAGGTCTTCTGCTGTTGGCGTTCTGTGTATCTGTGTCTGTCACTGGATGAGAGAACTGTACTTTTTTATTAATGGAGGTGCTTTTGCACTGAATTAGCTACAGGGTGGAAGAACCAGAGACGCTGGTGGAGCTGCAGAGGAACGAGTGGGACCCGGTCATAGGCTGGGCCGAGAGGAGGTGAGCCGCTCGGTGCTGGGCAGGCCAGGGTCCAGGCCATGCTGGACAGCGTTCTGAGTTCAGAGCACCCAGGGGACTCAGGACAGGGCCACCTTGGGGGAAAATGCTGTTCAGTGCTTCTGCTCCCATGGGCTGTGTGACCTTGGGCTAGTGACTTGACCTCTCTGAGCATCCTTGTGTGTGAGTGGGGCTCATAATCCCTGCCTCCCAGGGTGTCGGGAGGTGGGCACGAAGTGATGCCCCCTGCTTGGCGCGCAGTGAACGCTCACGTTGGCAGAGGCGCCGTCCTGCCCGTTGTCACGGTTGCTGTTCAGTCGTGCATACACAGCCGCAAAGCAGCGCGTGTGATCCGGACGCGCGCAGAAGAGCCTGGACAGGGGAACCTGTGGGTGGGAGGTTCCCAGGGATTGATGATGCCCGGTGCTCTTCCCCAGCGGGAGGACTCTTGTGCGGAATTGAACAGACCATTGATGTCGCACGGCCGATTCAGTTTCACTTCATTCCCGGGGGGTTCGCAGAGGGCTCTGGCCCTGTGTGCTCCCCTGACCACAGTATTTTGTAAGTGTGCGTCCACGGGGTGGTTTTGGCGTAGCGCTTTTCCTCTGTACGCGTTTCCTGAGCGCCCACGATGTGTCGGCATCCTTGGGTTTTGTAGTAAGAGGCGTAGCCAGTGTGCTGAAGGATCGGGTAAAGCCGAACGACTAGATGCCATGTGAGAACCGCAAAGATGCGATGCCATTTTGGAGTCCAGTGAAATGGAACAATAGTTTGGTGCCTGCAGGCCTTTGCTGTGGTACAAAATTGTCAGCTTTTTGTGGTAGTGGAAATTTCTCACCCGTAGTAGATTACTGGAAACTGTGGCCACTTCCCGTGTTCCGTTTTGTCCTATTGGAAATTTCAGAAAGACTGTTTCTAAACCGATGGGAAAAATCAGTGATATATGAAAAGAAATTACAAAAATTGCTTTTATTCCATTGTTTTTTCTTGCATTTTATGTAAAGATTGTTCTTGAAAAACGTATCGTTCTTAAAGCTAGCTCGTGTCCCAGACCAAAAACAGTGCCTTGTGTATGGTAGAGGCTTAATAAATGTGTGAAAAAATGATGGCCTGATACAGGACATACACAACTATTGTAAAGAAAATAATACTTAAAAGAAGTCTTTTATGGCTCATATGTGAAAACTTTTCTGCCAAGGTTTGAAACGCAGGTAGCCCGTAGTTCTGATGGACGTTCAGGCCAGTGAATTCGAATGTCAGGAGCTATAAGTGACCCCCTGCTTCCTGACTTGCCAACTGTGCCTCCATCCAGCGCTCTTTCGTGCCCTTTGCTCTTGGTGACAGACGGTTCCGAGGTCGGGAGGCCACTGACTGCAGTCGCAGGTGCTGTCAGTATCCCCAGCTGGCCCCTGAAGGGGCACGTGTGTGCTCAGCAGGCTGGGGCTCTGCTTCTGGGCCGAAGCTGGGCTGCACAGCGGGACAGACAGACATGCAGCCTCTTCCTTTTAGGTACGGCGTGAAGATCGGCTCCTCCACCAGCATCATGGGGCCCAGCATCCCAGCCCGGACTCGGGAGGTGCTGGTCAGCCACCTGGCCTCCTACAACATGTGGGCCCTACAAGGTACATGGTGCCTCCTGTCGGCCAGGGAGGACGGGCTGGGGGTAGAGGGCTGTCACGCTAACCTGTCCCCTGGTCCACAGGCCAGCAGGTTCACACCCTCCCCGGGGGATGTGGCTCTCCCCTCTTCGGGAGTCTCCGTTCAAGTCCCCACGGCCTGGCTCGGGCCACGGGGTGGAGCGCTCACTCTGATGGGCTGGGCCCCCCCCGGGGCAGGGCCAGAGCAGGGAGCCCCGAGGGGGAGCAGAGCGCTCCTTGAGAAGCGTGGCCGAGGCTTTGTCCCCCACCTGCGGCTGCCCCGTGCGGGATGGGGGCCCTGGGTCCTGACCTGGCCATGTCCCTGCAGGGATTGAGTTCGTGGTGAGTCAGCTCAAGTCCCTGGTGCTGACCTTGGGCCTGATCGACTTGCACCTGACGGTGGAGCAGGCCGTGCTGCTGTCGCGCCTGGAGGAGGCGTTCCAGGTGAGGCGCAGCCCCGAGGCAGACTCCCCGAAGGGCGCCCCGCCGTGTACACGCGGAGCCCGGATGCTGAGGCCCGTAGAGGTGTGGTCATGTCACAGCGGTAGCAAACCACGGCGGTGCTGCCCAGCCCTCCCTCACCGCCTCGCCACCTCTCCTCAGCACCATGTCGGGCGAGGGCTCGTTTCCCATCTTGCACAGAAGGAATCGGAGGCGCGGGCGCCCCCTGAGA